>NW_027467717.1:1480000-1660000 GCF_046742065.1 Oratosquilla oratoria | reverse complement strand
ACGATAGTTGCTTCCATCCGGGTTGCACACGGCCCTCTTCCGGAGGACACCCCGGCGACCCGCGCCACCAGCCAAGTTGGGCTCGACGAGGGAACCGTACGGCGACAACAGCCACGCCCCTGGACAGGCAACGGGAGCCCTCAGCCTCGGTGATCCTCGTGGGGATCTTCTTCCGATAAACGGAGAGATCGGCCAAAGAAGGAAAGGGCTGGAGAATGTGAACTTTCGGCTGGGTTCATGTAAGCCTGAGAGAGTGACGAACCGGGCTTGTCCAAGCTGTCGACATCGCTCTCCGCCGAAACATACTGGCCACGGCCTCTCAAGGACCCATGAGGGACTGGCCAGTGGCGGAAGAGCGGTGAAGAGCGGTGGCAGCCCACTCTCTCAGGGTGTCGGGGTTCACCTCAGCCCTTACCTGAGGCCATCTCAACGAACCGAGGAAGACCACGAGAAAAAACGAGAACGGGGCGCGATTTACCAAGAAAATAAAAATCTTTTTGCCCGAAAAACTTTGCGCCGACGCAATGGAGTCTTCTCGTACTCAAAACAAAAAGATTCGAACTACCATCGAAAAGGCTATTGCCAGATGATACTCTTTGGATGGAATCCGATCCGTTTCCCGCTCAAAAAGAGCGATTTCCACCACGCTTAATCCCTTTGACTGAAGATCGATCAATGTGGTTATTGTGGCTTCCACCAGAAAACTTGATTCAGCTGAGGGAAGCTCTTTTACACCAAGACTATCAGTCTTTTACGATCACAGTGGAGGTTCCATGGCAGGACATCACTTATGCCGATAGGAGCCCTTTCGGTTCCTAGCTAACATGAATGCAGAAAATAAATGATGATGTTCATTATTACCTCGAGCACTAGAACTGCATGTCCGTGTCAATAAATCCAGAGAATGAGCCACATTCTCCGGGAATGTCCAATGGGTCCTCAATGCTCCGACCAAACCTTGAGGAAACAAATGTACACTACGGTGGATACGGTCCTGGCGCGATAAGGAATGATGATTGTTACCTCCAGATTTACCGGCTTCAAAGTCATAAGCCAGATGTCTTTGGGCATTCCCATTCACCTCTGTGGAAAGGAAAGTTAGGCCCTTGCTTGTGCTGCACTAGTGCTGGTTTGTTTCTGTCAGCAGCTGATAGGAGGGAAAGGGAGGGAGGTGTCATTGCCTGTCAAGTCCTTTACGTAAAAAAAGGAGACATCTTGGACCCAGTCCGGAATCTAAGTGCTACAACATCTCTTTTGAGTGAAATGTTCTTGTTGGAACTGGGTGACGAACAGTGGACATCTGATTGTCTCCGTCGTTAGTCTTGCAGGTACTACCAACAAGCACGTAACCTTTGTTGGTCCCTTTAGGAATAAATACTATATTGATAAATGAATGAATAGATATAGAAATAGAGAAATAAACATTATAGATAAATGAAGAAATAAACTGATATATATATATATATATATATATATATATATATATATATCATATACATATGCAAGGTTGACGAGGAAGAAAACTATTAAAGCAGAGCGCTTTCGTATATTCACATCTTCAGTGCAAATACATAGTGAAGATGTGAATACACGAAAGTGCTCTGCTTTAGTAGTTTTTCTTTGTGGTCAACTTTGCATTTTCAAGAACACACGCTTCCTGTGTTTTTCCTGCATATACATACATACATATACATATATTATATATATATATATATATATATATATATATATATATATATATATATACATGTATATATATATATTAAATAAAAAAGAACTATTACCATTTTGACAAACGAGCATACGCATATAAGCAGGACCCCCTAAACACAAACCAACGTACTCACAAACTCACGCACATACACTCATAATAATTATTCTTACTTGGATTAAAACTAATTTTACTCACTCCTGATGTTGAAGACTTTTTCATAGATTGTTCAGGCCAAGGCCAGAGGTTTTTATTTACCTAAAGAGAGGATTCTTCGCTGTAGGAGTTACGTTCCCAAACAATCCAGTTGCATGAATTACAATGGTTTAGTTCGGGGGTCGGCAACCCGCGGCTCTTTAGCGCTGCCCTAGTGGCTCCCTGGAGCTTTTTCAAAAATGTTTGAAAATGGAAAAAGATGGGGGAGGGAAATATATATTTTTGTTTTAATATGGTTTCTGTAGGAGGACAAACATGACACAAACATTCTTAACGTTTTCCAATGCTGTAAAAATGTGTAGAATAAATATTAAATTTCAACATTTCTGTCGACGAAGATTTGCGTCATAGCCTGCGACATGTAGTGAACAACACATTTCATTTAGTTTTTTTTTCTTCTCATATCCATGTCTTGATTTTGTTAATGAAATGAGGTCTAAAGGGTATTTTTATATGGCCATGGTAATATTTTGCATATCTGTTTATATATGTGTGTGTACTTTTTATCGTTGGATGCGGCATATTTGGTCGAGTTGCTACGGATGTGGAAGACCACGACCAATTGTTGGTTACGTGTATGTCATGTGTAAGTTATTGTTGGGAATCGTAAGCTTGCCTGGTAATGTATGTTTGTATGTTATGTTTGCTTATCTGTGTGCAGGAAATATTGTTTAGCTGTATGTTTTTATATAAGTCATTATGATATATATAGTATTTTATTTGTATTAGTATTCGTATGTGGTTTGCTTTGTGTTCGTTAAACTATAAATTAAATTAATATGATTATATGTTTTTATATACTAAAACGATATCTCATATGATGACGTGGCCCTAGTTATGGAGGGTAATAATTTCCTCAGAATACATCACTTATATCCTGGTCTTCGTGTGGTTTACTTTGTTCGTTCGCGCATACTACAGACACACGTTTCTATCAGGAAAAAGAGAAAAATAACTGAGGAGAACAGAGGATTCAACGTTTCTTGGACCGAATCATTTGCATTCATTGCCAACGCGGAAGGATTGCCTGAATGTTTGCTCTGTAGCGAGAAGTTGTCAAATAACAAAAAGAGTAATGTAGAAAGACATTTCCAGGGAAGGCTGCATGCTACATTTGCAGCAGAGTACCCAGTTGGGAGTGAGAGAAAAAGTGCGATTGCATAACTTCTGGAGAAATTAGAGGAGCGCAAAAATAGATTTAAGAAGTGGATTGCATCTCCAAACTCCACTACTGCTGCAAGTTTTGTTGCAACCCGGGAGATAATAAAGCATGGAAAACCGTTCAGATGGTGACTACATGAAGGAGTCATTCATCAACATATCAGAACACTTGTTTGCAGACTTCAAAATCAAAACCGAGATAATACAGAAAATCAAAGACATGCCTCTCTCCGCTAAGACAGTGAGGGAAAGGGCCATTAAAATGGCAGGCAACATCACCGATCAGCAATTAAAAGGACATTAATTCAGCGCCAGCATACTCAATTGCCTGTGATGAGTCGTGTGATGTGATCGATATTGAACAGATTGCGCTTTTATGCAGGTATGTGTAACTCCGATGGGCCGCAAGAAGAAATGATCCAATTAATACCACTGAAAGGCCAAACACGGGGGGAGGACATTTGTGAGGCTGTGCTGAAGTGTTTAAATGGCAATGGAATAAACACCAACCACCTAATTTCAGTGGCTACAGATGGGGCACCCAACATGAGAGGATCAAAAAGGGAGTTTGTGACTTTGCTACAGAAAGCATTGGATCGAAATCTACTTGCATTCCACTGCATCTTGCATCAAGAGGCACTGTGTGCACAAACATTCCCATCGGAGTGTATGGCGGTGATGAACCTTATCATCGAGATGGTGAACAAGATCATTGCAAAAGCACTGAACCACCGTCAGTTCCGTGCATTGCTTGATGAAGTTGACAACGAATATTCCGATCTCCTGCTACACAACAAAGTCCGATGGCTGTCCAGGGGCGAGGTTTTGCGTCGCTTTGTCGCTTGTTTAGAACACGTGAAAACATTCCTGAAAAGCAAAGACCTGAACTACCCGCAACTGGAAGATACCGAGTGGCTCGAAAAACTGCACTTTTTGGTAGATATGACAAGCCACCTAAACAAGCTGAATGAAAGTCTCCAGGGGCGGGGAAACACTGCACTGCAAATGCTGGAAGCTGTTTTGTCATTCGAGCGCAAGCTGACTGTCTTTGCCAGAGATATACAGCGAGGCACGCTCTCCCACTTCCCCTCCCTGAGAGAATTCAAAGAAGCCCATCACGATCACACACTCAACGGTGATTATTTACAAGGTGCGATCGTTGAAATGCAAACTGCATTTGGGAGCAGATTTTGCGAGTTCCGAAAGGAAAAAATGACACTGTCTTTCCCTGTCACACCCCTGGAGATTGACCCGTCCTTGTTGAGCAGATTTCCAGGAGTAAATCAAGCTGACCTTGAAATGGAAATGGCTGATATAGCCGACAAAGATTTAGGGGTGTCCAAATTCAAACGTCTGACAGCCGAGCTTGAAGACGTCACTCGCCAGAAAGCCCAGCTTGCCCAAAGCCACAAATGGAGCGAAATTGAAAGCCTCCCAACACCCGAGAAACTTGTCTATGACACACGGAACTTCCTGACAGTTATAGGAGCATGAAGACATATGCATTTGGAGTATTATCCATCTTTGGATCAACATACCTGTGCGAGCAGATATTCTCAAACATGAACCACATCAAATCAAAATATCGCACCCGCCTCACAGATGAGAGCTTGCAGTCCTGCGTCAAGATTAAAGTTACATCTTACATGCCCGATGTTGAGAAGCTGACCAGTGATGTCCGAAAACAGAAGTCACATTAAACGGGTAAGAACACAACCCTGTCATAGGCACATGTTTAGTAACAAAGTGGCTGTTTTTATCAAGTGATTTCTGATTTTCGTCACTATATATTTGGAATGACACTTAGGGATATTATTGTGTTTAGTTGCTCAGGTCCGAGGATAGCTGCGTTGGTTGCGTATCAAAAGAGAAGAGGATGCTGCTGCGTTTTACCCTTGCACTGACTTGCTTGGCATTTGCACAGAAATCAAACTTAAACTGTATTAATTTGATTTTCTATACTTTAGCTTTTCAAAAGGCTGCCGTTTTATTTTTATAAATGCAGGCTGCATTTTATTGCACTCTGTTTGTTGCCCAGATAAGGGGCACGTTCCATTTTGTTTTTTCGAATCCTCACAATAAAAATGACATAAAAAATCGGATTTCTTTATTGTATTTCTTTACTTTCAAAGCAATGAAACATAATTCATTAATATTGTAATGAAGTTAAACTTGAGGCAGCATCGTACAACAGAGTAGTCACGTGGTGCGTCATTCCCTACAGGATGCACTGCAGGGAAAATAAACATTCAATCATGAGGGCTCATTATGTATTTGTAGCCAACTTAGTCATTTTGATAGTAGGCTAATATAGATACATACAGCATGTGTTGCCTTCATTATAAGGCTTATATAAAGCTTTTAATTTTTTGCGGCTCCAGACTTTTTTTTTTTTTTTGTCCAATATGGCTCTTTCAACATTTTGGGTTGCCGATCCCTGGCCGACACTATTTCCCACTTATGTTACTCTTAACTAATAATGAACACCTAACAAGCAAGTCCAGAGTATTCTGTCCCCTTGTAGGATCAGTAATTATTTGTTTTAGGAAGTTATCCTGCACCACATCTAAAAAAAATTCGCCTCCTGATCTAAAATTTCCCAGTCAATGTTTCTATAATTAAAATCTTCCATGGTCACAACGTTTATGTGCTGGGACGCCCTGCGAATTTCATGAATCAGGGGGGTCAGTATGCTCAATGCTGAGGTTAGGAGGTCTATGGGGTGTGGTAAGTGCCAAACACGCAGTATCTTGGTAGGAGTTTATTGTGGAGGTCTACACACAAGTAATACAGGAAGTGATCTGTCACAAGCGAATGCTTGGGGGCCTAGCTTGGGCCAAGGTCTAAGTAAACAGGTCTAACCGCTGGAGCAGTTCTGCGCAGCTTCTGACGTCATTTGGATGCGTCCATTTTCTCTTTGTGATACACTGAAGAAAACTGTGAAACGCCAAGGAAGACAGGAACTATAATATTTTATATATATATATTATATATCATATATATTATATATTCATATATATAGACAGGAACTATAATATTTTATATATATTTATATATATATTTTATATAATATTTGTCAGAATATAACTAATTGAGTGGAGCGGTACGAGCGAAGGCGACGTCATTTTCGAACGACGGACCAACTTCAACTGACAGCTATAGGACCCGCTAACCCCACTTTGAACAGCCAGGTGACGTTCACGGGCTCGCTGCGCCAACTCCCTCGAAATTCGGTCGGAAGTGGTTAGACCTTATATTCTTAGATCTTGGCTTGGGCATTAAGACGCGCCCGTGGCCTACTTTCTGTTACATTGTTGCTAGGCGGGAAAAAGATTGGGCAAAACAATACATACTAACATATCTAGGTATATACATAAGAATATACAACAACAAGAGAACAATTACATATAATGATGAATATGCATGCAAAATGGTTAAGGGTAACATATATTTAGTTCCTTAATTCTACGACGTGTACAATTGGCATAGACGCATACGCGTTTAGCGTACGCCTAATGACGTATATATATTCGGTTATATAATTATGTATAGGGCACTTATATAATGTAATGACTACATAGGCTTACTTATACAATACATTTACAATAGATATATGTTGATATTAAGTACTCACGTATAATAAAGAAGTGTGACATATACATTAAAGGAGATACATATACAATAACGTCAGAGAGTTTCTTCCGAGTAGAATCCTAGGGGCGTTGGCTCGCCGTCTATAACTTGATAAGAGAGCGGCGCCAACGGCTAGGCTTGAACTGTCAGTCACGAGTTGGTAGTTTGTCGGTATTAGGGAAGGGTATGCTAAAGTTGGACAGTCCAGTAAGGCTTGCTTCAAATTATTGAAGGAGTCCTTTGCTGCGTCAGTCCAAGTGAGACACTTTGAAGAAGGATATTGTTTAAGAAGCTCAGTAAGGGAATAGGCTACGGTTGCAAAATTAGGAATCATGGGCCAAAAAAAATTGATCATACCCATGAAACGGCGCAAAGCCTGTGAAGTCTGAGGCAGAGGGAAATCGGAAATGGCCGTGGTGCGGTCTTTAGGTGGCTTAATCCCTCGTGAGCTAATCTCGTAACCGAGAAAGGTAAGGTTTGACTTGAAAATTTGACATTTGTCAAGAGAAAGTCGCATGTTATGCTGAGCCAAAATAGAAAGAACAGTTTGAACATCTGAAATATGTTCTTCAAGGGTCTCACTAGCAATCAGTACATCATCAAGGTACGTAAACGTGTTGTTTACGTTAGCTAAGAGGGTATCTATAAAGCGCTGAAAAGTGGCTCCGGCATTTTTCAATCCAAAGGGCATGTACAAAAATTCAAATAAACCAAATGGCGTGCATATCGCAGTCTTAGGAATATCTTGTTCAGCTACAGGAATCTGCAGATATGCACGTTGTAAGTCTAACTTAGTGAATATAACCTTATTCTTAAGTGACATGGTGAGAGAGCGCAAGTGTGGTATGGGATATTTGTCATTTACAGTTACATTGTTGAGACCTCGGTAATCTCCGCAAGGTCTCCAGGAATGCGGTTCTTTCTTGGGAACCAAATGAAGTGGGGACGCCCAAGGTGAGTTGGAGCGTCGTATGATCCCTGCATTAAGCAAAAATTGAAACTCATCCTTAGCCGCTTTGAGCTTCTCACCTGTCAATGGCCTTAATTTACAGGATATAGGGGAAGAATCACCTGTATCAATATGATGATAGGTTGTAGTTTCTACTGGTGGAGGATCAGACAGTTGTCGGGGCGCGGTAAGTACGGGGAATTTTGAAAGAAGAGCAATGGCTCTTGAATCAATATTCCCATAATGTACCGCATGTGAAGAGATAGGGAGAGGAGAAGCCTTAAGGGGAATGGTGCATGCAGTGGAAGGATCAGAGAGGAGGCGATTTCTACAATCAACTACTAGTGAATTATGGGTTAAAAAATCGGTACCAAGAATTGCGCGGACAACATCAGCAACGACGAAGGACCATGGGAGAGAACGTCTGATACGTCGAATCCCAAGTTCCACGTCGACTTCGCCGTACGTACGAATACGGGTACCGGAAGCAGTAGTAAGTTGTACTACCGTGGAACGGAGCAGTGGAGTTAAACTTGGGTCGTAGGGAATGAGCGAGACTTGAGAACCGGTATCTATAAGGAATTCATAGTTCTTGCAACCTATAGTGGCACTAATGACGAGAGGCAGTCCTGCGGTTGCAAGGGATACTTCTACAGACTGCCCATCAAGTTTCCCGACGTGTTAAGCTGAGGTCCTGGGGATGAAGAACGTGAGTTAGGTCGTGAACTGGGCAACACGTTAGCACTAGTGTGGGACAATATGCACCATTGTTTGCAAGTTCTAGCACTGTTGCCGTAGAAGAGGTGGTAACGGCACACTCGTGGTCTTTGACCGTCATAGAAGGGAGTTAATCCGAGTGGAAAGGTAGTGGATGCTGAAACACGTGTAGTGGGGTTACCACTACGAAACACTGGCACACTATCACTACGTGGAGCCCTTGGCACAGGCTTGTTCACCGATGACGCACTTATCCCTTTGTTTCCGTGGCCATGGGCCATGAGAGTGTCAGCGACACGGGCCAACTCATCTAGGGAACCGGCATGTGTAACAAGTAGTGGTCGTATGTCACTTGGCACTGCACGTAAAAATTTTAGGCGGATGAAGTCGTCGTCGACACCGAGTTGCTTACCTATGGTGCGAAGTTCTCGTAGGAAGGTCGTCGGCTTATCATACATGATATTGTTCTGGTGGACCAAGGCATCGAAGAGTTCCGGCGGAGACCTGGTAAGGACGTCGATTAGCGCCTTCTTCAAGCGGTCGTAGTCACCGGAAGTAACGACATCGTCGTCGAGCTGGTTGAGCACAGGGATGGTTAAGTTCGCAAGTGCATGGTTGAACTTAGTTTGGGGGATGGTTATGTTAGCTAGTGCAAATTGCGCCTCTAGCAACGAAAACCATCTTGCCGGCGATGCTTCGTCGAATGGTGGAGGTCGAACAGCGACGGCGGCGGAAGTCGTGGAATGCGAAGAGGAAGAAGTGCTTCCTGCTGCTGCTGTCGTCGTTGAAGTGGCTACATATTGTATTAGTGTACTTATGAAAAATATCACATCTTGAGCTATATAAAAAACTTATCAAGTCTAAGATATTGCAGTCTTAATCTATATTCATAACCGAAACTGTATATATTTTTTCTAGATATAAAAAGGTTTAAGATTTAACAATGTGTATACATTTATTTTAAGCACAATTTTATCTGGAGTATGAAAATTTAATCTTACAGAAAATAATATGACAATCTAATCAGCCTTCAAACACATAATTGTCTGGTATTCATTAGATCCAGTTGTCATAAATGTTCTTTTAATTTGTTGACATTTTTAGATGAACATTGATATTTTGATTTAATGTAATTTTGATGTATTAACAATCAAATTATTCTTATTTCAACTGCCAAACAATCTGATTTCTTCACTGATTTCAAATAACCTAATTATTCACTGAAACTGAAACTAATACCCCTACAGAAATTTAAATGTTTTTATCTTTTCTAGGTATTGCATTCTTAGAGGCTCAGGGAGAAGCCACTACTTCCATGGTTTATTGCGGACAAGGGTGTATTTTGGCAGCACATTGTACGTGTATGGCCGGTCTTGGAGAAAGCTGTACACATGTCGCTGCACTACTTTTTTCTGTGGAACCAACAATAAAGTTAAGGGACTCTAGGACTGTTACACAGTCAAAATCCTTTTGGCTACTGCCTGCTTCTTTGAAAGGTGTGTCGTACAAACAATGCAAAGACATTGACTTTACTTCTGCAAAGACTATGAAGAAGACACTAGATAGGAACATAGACAGTTGTTTGGAATCAGACATTCCCAGCCCTTGTGTTAATAAAAAGTATATCAAAAACCAAATACCAGATCCCACAGATATTGAACTGGCATCATTTTTTTTAAATCATTGTCTTGCACAAGCACGAAACCAGCATTGTTATCTTTATGTGAACCATGCTGTGAACAGTTTGCTCCAAAATCAGTTAGTTTAGATTTCCCCACTGTTCTAACAGAACAGAGAAGAATCAGCAATTCAACTGCCATATGATGAGCTTTTAAACAAGTGCAGAAGTATTAACTTGACAATGACTGAGGACCAAGCAACAGCTGTTGAGAGAGAAACTCGAGAACAGACTAGTTCTAAACTGTGGTTTAGATTTCGAAGTGGGAGAATAACAGCTTCTGAAATGAAAAGTGTATGTGTGACTGATCCTGCTTCTCCATCACAGAGCCTTATAATAAGAATAATCTATCCTGAAAGCTGTAAATTCTTTTCCAAAGTTACACAGTGGGGATGTGAGCATGAGAAAGATGCAAAGGATATATTTCTTGAACAATTGAAACAGCTTCATGAGAATGTAAAATATGAACAAACTGTTTTTTATCAGTACAACAGTTCCACATATTGTTGCTTCACCTGATGGCATTATTACATGTGAAGAATTAGAACAGAACACGAAAATCTTGGAAACCTGCATGGACCCGAGAAAGTTAATGATAATCGAGGCCCTTTATATCAAGGATAAAAACCCTAACTTGAACATACAGGCACTTGATTTATTAGCACTACCCAATATGAGGACACAGGGTAGGCCAGAAGCATGAGGAGATCATTTATGCATAATTTTCAAACTATCATGTGATCTCCCCTAGTCTTACAATTTCGCGTGGTCAAATATCGCACTTTGATGACATTTGACATACTCCCTGAAGAAGGCTCAGTTGAGCCAAAATCCGGATCGGAGAATATGTCCACCTACGCACGAGTTCTACAGAGTTTAGACCCTGCTACACAGCGATTAGTGAGATCTTTAGAAAGTTTCTCCAAGAAAATTATTAATGCAGAACACAACATCATCTTCAACAAAATTTGTGTATTAGAAAAATTACTGCCTGTATAAATTATTCTTAATTTAATTTTTTATTTACTGGACTTATTTTATTTTTAGATTAATATGTCAAACTTACTCATGTACACTGTTAATGCAAAAGTATTTGTTGTTCCTTTGTGCTTCCTGATAAAATATGGGTTAGGCATAGAAAAAAAAAAAAAAAAAAAAAAAAAAAAAAAAAAAAAAAAGTCAGGTTTGAATATTAGCAGCAGCAGACATAAAGAACTAGATTTTAGTGTACCTACTGCCTAGGCCTAGTATCAAGGTTATATAATTATCTTTATATAACCTTGGCTAGTATTAATTGCCTGTCCTCCACTGTTGTTCAGATTCAGTGCCAGCTAGGCCCTACACCATATTTATTGCCCGGACATGGTTTAATTAACAGGCCATAGCCTGATCACATTTCAAACATAATTTATAAGTTATGAACTCATTATAAAAATAGACCTGGGCCTACTTACCAGGAATAAAGTGAGCTCAACAGATTCTAATATTGTCCAAATTATTTCCATCAAAGTTCTGCTATAAGCTCGCCAACCATAAGTGTTGTCGTTCTTCACAAAGCTTTTCCCATTCCAAACCTTGATTTTTAATAACTTTAGGGAGTCTGTAAAACTGCAGTTCTTTCTCTCTATTTGACCTATTATGGCATCCCACAACTCTACAGTAATTCACCATTGTTATCTAAATTTATCGCGAAAGACACAATGAATAAATGACAGGTGAGCACGTTAAACAGGTCAGGCAAGCACGTTTGTTTACATGCCAATGCCTCCAATATGGCCAGTTTCCGGTTTGGTGACATCACGTGAAAGGCCTCTATAGCGGCGGCGATGCCAAAAGAACGCAGGCGTTGAGTGCAAGAATGGACTATGCACAGTTGGAGTGACGACTTCATGTGGTGTTCAAGGGATAATGCCAGCTGGAGACCTTGGCCTTGTGGTGGTTCAGAAATAGGACCACCTCCATACATAGGAATAGAAATTTGCAGTGGTTTTCTAGTAGATGTATACAAATTATTTTATTGTACTGGCAGTTACGATGGCAAATACTGCATTATTTATGGGAGGAGGGGTTGTCAACAATAGAGGGCTACCATTTCCTCTTCTCGTTCTTCTCTTCTGTTCCGGACTCATAAAATATATGCAAGATACACTACAAGGAGACGAGTCAGAATGTGTACCAACTCTTCACGAAAACGCCAAAACTGACGACAAAGAATATATCAGAACATGTCCATCTGTTCTCAAAATTATATCAGAAAGCACCAAAAACAGCTCGTCCACCACTTCAAGACCTCGCAACAGCCCCTTGTGAACCTGAACTGTATCCTCTACTAATACCAAGAAACCTGAAACAAGTCCAGAATCAAAACCACCATGACCAAAATACAACACCTACAGACCATTTACACCATGAAACAAAAGTCCTCAAAGTCAAGGACCACCTCGACATGAGAGGCACACAAACACTTGCCGCAGCCACCACAAACACATTACACCCGCTACACTACATAGCAGAACACCCACACACACCAAGAAACATTAAAACAACACCCAAAGACCTTTATCACGCACAGATACTCTCTTCTCTTCCTCCACAACCACCAAATACCAGCCTCCGGAAACATATTCATAATCATATCACTCACCGCTCCATTAACACACTGAAAGACAACACACTGCTGCATGCCAGACCCCCTGATATCCACCCTTCTGAATCCTCTCTCCCACGAAAGGACAGAGTCCACCTGGCCAGACTGCAGTGCGGTCACCACCCAGCACTTCTAAGCTACCAGAAGAGGCTGGATGACCGCGTTGTGAACAGCTGCCCAGGATGTAACACTTCACCCCATACCATACAACACATAATGGAAGACTGCATTATACACAATCATGCACGCAAACAACACAACATACGCTCTATAAAGGATTTGTGGGAAAACCCAGTTTCGGCTATGGCATTCCTTGGGGAGACGGGACTGCTCGGACAGACAGTCTAGGGAACAACAACAACAACAACAGACCAAACTATTATCATGTAATGATATCTATGACCTCTACCTTGTTGCACATGACCTGCAGGACTTCGTCCCTGAGATAGCTTCCCAGAACTCACCCGTTCCCTAGGGTTGAGAGAAATCCTGAATTAATTCAACAGTTTGCTTCAAACTAGATCTGAGAGTGACACATTAATACTCTCATATGACACCACTTTCAATATTGGTGACTTATGTCATACCTGTCATCTTTCAGCATATGTTCAAAGACTCCTTGTATCCCACTTGCATTCAAGCTTCATCAACGAAAATACCAGTCACTCCATGAAGACTTCCTCAGAATCCTCAGGCACAGAATACCTCAATTGAAAACATCGAAAGTACCCATCGTCACTGACCGAGAATGAGGAAATATTATGCAATCTCCAATGAACTACCCAATTCTAATCTTCTCCTGTGATCATTTGTTCATAAGGTTCAGTTGGAGCTAGAGCAGCGTTTCCCAACCTTTTTTTGGCTGTGACCCTAAATCCACTCTTAGCCTGGAGCCGCGACCCTAATTGTAATACTAAATTCAACCATTTCATGTTATATTTCTACGTACTTGCATAATGTTTATAAACTTTCGTTTTTATAGTTCAGTTTATATTTACTAGCACAATGAATTTAAATACATTTGAAACTTGAATGAAAAAAAAGTTAAAAAAGAAAGGAAACTTTATTTCATATCCGTTTACACACAAAAAATATGTTTTTCCTCTGTGGTTAGCAATATTTTTATACCTTGTTGATGATAAATGTAACTGATTCACAAGATTAATATAATGAATTACATAAAAAGGTCTCTTGTGTAAGAACCAAATTATATACTTGAGGAATTAGCAGTAACCACACTAAAGAAAAAAAAAACAAATTACAAAATTTCCTAAATTTTCTTAGTGGCTACCTTGAAACTGTTTCAGTTTGTGGACGAGGTTCTCAAATCTGGGCTTCACATTCATTGCTAGAGCACACCGCAAGTCATGCTGAGGATCCAGCCGGTTTCTTGTTTTAGTCTTAATCATAACAAGACTTGAAAACCCTTGTTCACAGAGATATGTTGTTGGAAAAGGGAGACGAGCTTTTTTAGCCTCCCGAGTCAGAATGGGCTTATCCTTGAGTTGAGTTCAAATTTTTGAACATTGGAGGTTTTCAAAGCGTTGCTTCTGCACTTGATTTCCCTGAAGGTCTATAAGTTCTTCTTGAAATCCTGGAATATCTTCTCCAACCTCTGTGACATTCACAGTGAAAGCATTCCTTATCCAGCTATGCTTTTTCAAGTCAACATTTTCAGGAATATACCTGTCCATTTCTTCCTGAAGATTCCTCAGATGATCTTCGACAATATTTCTGATATCAGGCAGGAATATATCTGATGAATCTTCCAACATAGCACTTAGTTCTGGAAAAGCTGCAATTTTTCCTTTGGCCAACTTTTCTCTCCAGAGAGCAAGCTTTTTCTTGAAGGAGACGATTTTTTCGCCAATATCCACCATGGTGTGATTTCGACCCTGCATGTCTAAATTGAGTTCATTCAGATGCGTGAAGATATCACTTAAATAAGCAAGCTTTGCTAGCCAAGCAGCATCCTTAAAGCAGTCTGCTAGTGTATGGCGTTTTTCATAGAGAAAGATTTCAATTTCAGATTTTAGCTCAAGAACTCTTGCCAGGATCTTTCCTCGAGATAGCCAACGGACATCAGAATGGAACAACAAGTCTTTGTAATGCGATCCCATCTCTTCACACATTTTATGGAAAATGTGTGAATTTAGAGCTCTGGCTTTGATAAAGTTCACTATTTGTATAGCATCACTTAGAACTGCATGGAGGTCTGGTTGCAGACGACGCGAAGCAAGGTTCTCTCGGTGCAACAGACAATGAATTATGATGACATCAGGGTTCTCAGTTTTAATGTGAGTAACAAAACCCACACGACTTCCTATCATTAAAGGAGTTCCATCTGTGCACATGGCCAAGCAGTTTTTCCAGTCTAGATCATATTTATTGAGAAACATTATGAAATATGTCTTCCCCAGTGGTGGTACTTGACAGCGCATTACAGAAGAGAAATTCCTCCAAAATGTCATTTTCTCCGCTGTACCTTACAAAAACCATCAATTCAGGATCACCTGCAATGTCCACTGACTCATCAATTTGCAGAGAAAAGTGCCCTGCTTTTTTCAGTGCCAAAATTAGCTGAGATAAAATATCTTCTGAAATAAGATCAATCCTACGTTTAATGGTATTGTCAGAGAGTGGTACTGATTCAAGTTTCTTGGCAATGTCTGTTGCACCAAGAGTTTTCACCACTGCCATTGCTGCTGGTTTCACCAGCTCCTCTCCAATGTTACGAGGCTTTTTAGATTTTGCTATCATCCATGCCACCTCAAAGGACGCCAAAGAAGCCTTCTCCAGTGAAAAAAACGAACTTGAGGGATTATCAATCCGACTTCGTTTAATTTGTTCTTCTTTGTCTTTCCAGTAACTCAGTGGTTTTTCAACAAATTTTGGATGGACTGTTTGCAAATGACGTTGCAACTTATTTTCCTTCATAGATTCACAGGCAAGGACTTGCAGGTACTGGAGACACTGAGGACGTACGTTCCCGGATCGTTCTCTCATCTCAGTGAATCCAAATTTTAAGAACTCGGGCTTGTACACCAACTGTGTTTTGTGTTGGGCCATTTTTTCAAGATAAAAGTCAGACCTGGAAAGAAGAAATAAGCAAATGTTACTAATACATGCAAACACTTCTAAATAATAAAACAGTATGTGCACTAATACAGCAATACACTCAACACACTGATACTCAACGTTACACTTCTCTCCACGAAAAAAAAAAAAACTGCTCCCCAACAGTTGATATCAAACTATCTATCCTTCATTATGCTATCAAATCAACAAATCATCAAACTATCTATCCTTCATTAAGCTATCAAATCATCAAACTATCTATCCTTCATTACGCTATCAAATCAACAAATCATCAAATCAACAATAGCTATATTCAACAACAGTAATTTCACACATACAGATATAAGCAAAGAGGGCAATGGAAGGAAGGCCTTTACGAGTTATTAAAAAAAGTACGATGCATGCAATGCTTACTTTTTCTGGAGAAGTAACGTTCTTTCACTGCTGCAGCGTCACACGTGACTGACTGCTCACTCAGGCGGATGCAGACTGTTCGGCGGCCATTACACGTATTGTACATGAAAGCTACTCACTCGTACTACGGGCGGAATTCCACGAGTATAGGCGTTTTATGACCGCTCCTCGTTTTGTTACTATGTGATCAGTAGAATCTTTACTTAGTCTTACTAAAGTAAACTTAGTAAAGCAAATCCGTTACATTAATCATAATCAAAATGTCACAATATGTGAATTATTAACATATTTTTGTAAAAACACCCTCGTGACCCTAGTTTGGGTCGCGAACCTGGGGTTGGGAACCACTGAGCTAGAGGGATGTGATGGCAATGTTTCCCCTGTAGCAAAAAGAAAAATGCATTCACAGCGCTCTGATACCATGAGAACACTAGAATTTGTACGAAATATTCAAAACATCATCGATGAGAACCCCGGAAGATCAATGAGGTCCATCGCCAAAGAACTCCAGGTATCAGAGTGGACTACAAGTCTTATGTAATGAGGAAAGGCTAATTCATATCAGCGAAGACACAGGAAAACCGTCTAATGCGTTCAAAACGGTTGTTGAACAAAGTGAAAAATCCCCACGAACATGACATGCTTTGGTTTTTCTCTGACGAAAAACACTGACCAAGATCAGAAAACAAACAGACGGAATGACATGTAACTATGTGCATCTCCTTCTGAAGTACCCAGGGTGATGCACACTACATATCCGGCTACTGTGATGGTTTTAGGAGTTGTGAGAGGTGAAGGTCATGTCATGTCACCTTACAGTTTCCAACAAGGTCCTAGGGTCAATGGTGCTGGATACATTAATGTTCCTAAAATGGTTGTTAAGCCCTGGATAAATAAAGTAAGCTATGGTTGATTTATGAAATTTTTGGCTTGAAGGCCAAGCGCCGCAGCCGGTAGGTCATTCCGCGCAAAGTATGCAATGGAAGGCCATATGTCTTTTAACAAGACTCTGCACCTTCTCACAAAGCCATTGTAATCCAGGATTGGTTATCAGAATTCTTATGATCACATGTCCCCCAACATGTGGCCCCCTAACTCGCCAGATTTAAATCCTATGGACTATTACATGTGGAGCGTCGTTTAAAGGGAGACCAATTGACATCCTCATAGTACCATAGCTGCACTGAAAGCCACCATTGTCCAGGTGATGTCCAAAATGAATAGGGACCACTTAATTGCAGCTTGTGAACGGTTTCGAGCCCAAATAGAAGCAGTCATTGAAGCCAAAGGTGGCTTCATAGAATAATTAGATAAAGCATCATGAAGGATATTTGTGTCATTTTGAATCAAATATATACATTGTTTGCCAAGATATTGCTGTTTATTTAACATACTAAAAATGTCCTCAAATAGCACTCGCACCCTGTAGTAATGCATTAAGAAATCGCAAAGTAAACGAATTATTGGAAGAAATCATAGATATAAATTTTGGACTACCGAGCTGTACTTAGGGAATCAATTACTTTGCATAAGAGTAATGAGCAAACAATTAGAGAATTAAGTGGCCTAAAGAGCAAAATTTAAATCCTCAAAAGAGCAAATGAATGAAAAATGAGGACAAAAATAAAAATGAACTGAAAAAGGAGGTCAAAGAGCAATTACAGGTAGTGACCGCAAAGGTGGAAGAGTCAATTAAAGAAACAGACCTCATTGAAATAAAAAAATCAATGGAAACACATACATACAAACACCAAAGGCTTTTTCCCTCACACGGGGGGTAGCCAAAAAGAAAAAAGGCATAGAAATCACTCCCACCCATTTCATTTCCCATATATTCCACTCCCTTCCACCCTCCTCCCTCCCTCCTATCTTGGCACCTCCTGGATGATGGGTCATCCCTGCATCCTGTTCACTGCCCTGGGTCAGAGGCAGTGTCGCAAGACACAGCACATCCACAGTAAGGCCGCTTCATAATTTTGGCGACCCCCTCTCTCTGTCCCCTCATGCAGGAAAGGAGAAGATGGGGAGAAATCCCTTCGGGCTGCGTCAAATTTTTTCTCATACATACTTCCTCACCCCCCATCCCCCACCCACTCCCCCTCATGCATCACAGCCTCATCTATACACAACCCTTCTCCATTCACCCCTATCTTCTGTCCTCTCCCATCCTTCCTCTACAGACACTCCTCTCTTTTGTAAAGCCCCTTTCACCCCATCCATCCATCTCATCCTAGGACGCCCCCTCATATTCACTCCTTCCACCGCCACCTTCCACACTTCTTTTACTAATCTTTTTTCACTCATTCTTTCCAGTTGTCCAAACCATCCTAATACCCTTTCATCAACCCTATCTCCCAGCTCCCTTTCCACCCCTGTTCTCCTACTCACCTCCTCAGTGGAAACACGAACAGGAAAATAAAAAAAATACATTTTAACCCATTCAACTCCGATGACAAGATGTCTTGTCATTTGGTCAAATAAAACAAAAAATCATAAAACACCAAAATGTTTGATCAAACACCAGAAAAATATGACGTCAGTCCTCGCTTCGCTGCGAGCGAAGCGAGGATTGACGTCATATTTTTCTGGTGTTTCATCAAACATTTTGGTGTTTTATGATTTTTTGTTTTATTTGACCAAATGACAAGACATCTTGTCATCGGAGTTGAATGGGTTAAAGAAATAGTACAAAAGTAAATGGAGGAAAATACAAAAGAAACAGTTATGAAAGTAATTAAAGAAAAGGAAAATTGGGTGAGAAATACAGATGACAAAGGTAAGTGCATTGTGGTCCATGGTGTCCAGGAAAAACATATATAAATACCAGAGAGAAAAGGAGGAGAAGGAAGTAGCTAAGGAAATTTTGAAAGAAACACAGGACAAAGGGCAAACTTTTGATAAGGAAATTGACAAGATCCACAGGTTACGCATATATTCAAAAGATAAACAACATAGAACTCTGAAAATAAAACTAACAACTCAAATGATAGCTGAGGAGGTATTACTGAAAGCGGTTAAATTGGCAAACAGCGAGAAATTCAAACATATATGAATAAAAAAGGAAATGAGTGATGAGGAAAAAGAGAAAGACAAAGCTCTCAGAATTGAAGCCAATGATAGAAATGAGAAAAGTACAGATGGAAAAAAACAATTTTTTTTGGGAGAGTACTGGACTTGAGACTGAAAAAATGGTACATCAAAAAATGGAAACTTAAACCAAAATAGAGAAGAAAATATGAAACTAAAGTTGCATACACAAATATTGATGGCATGATCTCTGGAATTAATGAACTAAATGACTATCTAGAAATAGAGAAACCTGACATTATGGGAACTGTGGAGACAAAACTGAAATGACCTCTATCAACAAATATAGTGGGACAAGGTCTATACAACCACTGGGCAGAAAATAGAACAGGCAGGCAGGAAGATGTCATGATATTGACCAAAAAGGGTCTAAATGTGACAAAGATTAATGAAGGCAAAGGTAATGTACAATTAATTATGATTAAAATTGTAAACAAAAAGATGAAAAGCAGAAAATTTGTAGCAGTGTATGTACCACCAAAAACACAGGCTTGGTCTGATAGCGATCATTCCAAATTATTGGAAGACACAATGAATGTGCTAAACGAGTTATTGAAAGAGGGTGGTAACATAGTAATCATGGGCAGTTTTAATGCAAAGGATATAATCTGGGAAGAAATGATAGTAAAAGGGGGAGAAGAACTTTGGAGCAACATTCTACTGGATATGACCATTGAATACAACTTAACACAATGCATACATACATATACCAAGGCTTTTTCCTCCTTACAAGGGAGGTAGCCAAAAAGAAAAAGGCATCAAACCATTACCACCCATTCCATCTGTAAATACACTCCACCCCCCCTCCAGTCTTAGCACCTCCTACATGACAGGTCATCCCTGCACCTTGTCCACTGCCCTGGGTCAGAGGCAGTGCCGTAAGACACAGCATATCCACAGCAAGGCCGCTTCATTAAATTGGCAAACCCGCCCTCTCCGTCCCCCCATGAAGAAAAGAAGACGGGGAGAAATCCCTTCGGGCTGCGTCAAATTTTGCTCACACATACTACCTCTTCCCAGGGTTCCCACAGAAAATTGAAAACTAAATTCCAGGACTTTTCCAGGATATTCCAGGATAAAAATCATCAAATTTCCAGGACTTTGAGCAGAATATCTGAAACAATTTTTAAATACAAACTGATCTTTTTGGTCTCCTCCACCCCTTACAGCCAGCTGATTCCACCCACTTTATTACACTATGCAGTCTTCCTCTGTTAGATTACAATATATATATATATATATATATATATATCAGAGTATCAGGTATAATTCATTCTTTGCTCTTTCTTGAAAATAGTCACTCCATTGATTTCAGTTTCTGCTTGAGGTCTTGTAGTTTCTTTTCCAGTTTGAGATTTTCATCCGCCTTCTCAGAAACTTACAGTCTGAAAGCATTGGACTTAGCCAGAAAAGTGAAGTCATGCTCTGTTTCTGCCTTCTTTGCCAGCTGGTCTGCTTCCTTGGTCATTGACTCCATACTATCTTTCAAGAGCTCCCTCTTTTTCTCTGCTGACTGGATATCCTCTTGTAGTACCTTTGTCTTTGAGGATTTCTCATTATCTGTCTGTGACTTCTTCTGATCCGCGAGGTACTGTTGGTATCTCATCCTCGATCCCCTGACATGCCTTTTCAGTCTGGGAGTGAAGGGTTACTCAGTGAAGTGCTGGCCCGTGGCTTGAATACTGTCATAGACTGTACAAAGAGTTACAATAGTCTTCTCCTGCATGTTCTGAACCAGGAGGTCCTTGTTCACAGAATAACCCCTTTCTACTGATGCCTGACCATGGGAGACTGAGAAGCATCTTGAAAACAGACCAGAGCTTGCTGTACTTGTGGTCTTTAAAGTACTGGCCCAGAAATATGTCCAGCCTCTCACTACCTGGGGTGAAGTTCTTGAAATCTGCTGCATGTTCCTACCTCATCTCACTGCCAAACGCCTTGTACTGAGCAAGGAGCTCATCGCCGGACAGCCTGTTGGCATTCAGAAGCATCTGGAGGATTTTCTGGAACTTCGTCGCCGCATCTGTAGAAGGAGCAACTAGTTTATCTGAAGCCAGTGCAGAGATATCGAACCAGGGACAGTTTCAAGGGACTCTTGTCCAACATCTTGGATGTGAGCTCTGATAGCAGTGTCACACACTCATTCTTGAATGCCAGGACCTTCAAATCACTGACCAGTTTCTTCTCAGCAGCTTTCTTCACAGACTCTCGAGCAGCAAATCCCAGATCTACAAGTTTTGGCAGCATCTGGTTCTTCTGGTCCTTGGGGTCCAGGTTGGCCAGTTTCTGCATGGTGTCTGCTTTGTCCAGAACTTCTTTTTTGATGAAACGTCCCATGAGCGCAACAACCACTTCCTTTAGCTTCTGTCCCAAGAACGGTGCCATGGGTGCATCTGTTTGAAACCTCTGAAGGAATGGCTGGAGTTGTTTAGCTATAGAGATGAAGAATTGTAGCTTTGCGACGGAGAGTGGGTCCTCACAGGCAGCTTTCACTGATGCAAATGAGGCAGTGCTAGGGGCCTACTTGGGGTCTTTGAAGGATGCCACAAATTTCTCCATGTTGGGCCACATCTGCAATGCACGCTCTGCAACCTTTGCATCCTCAACCCATCTGTGCTGGCAAAATTGCAATGGGTACAGCTTGCTCCCTGTGATAGTGGTGAAATCCTCTCTTCTTGCGGGGGTATCATGGAAGAGCTGCCACAGAGACCTTAGCAGGTTTCCAATCTTCCATCCAGTCTTGTTGGCCCCTTTCTGCAAGCTTCCGTGGACAGTGTGGAGTCCACAGCTTCCGATGTTCAGAAGTTC
Organism: Oratosquilla oratoria; assembly: GCF_046742065.1. Lineage (NCBI taxonomy): Eukaryota > Metazoa > Arthropoda > Malacostraca > Stomatopoda > Squillidae > Oratosquilla > Oratosquilla oratoria. The sequence continues at coordinate 1,637,901 of NW_027467717.1, read as the reverse complement.
TGGGAGATCCTGTGTTTTGCGCTCCTGTTGCAGGTCATTGAAAAATTTCCAATTGACGTTAGGTCCATCCATTGACACCTGAAGCAGACGCTTGGGATCTAGTTGTTGTGTCCCTTCCTTGAAGTTGTTGAGTAGGTCGCTTGCTCGATCATGCCCCAAGAACTGTGACCCAAAGTACCTTACACTGACCTGACCAGAATCATTGTCCCAGTAACGGACTATGAAGTCCATTTGGTCACTCTGTGAAACAGGGTTCATGCACTCATCAAAGGATATGGTATAGCACTCTGCTCTTCTGACTTTCTCCACTAGCAGATCATGGAAATATGGAGACAGGCCAAAACAAACTAGATAAGCACACTTTGTAGCACCACATGAGAAAGTTTTAGCAATTTGGCTGTCCAGAAACATTCTTGGGAACAACATGCCCACATCAGATGATGAATTGAATGAGTAGTTGCTCATAACAAGCTTCAGAGCCCAAAGAACCTCTGCGTGGAGGGCAGCATCTGACACAACAGCTGCAACCTCTGATCTTTATACTAGCAACTGGTGCACTGGAGGTGATATTGGCTGCAGCATCATCTGCCTTTTCGTCTTGCTTCTTTCCAAAGAAGTTGCGGATTGCTGATGGGTTTTGCCTTGACTGGCTGATCCTGTTATGAAGTTGCTTTTCATGTGACTTCTCAGAGCGGAAACTCCCATGTTTGCTATGTCAAAACGCTTCTTGCAAAGTTTGCAGTATGCTTTGGTGTCATCCTTGGGGTCTTCCTTGACCCATGCTGAAAACAGTGGATCCTCCACCCAGAGTGGATTAAAATTACATTTCTTGGATGCCACACTACTGCAAAAAGAAAAATTAATGTTAAAACCCAGACATGCATCTTCAACGCTATAAAAGGCGAGACATAATTGCTTGTCAACTTCATTACTATATCTGCCTCCTATGTATACATAACTACAAATAATTTCTAATTCCCATAAAAAAGCTTATTGCAATTTCAGTTCAACATACAAATTTCTAATTCTCACTTGAGAATGAAAACTTTGCCAATCATGTCCCTCTTGCTTCTTTCCTTTTTTATTTAAATCGCTCACCTCAGAAAAACCCTGAAAAGTTCAGGCAAGCTAGAAATCAATGATGTCTCGCCTGATGTATTTGTACAACCACCACAGACAGTACAAAGACTAGAAACTGGAAGGATGCCATAGCCATGTGATAGGTGCAGACACTGCACACTGTAGAATATTGAGCACAACCAACATCCATGCAACACTGAATTCAATGACTTTCAATGACTTTTTTAGCTGGTAGTCCTAATTCCAGGACCACTTGATTTTTGGCAGAATTTCAGGACTTTTCCATGACTTTCCAGGATCACTTTTTTTTCCAGGACTTTCCAGAATTTTCAAGGACTGTGGGAACCCTGTCTTCCCCATCCCCCCACCCATTCCACCTCATGCATCACAGCATCATCCATATACAACCATTCTCCATTCACCCCTGTCTTTTGTCCTCTCCTGTTCTTCCTCAACAGACACTCCCCTCTTCCCCAAAGCCCCTTTCACCCCATCCATCCATCTCATCCTAGGACGCCCCCTCATGTTCACTCCCTCCACATCTACCTTCCATACCTCTTTTTTCTAGTCTTTCTTCACTCATTCTTTCCATGTGTCCAAACCATCCTAATACTCTTGCATCAACCCTATCTCCCTTACCACCCCTGTTCTCCTCCTTACCATCTCATTTCTCACTCTATTCAGCCTAGTAACCCCCATCATACTTCTCAGACACCTCATCTCAAACACATTCAAAATCCTCCTCTCTTATGTTCCATGTTTCTGCCCTATACAGTGCAGTTAGCACAATCCCTCATTCATACAGACTCTTCTTAGCATCCATTCCCAAATGTCTATTCCTCATTACACTTTTCAATCCGCCAAGTCATTTACTCACTTCTCTCAATCTACATTCTACCTCCACCTCCACTCTACCCTTTCCTGCCACATTTGCACCCAAGTATCTAAAACTATCCACTTCCTCCAGTCGCTCTCCCTAAATGTGTTAAGGAAAATACTAGATATAGACACAATGAGGAACCGTCGGAACTAGACTTAATATTAACTTCTGAACCAGATATCATGAAGAAAATGGAATATAAAACATCAATTGGAAAGAGTGACCATATACTAATAGTTTGAATTAAAAGAACAAAAACAATGTAGGTAGGATTGATAAACAGAGAAGGAAGATTAATGTACAACAAAACTGATTTTGTAAAAATAAGAAAAAAATTCCAAAACACAAACTGGGATAAATTCTCCAAAGAGGAAACAAAGATGGAAGACAAATGGAACATATTCAAAGAAAAGTACAAAGGAAAGAATTGATAAATATGCACCAAAGAAGAAGCAAAAAGAGATCTATATAAAGTGTTGGTATAAAAAAAGGTGCAGTGAGGCAGAAGAGACAAAGCCTAGAAAAGATGCAAAAGAGACTAATAAACATCCAAATGGCAAACATATATAAAACTTAGGAACGAATATGTGAATATATGCAGGAAAGAAAAGAGAAATCATGAAAAAGATATTACAGACAAATGTAAGGATCAACCTAAACTCTTTTACAGATATATAAATGACAAATTAAAGGATAAACACAAAATTGTAAAACTGCATGAAGGAGATAAAGAATATATGACAAAAATGACAGAAGTTATGATCAGACATTTCAGGTCGTTTTCACAATTGAGAGCTCACATATTTCGGAAGATGGACAGCAAGAAAGATCCCCCAAAATGAAAGAAATAAAGGTAACAAAGAAAGAAATAAGAGACCAAATAAAAAAAACCTAGATGTTAGGAATTCTCATGGACTGGATGGAATTGCAAATTGGATACTGAAGAGTGTATAGATGAATTGACAGACAAATTATACAAGATAATAGACTTTTCACTCAAAGAAGCAAAGGTACTGCAAGATTGGAAAGATGCAAACATAGTACCAATATATATATGAGGAAACAAAGAAGATCCTACAAACTTAAGACTAGTATCCCTTACAAGCACAGTAGCAAAAATATGCAAAAAAGTTATCAGAAACAAATGGACCAAACACTTGAAAGAAAAGAAAATAGTAAACCCTAAACAATTTGGCTTTAGAAGTGGAAGATTGTGTACCACAAACTTAATTTGCTTTTACCTAAGATTGAGATGATACAAGAGATGGCCAGACAGATTGCCCCTTCTTGGACTTGCAGAAGGCAGTTGAAAAAGTACCACACAAAAAATTAACAAGAAAAATTGAAATAATAGGAATACAAGGTAAGCTACTGGAATGGATGAGGGATTTCTTAAATGGGAGAAAAATGAGTGTGGTACTTAGAGACAAAAATTCAAACTGGGAAGATGTGAAGAGTGGCATCACGCAAGGCTCTGTATTGGCTCCTTTAATGTTTACCATATATATAAATGATATGGATGAGGGGGTGAACTGTTACATGAACTTCTTTGCTGATGATGGCAAATTACTCAAGAGAGGAAGCACAGAAGAAGATTGCAGATTGCTACGAGAAGACCTGGACAAAATATGGGGATGGAGTCAGATGTGAAATGAATGTCTACATTAAGAAATGTAGAATAATGGAATTTGGAAAAAGCAAAAATAGAATATCGGGTCAATATAAAATTGGAAACAAGGAAGTCTAAAAAGTAGATTCAGAAAGGGACCTGAGTGATCATCAAGTGACTTGATACCTGATAAATATGTCAATAAATTAGTTGGAGAGACTTTTAACTTAAGATCAATGAAAGTGTCCTTCAACTACATGGATGAAGAAATGGTAAAGAAAATAGTGGTTACACTAATAAGACCTAAACTAGAGTATGCTGCAACACTATGGGCACCTAGCACAAAAAAGAACATAAGAAAATTAGAAAGAATCCAAACAGCAGCAACAAAAATGGCACCTACACTATCAAATTTGACAAACGAACAAAGATTGGAGAAATTACATCTACCAACACTGGAACAGAGAAGAGAAAGAGGTGATTTGTTGACCATTTACAGAATTATGAAAGGGATGCAAATTCTCGATAGAGACGACTTGTTAAAATGGGACAGATGAGAAACAAGAGGACATGAAAAGAAGCTAAAGAAGGACAGTTACAGAAGAGACCTGAAAAAGAATAGCTTCCCACATAGAGTGACTGATGTCTGGAACAGACTAAACAGAGAAACAGCGAGTGCCAAAACTATACACAATTTTAACCCCTTCTTAAGAATGAACTGGATGTGAATAGATACAAGAATGGGTCACTATGAGCATAGCTCTCACCTTGTAAAATACAACTAGGTAAATACATATGCATACAGTATACATGTGATGTGATATGGTTTAATGTCACAAACTCTCCTGTATCGTAAGGGTAGGACAGTGCCTCTCACAGAGGACTTTGTAGAATGGAATTTCATGAACCATGCTCTTGGTTCAACTTTGCCGGTGGCAAGTTTCGAACCGCCATTTTCTCTACCTTCACCGCAAGTAACGATGCCCTAATCCGCTCAGCCACCGAGCATATATACATGCACATATATATGTTTATCTATGTACATCCCATGCACAAACACCCATGTACACTGGTATGCAGAACATGTTTAATCCCATATTCATTCCTATCCCTTGATTAATGCAAGACTATGAATAAAGATTCAAATTAGTGTAGTTCAAATTAACTACTATAAAATAATTTACTTCTTTTAAGAATTTGATAATTTGTTCCACTGCAGTATGTTCATTTAAATTTTCTACCAAGGTTTGTCTGATAGCAAATTTGTCCTGTGTTGGTTTTCTTAGAAAGGGCATTCCACTAAAATATGTTTTACCGACTGAGGAACCTGCCTCTGCCCCACTCGTCATCAGGTACTTACGAGTTGCATAAAGTAAGGTTGATTCGCAACCTAGTTAAAATAATACCAGACCTCCTGTTCATTGGGTAGTAGAGCCATAGTTGAACAGAGGGTCTTATATTCTTTAATTCAAAATGACTCGTCAAATTAGACCAGTGGTCTTTCCACTGGTCTCTGCAACAAGATTTAACAACATTTTTAAAATCTGGAATAGGGATTCCCATGCTGGAACAGTGGTCAAGCCTAGTTGCTGCCTTAGCTGCTACATCATCAGGTTCATTACCAGCAATTCCAACATGGGACAGAACCCAACAAAATTTTACATTTATTAATTTTCTACTGATTAATAGGCAAGTCCAATTCTTAGCTTCTTGGACCAGATAATGAGATGGAAACAACTTCCCTAAAGATGACAAGAGACTTGTCGAGTCAGTGTATACAACATAACTTGTACCATGGGGGCAGTTAGAAAATGCATATATTTATGGCAGGATGCTACAGGTAATTTATTTTCAATTACAATGTTTGGCATCACCCTAGAGCAGCCTACTCCATCAGGGGTTTTTGATCCATCTGTATATATGCCGATGGCATTCGAGTGCTCAGATACTTGTTCATGAAAGTTTGTCTTGAGCTGGGCATCTGAATATTTTTTCAGTAGATTTAAAGTGCCATTCCTCATGATGATGATGATGATGATGATGATATAGTTTAACGTCGCAAACTCCCCCCTATTGGAAGGCTAGGGCGGTGCCCCTCACAGAGGGCTTTGTAGCATGGAATTTAATAAACCATGCCCTTGGTTCAACTTCGCTGGTGGCAGGATTCGAATCACCATCCCCTTGACCTTCACCTCAAGTAACGACGCCCTAACCCACTCACCCAGTGAGCTTCCACCATTCCTCATAGACTGATTAAATCTAGAATTTGACAAAACACCACCATCGGACAATCTACCTTGACTACCTACATTTACATAAAGGAAATTGTACATACTGTCAACAATAGCTAACAATACAATACTGAAGTATCCCTTACAATTGTAGTAATCGTTACCACTATGCCAGTGCCTTTACTGTGATGTTTTCCCTGCAGTGCACCTACACAGTGTGGGAAGTTCCACCTATGTTCGAATCCCTGGGCCACTTTTTGCCGTTCATCCTCAGTTGCAGGTATCTGAAAGCATGTTTAGGTTGCATTTACTTTATTGAAACAGCTTGCATTAACACACACAATTCATTTTATTAATACCAACTTGCTCTCTTCCCTATCAGAATGATACTAGCAATAACACATCGGCATTGGCCGACGATGATGGATGTGTGGACGAACTACCCAACAAACATGAAATAACCGGACCAACATCATATCTATTCAGGCACTGCCGATTAAGAAATGTCGGGCCGGTTAAGGAAACTCAGATTTCAGGTGTTGGTCCGACTTATAAAGTTATCCGCATGCACACTGGACTATGTCGGCTGGATGCTGGCCCAAAGCAGGGACAATTAACCGGTAACCTAAATCGGTCCTATACTAAATTGGGCCAATTATGTAAACTCAGGTGTCCTGAGTTGGTCCGATTAATAAAGTTATCCGCATGTACACTGGACTGTGTTGGCTAGAAGCTGGGCCAATGCAAGGGCAATGAATGGGTACCCTAAATTGGGCCACATCCGTTAGTTCTTATTCCCAGAATTGGTCCGACTAAAAAAAGTTATCCGCATACACACTGGATTAAGTCGACTAGATGCTGGTACGTACATTGAACCAGTTGATATATTTATTAATTTTCACATTTGACTGCATTGGTTAGACATCGATGCCATTGATGGAAAACTACTTTTATGCCTATGCTTCATGTGCATAGCTCAGTATCAGGCTACATGCCACCTCACTCACCCTTCACCCCTCCCACTTTAACCTATTACCACACCTGATACATATTTTTGGATGCATTCCAGAATCTGTTAAATGCACCAAGAAGTATAGCAGGTATGGAAAAAGGTTAATGGAGTAGGGGTGAAGGGTGAGTGTGCATGGCACCTAGTCTGGTCCTGAATCATACACATGACATGTAGGCAGAAAAGTAGTTCTCCATCAAAGGCTGTGATGTCTAACAGATAAAGTCAAATGTGAAAATGAATAACTATATCAAATTGTCCAATGCACTTACCAGCATCCAGTTGACTTAGTCCACTGTAGTATACAGATAAACATCTAACCTGTACAGTCAAATGAGAAAGTGCATATCATGCAATACTGATGAAGCTCACAAACTGAAACACGCCTGATTATATACAAGTAGACTTTATTAAGAGAAATATGAAAACCAATTTTTTATTACAATGCATACTGCAGTAAAAATGAAAATCTAGTGTAGGCCTTATGGTCTCTTGCAGTCTCCTTCATTCTTATGTCCTTACGTAGACTAGTTTCTAGTAGGAACTATATACACATTGATATATACAGGAGGTGCTCAGATGAGAGGGAGGGTGGGAGGGGTGTGGAGTGTATTTAGGGATGAAATGGGTGGGAGTGTTTTTATGCCTTTCCCTTTTTGGCTACCTCCCTTGGAAGGGGGAAAAAGCCTTGGTATATGATATGATGATGATATACATATATATATATATATATATATATATATATATATATATATATATATATATATATATATATATATATATATATATATAATATATACATAAAACATATGCTAATGTACTCTTTCAGTATCAAAATTACAAAATATTCTCATTTCATATTCTCCAATATGAAAATATCACATGAATATCAGTGTTGAACAAATTATAGTATTTAAGGCAATTGTGAAAGTACAGTGTATGCAGTTTTCAAAGGAAACATATATATATACATATATATATATATATATATATATAAATATATATACATATATATATATTTATATATATATAAATATATATATATATATATATATATATATATATATATATATATATATATAAATAAATAAATATATATGTATATATATATAACATAATATGCTAATGTACTCTTTCAGTATCAAAAATATAAAGTATTCTCATTTCATATTCTCAAATATGAAAATATCAAATATCACAAAGTGTTGAACAAAATATAGTATTTAAGCCATTGAACAACTGTGAAAGTACAGTGTATGAGGATAATCTCATCTATTTCCAAATGTTGATGTTAGCTGGAATTGGCGTCATGGACACAAACACCTGGGTAAAATTGTACGTGGCACAATTATTCCTAAATTAAACAAATCCATATTGTTTTGGTGTGAACAAAAGTATAATTAAACAAATCCATATTCTTTGGTATGAACAAAAGTATATTCTGGGATGGAATGGGTGGAAATGATTTTCTGCCTTTTCCTTTTTGGCTACCTCCCTTGTAAGGGGGAAAAAGCCTTGGTATATGTATGTATGAAAGAACGGCCAGATATTCCTTATGAAAGTAAGTTAATCATGGTATGCAGTGGTCCAGCTGTTCAGCATTGGGCAACAATTAGTGTATATGTACCACCTGGACAAATGTTTACATGAAGGAGGCCTATGATGTGTCACTACTGGTGGAAGCATTGATATCTGAATACCTCTTGCGACCACCACATCAGTCTGATGCATTCCTTAAATACTTCATGATGGTTTTTCCAATTTCATCCTGTGGTTTGGAAGTTTCTGTTGTCAAGCAAAACCCCTTCAAATACAATGAGGAAAACTTTATGTTAATGGTCTTTATTAACAGCATTACACATCCTTATTGTTAAATCTTATGTTTAAATTTAAAGATACTTGATCATGGTATTCAGAACTTAACAAGTTATACAATAAAATCAGCAATGAAAACTTAACCTTAAAATTGGTTTACAACCATTCCTTTTTTGCTCAGCAGTTAAGCTCCAAAAACTTTTTGTGGTGCAAGTAAATACTGGAAAGAAAGGCCACATGAAAGTTATACCTTCTGTTTCCTCTTCCAAGTTCTGCTTCACTTTGAATATCTCAAGAATATTCTGCTTTCTTTGCCATTGCTCGAGCTTGACCACACTCAGCTGAAATGCAAAAAGGAAAGTTTTAGTAACGAGATATTTTTGTGAAAAATAACACACTGTGTAAGCTAAAATATCTGTTAACTTTACTAATAATAACATATGTCAGATATACTGTACTATAAACATACCACCTAATTTATTCATTAGTATCAGAACAGTTCTACAGCACACATTCATACACATTAAGATGGTAAATACAGTAGTACTCAGTTTTCAGCCATCAACTAAAATCCAACATATCTTCTGGTCTTATGAATTCTGATCTAAAATAAGTAATCACTTCTGCTACAGCTAGAAACTAGAGTGTGTAGTCTGTCACAGTACTCTTCTTGGAACTGGAATATGTTGAGGCCAGCCAGGTGACCATGTTTGTGTGTCGTGTATAGGCAATTCCTTCTTGACAACAAAGTAAATTCACTGATCTTTAGATCACTTTTTCATGGCTATTATAGTCTGGATGTATCTATACAAATTATACAGTAATGTACTGATACAATATAGTTTCACCTAAATTTGATGGTAGCAGCAATACTACTAAAGTATGTGGGAAAATATCATTGTCAGTTTCCATATTATTGTGTTGTCCAGAAGACCTCTGATGTCACTGTTTATTTGGCTATCATATTTGCCTCTCCACATACTCCTATTTCTAGTTTACTGCTTCCAGCCCATCAAACCAGCCTCACAATAAAAACAAATACAACAGTGCCTATAAGTCACACATTCAAAGCAACCAATTTAAAAAATAATGTATGAATCATTCAATTTGCTATTTTGCCAACTGAACTATTTAAATTTATTCATATATAGGATATTTAGAAATTAAAGTTACTTACCACATTTACCAAGTACTCTTACATGATACTGTATCCAGCTTCCTTCTGGGGTGACTCTCATTGATAGCTCTGCTGAGCTTTGAAGTGTCACAGTATCGTGGCCAATAACATTTCCCATCCAGCAGCCAGGTATAAGGAACCACAGCAATTTCATTTCCTTCCTCAAAGACAATAACTCCAAATTTTGCCATACCTTCCTGCTTTTAAATACAATTGGCTTATAAAAGATACATGAAGGTTCAACATGTACTGTACTGTACAATAACTGTGCAACACAGTCCTCACTGCTCTATGAACAGTATATTGTATTGGTAGCCCTCACTCTATACTGAACTATGACTCCTCTAAGAAGATTTGATCGCCCTCCTTGGCACCTGATGAGTAATGAGGTACAGTCTAAGTTAGCAATGCCGGATAAGTCTGGGCAGGAATCCCCCTTCAGTACATAAAGCCAGGGTTACTCTATCCATTGAGCTAGGTCAAAACTGTGGTACCAGTACATGGCTGTAGTACACTAGCCTATATAATAATCTCAATATGTCTACTATCAAATTAAATAAAATATGGTTACATTTTACATCAGACAACCATTTTTCAACAGAAGCCGCAGCTCATTGTTGGTGGACTGTGTGAAGTAAGGGAAAAGATGCAAACTTTGGCAAACGAGACTGAAGGGGGAAAAGAATACATTTACATTCAATATCTTTATATGAGCATATTCTTAGGCTCTTACTTTCATTACTAACAGCATATATACCCAGAGAACTTCACTGCACAGGATATGTGCACAAATCTTCATAAACTTTGTAGATATGATATGACAAATAAATGTCTGGGTCTCCTTCATATTTCAATATATTCACTACTTTCCCAACCTTACTATTTATAATTATGCCACAGTTAGCTGGGTTCACTTTGATACAAAAGTTCTTAAGGTATAAAACTTTAAACTGTACACAAGGAAAATCACTTAGTACTGGCCAATTACTGTGGACCACTTTTGCAACTGGATATTTAGAATTCTTCTCTTCAGGTTCATATGCCTTCAATTCATAAATTCTATTAACTATTTGCATGAGAAAACAGTTAGGTTTTCTAAGCAATTTTATCAATTGATCCATGTCTATTCACATCATCTGGATAGATGGAGAAAGAGGAAAGGGACAAAAGGTAGGGAGGTTCTTAGAGTGAACCCTTTGAATGAAAAGGAAAAGGAGAAGGAGTACGGAAAGAAGCTGAAGGAGGAGTGGGAGGGAGTAAAGGATAGAGTAGAGATGGGTGTGGAGGAGGAATGGGGATGGTTCAAGGAGGGAGTCATAAAGTGTGCAAGGATGGTGTGTGGAACAAGAAGGACAGGGGGAAATAGAAGAAAGGGTAGTGAATGGTGGGATGAGGAAATGAAGAAGGTTGTAGAAGAGATAAAGCGAACTTTCACAGATTGGTTACAAAATAGGACGAGGGAGTCATATGAGAGATACAAAGAAAAGAAAAGAGAAGTAAAGCAAAAGGTAAAGGTTGCAAGGAGGAGAGTAGATGTGAAATGGGGTAAGAGTATGACAGAAAATTTTGAAAGTAATAAAAAGATGTTTGGGAAAGAAATTAAGAGAGAAAGAGGAGGCGAATTAAGTAGAGAAGAAAAGGTAAAAGGTGCAGATGGAGAGATGATAATGGAAGAGAAGGCAGTAAGGGGAAGATGAGCAGAATATTTTAGGGAGTTGCTGAATGTGAAGGAGGATTGGGAAGGAAAGATTGCTGCAGTGGGAAATGCTAAGAAAATGACCATGATGAGTGAGGAGAATGGAGGAGAAATAAGGAAGGATGAGGTGAAGGCAGTTGTTAAGATGATGAAAGCAGGTAATGCACCTGGTCTGGATGGATGCCATGCAGAATGTCTGAAAAAGGGAGGTACAGTGATGGTGGACTGGTTGGTGAGGCTATTTAATGTTTGCTGGAGAGAAGGTAGAGTGCCGGAGGACTGGAGGAGTGCCTGTATAGTTCCTCTTTACAAGGGAAAAGGGGACAAGTATGAATGTAGTAGTTTCAGAGGGATTAGCTTGTTAAGTGTAGTTGGGAAGGCTTATGGGAGGATCTTGATTGAGAGGATTAGGAGAGGAACAGAAGGAGTAATTGGTAAGAAACAGTGGGGAGTAATTGGTGAGGAACAGTGTGGTTTTAGGACAGGTAGAGGTTGTGTAGATCAGATCTTTGTGGTAAGACAGATGTGTGAGAAAGCTATAGGAAAGGGGAAGGATGTTTTTTGGGCTTTTATGGATCTGGAAAAGGTTTATGATAGGGTAGACAGAAAGGCACTGTGGGAGGTTATGCAGATATACGGGATAGGAGTAAAGCTTCTGGGAGCTGTCAAGAGTTTTTATGATAGTAGAGCTTGTGTCAGGATTGGAAATGGAGAGAGTGAGTGGTTCGAGGTAAAGGTGGGACTTCGTCAAGGATGCGTTATGTTGCCCTGGCTGTTCAACTTATACATGGATGGGGTGGTGTGAGAGGTAAATGCAAGGGTAGTGGGTCAGGGATTGGAGATGGTTAAAGAAAATGGAGAAAAGTGGGAGGTGAGCCAACTGTTGTTTGCTGACGACACTGCACTTGTGGCAGGGTCGGAGGAGGGATTGAGGAAATTGGTGACAGAGTTTGGGAGAGTATGTGATAGAAGAAAGCTAAAGATAAATGTGGGTAAAAGTAAGGTGATGAGATGTACAAGGGGTGAAAGTGGCAGTAGACTGGAAGTGACCATTAACCCCTTCCATACGGTGCCGCATACGTAGGCAGCATGAGGAGCAAGTGGATACGTGAGGCTGCCATATCGGCGTCTTGATTATATTTATTGTAGTTGCCCCTGTGTAATGACATACTCTCTAAACTGTCTTCATCACATTTTCTATGGTTATCAAAATTCACAGGTGAAAGATAGAACGATCGATATAAGCGGTGACTATATGTTATGATGCGAGTATTATTACGACACATCGTACGTCTGACAGCTAATGCTGCCCGCGAGATTTTGGCCCGGAGTGAAGAGGTTAAGGGAGAGCGACTGGAGGAAGTGGATAGTTTTAGATACTTGGGTGCAAATGTGGCAGGAAAAGGTGGAGTGACAGTGGAGGTAGAGTGTAGATTGAGAGAAGCGAGTAAATGCCTTGGTGGATTAAAGAGTGTAATGAGGTATAGACATTTGGGAATGGATGCTAAGAGGAGACTGTATGAAGAAGTGTTTGTGCCAACAGCACTGTATGGGGCAGAAACATGGAACATAAGAGAAGAAGAGAGAAGGAGTTTGAATGTGTTTGAGATGAGGTGTCTGAGAAGTATGATGGGGGTTACTAGGCTAGATAGAGTGAGAAATGAGGTGAGAAGGGGAACAGGGGTGGAAAAGGAGCTGGGAGATAGGGTTGATGAAAGAGTATTAGGATGGTTTGGACACATGGAAAGAATGAGTGAAGAAAGACTAGTAAAAGAGGTATGGAAGGCAGATGTGGAGGGAGTGAACATGAGGGGACGTCCTAGGATGAGGTGTATGGATGGGGTGAAGGGGGCATTGGGGAAGAGGGGGATGTCTGTTGAGGAAGGACGGGAGAGGACAGAAGACGGGTGAATGGAGAATGGTTGTATATGGATGATGTTGTGATTTCGTGGGGTGGAGTGGGCGGGGGGAGGGTAGTATGTGTGAGCAAAATTTGATGCAGACCGAGGGGATTTCTCCCCATCCTCTCCTTTTATCCAATGGGGGGATGGAGAGGGAGGGTCGCCGATTTGATGAAGCGGCCTTGCTGTGGATGTGCTGTCTTGCGACACTGCTTCTGACCCAGGGCAGTGGACAAGGTGCAGGGATCACCCGTCATCCAGGAGGTGCTCAGATAAGAGGGAGGGTGGAGGGGTTTGGAGTGTATTCAGGGATGGAATGGGTGGAAATGATTTTATGCCTTTCCCTTTTTGGCTACCTCCCCTGTAAGGGGGAAAAAGCCTTGGTATATGTATGTATGTTAAATGACACAAATTATGAATGTTGTACACAACATGCCTAGAACCATACACATCTTTAAAGTGGTTTACAAAAGCAATCAAATATCTATGTGCTTTTTCCAGTTTCTGGACCTCTGGGTACTGAAAGCAGAAATGTGCTCACACTCAAAAGAAGACTTTTTTTTATAAACATTCTCATTAATGTGTTTCTGGAGACAAACTGGTCCACTATACAAAAGAAAGGCTCTGAATTCTGTGGCTTTATATCTATCAACTTCATCTAAACTTCTTGGTTTTCTGTTAAATTCACAAGGCATGTAATTTGCAAGTTCTTCCACAGATTTTTTTTATCAGGTCAGTTAGACCTAATGGAGTTTTACAAATTGTCCGAGGGTCTGAAGGCAAATTTGCATCAAATTGCAAATTGAAAATTTTAACAAGGTCTCTTAGAGCGCAGTGCTTAATCTGGTGTTTGATGGCCCACTCCTTAACCAAGGTTTCGGTGTCTACAGATTAGTAGGGCAACAACACTTCCATTTGTGCACCATTTTCAAGGTTTCGGGTGATTTCGGCCCAGGGTTTTTCTGGGCCAAAATCACCAGAACTCTGCAGGGTAGGACATTTCGGCCAGTCCTCCAAATGTTGCTATTATTATTTACTTATTATTGAAAGAAAATATATTATTAAAACAATTCTAAAAAATTACTTATATATCATTTCAAGTAACAATATTTTTTGCACATACTGTGTGAAAATGAAATTAAATTTATTAAACAAATGATCTAAATTAAAATTATACAACTTTCGTGTGTAGACTAAGGTTACAAGGTAAATGGTGTTATTGTTGCACAAAAAGTTGCCTAACATTGTCATTGATAACACGGAGTCTTGGGTTAGTTTGTTAAAAAAAATAATTCTGGCATTAGTTTATCTTGATGTTAAATGTCATGGTAACGCTCTGTGTTACCGTGATGTTTAATGTCAAGATAGATTTAACGCCAAGAGAGTGCAAAAATTTGTTTTGAACAACCCAGCCCAAGTTCAACTTCATTGGTGAGCATGCAGGGGGGAAGTGCATCGAATGTAGGATGTTTCGGCCAGAACTCTGCAGGGAAGGACGTTTCGGCAGTCCTCCAAATGTTGCTATTATTACTTACTTATTATAGAAAGAAAATATAAAATTAAAAGAATTTTAAAAATTGCATACATATTTCAAGTAACAACATTTTTATTGCACATACTGTGTGAAAACGAAATTAAATTTATGAAACAAATTATCTAAATTAAAATCATACAGTGCACCAAGCCAGGGCACCAAGCCTTCAAGCTTAAAAGGTTATTTTCGCTGGGCCGAAATCACTGGTGATTTTGGCCCAGAAAAACCTTGGGCCGAAATCACCTGATCCCATTTTTTATTATTTTCAATTTCACTTTCCTCTGTCTCTGATTGGTCGCTACTACTATAACTGGTCAGGAGCTCATAAATATTGTCTACATTATTACTGCTGGTATCATCAGAGGATTCCTCGATATGCACCTACTTGTACCTCAGAATCATTTAAACTTGTACTACATTTGTCCTTTCTCTTGTGTTATTAACTCTGGTCTCTGCTTGTACTGGCAATGCTACCGGCAGCATCCTCGACATTTTCTTGCAAATACTAACTTTCGCTTCTGTCTCCGACGCAAAGTCCAGGAGGAAGACATTGCAGCAATTGGTATAAATGGTAAAGTGTAAAGGCAGTCACCACCAAATTTTGAGAAAAAATGCGCAACACTTCCCACTGACCGCAATACACCAGCAGCGACTCCTGTATTGTTTGGCGTCAAAACAAGCGCCAATAACAAAGGTTCCAATACTTTTTGGCATAGACGTAACGTGTTATAAATCCATATGACATATGTTATCAATTCTAGGAGAGATAACCAGTTATTTGAATTGATTTTCTCCTGTTATTAACAAAAAAGTAAAACTATAGGTAAGGGTAACTGGATTATTTTTACGGTTTTTTGATACATAAATAGACAAGAATTAATAATGTCATGCACATTAATAGGATAGTCTTTGGTTATGTGCATGGCATTATATTAATTCTTGTCTATTTAGGTATCATAAAAACCGTAAAAATAATCCAGTTACCCTTACATAACCAAAGACTATCCTATATATAGTCTTTGGTTATGTGCATTGCAATATTTTAATTCTTGTCTATTTAGTAACATAAAAAAACCGTCAAAATAATACATTTACCCTTACCTATTGTTTTACTTTTTTGTTAATAATAGGAGAAAATCAATTCAAATAATTGGTTATCTCTCATATCTACAATTGATAACATATGGATTTATAACACGTTACGTCTATGCCAAAAAATTGGAACCTTTGTTATTGGCGCTTGTTTTGGCTCCAAACAATAGAGTTGTTGTTGTTGGTGTATTGCCGTAAGTTGGAAGTATTGCGCATTTTTTCTCAAAATTTGGTGGTGACTGCCTTTACACTTTTACCATTTATACCAATTGCTGCAATGTCTTCCTCCTGGACTTTGCGTCGGAGACAGAAGCGAGAGTTTGTATCCTATTTGCAAGAAAATGTCGAGGATGTTGCCGGTAGCATTACAGTTGACATTTTACTGGAAGAGGCCTTCTTTGGCCTATGACTCCAGTGTAGCTGCCTGATTTCTAGTGTGATGTTGGTGCTGGCCGCGTGCAGTGTTAATTTGTGCTCTATATTTTTATATTTGTTCTTGTCCCTCCTAGAATTTTCTAGCCTTGCCTCAAAACTTTTGACTGTGTCTGCATTCACCACCCATTCTGGCAGCTCATTCCAATTATTAATGACTCTGTTATTAAAGGAGTATTTTCTCAGGTCCAACCTCGCTCTTGGCTTAGATATTTTTCGACTATTTCCCCTTGTAGTAAGTTGTACTGGACCCCTCTCTAAATTCAAAGAGACCCTCAGTGCAGTTTCTGTCATATAAACCAGTGACAATTTTGAAGGTCTCAATTTAATTTGATCTCCCCGGGATCTCCTGTACGCCAAGGTGGGCAAGCTCAACTTCCTCAGCCTCTCTTCGAATGATAACTCCTTGAGGGATGGCAATAATTTAGTTGCTCTCCGCTGTACATTCTCCACAGCCTCCAAATCCTTCACCAGATGGGGACACCAAACTGGGTTGGCGTACTCCAAGTGCGGCCTTACAAGAGCCGTGTACAGAGGCTTGAAAATTTATGGTTCTAAATGTTGAAAGGTCCTTCTGATCAGCCCTACTAACATATTGGCTTTATTGATCTTTTCTGCCAGGTGTATGGAGAAGTTTAGTTTATCATCTATGATCACCCCTATGTCTTTTTCATTTCCTGTCTTACTGATGTTGCCGTACATACTATAACCCTTCTCTTCCATTGTGGTCCTCCCTAACCTCATATACTTGCTCTTCTCTGGATGAAAACTTAGAAGCCACCTCTCTGTCCATTCTTTGAGTTCGTCCAGATCCCACTGTAACCTATCACAGTCTTCCGTGCTTTGTATTGTCCTGTATATCTTAGTGTCATCTGCATATAGATACACTTTACTTCCGTTCACTGCTGCCTCTGGCAGGTCATTGATAAATATTACAAAAAGCATGGGGCCAAGAACAGATCCCTGCAGGACTGCTTGTTTTTTCCTTCCATCCAGAAGCCTCTCCATTTATCAACACCCTCTGTTTTCTCCCTGTTAGAAAGTTCTGAATCCATCTCAATATTTTACCTTCTACCCTGTAGCTTGATTTTTTTTCTATCAGACGTTTATGTGGTACTCGGTCGAAGGCTTTCATAAAGTCCAATTACACCACATCCACAGCCAATCCTTCATCTATTGCCTCAGTCCAGTCATCCAGTACCTTTATTAACTGTAATGTAGTTGATCTTCCAGAAATGAAGCCAAACTGTTTCTCACTAAATAACTTATTCTCCTTCATATGTCTAATTACCTCCTCCCACAACAGTGACTCCATAACCTTGCATAGGACACTTGTTAGGCTGACAGGTCTGTAATGTCCTGGATCGCATTTGTTGCCTTTCTTATAGATGGCCGTGATATGGGCAATACGCCAGTCCTCGGGTACCACACCGTCCTGCAGTGAGCTGTTATATATGATTCTCAGTGGTTCCAGTAAGTCCTCCATCAGTTCCTTAATTACCCTTGGGTGTATCCCATCTGGTCCAGGTGATTTGTTCTTCTTGAGTTTTTGCAGGGCATTCCTTATTTTGTCTACAGTGATTACCATACTATCCAGTATTGTTGCCTCCCTGGTTGCCGCCCTAGGTGGATCTTCATCTGACTCATGTATGAAAACCTTCGAGAATTGCTCTGAGAGTATGTCAGCTTTTTCCTTGTCACTTGATGCCTTTTGAGTTTTTTCTTCATTTTTATACAGTTCTCCAATGTGGGCCTTTGTTCTCGTCTTCGATGTTACATACTTCCAGAACACCTTCGGATTCTCCTTCACATACCTTGCTATTTCCCTCTCTTTTGATTTCACAGCATTCCTGGTTTGTCTTCTAACTTGGTTATTGACTCTTCTGTACTCTCTTTCTGTGTCCTGGTATTTCCTGTTTAGTGTTACATCATTTTCCTGATTAATTTTCTTCAATTTTTCCCACAATCTTTGTTTCCTTTTAATCTTAGCCCGTAGTTTCCTAGTCATTGGTAGGTTTTCATTTTTTCTTGTACTATTCTTATTTACCGCTCTGATGTGTTTCCTGGAAACACATTCTTCGATCACTTCATGTAGTTTATTGGTGAATTTCTTCCACATTTCCTCTGTACCCAAATCCTGCAAATACTGGTTCCAGTCAATTCCAAGCCTTTCTTTCATGAGCTGATAGTCTGCCTTTTCATACATATAAATTTGTTGCTTACTGTTGTCCATTTGCTCCTGAGTGTCACAAGTGAACAGAATGCTTGCATGATCACTTTTTCCCAGCGGGCTTTCTACACTGATTTCTCCAATTATTGTTTCATCATTAGTAAATATTAGGTCTAGTGTATTTCCAGTGTTGTCCCCTCTTATTCTGGTGATATCAAGTATGTGCTGAGTAAAAAAGCAATCTCTCACTTTTTCAATAAATTGACTATTGTAATCCATATGAACTAGATTCTGTTGTGTAGCTGCTCCAACTAATGTTAGGAAGGTTAAAGTCCCCTAGTAGTACTTTATATTGCACATTCATATCATTCACCTCCTGCATCAGTTGGAGCAGCCCAGCATTATTTCTTTCATCGCTGTTTGGGTTTCTGTATATAGATATGACCATTAATTTCTCTTTTCCACATTCTATCAGTACACCACAGTACTCGCAATATTTGGTTTTCAGATCGAATAGATTAAACTTTGTACCTTTCTTAACGTAGATAATAAGTCCCCTTCCTATGTTATTATGTAAGTTCTGTTCAATGAGATCGTATCCTTCCATATTATATTCTGCAATGGTCCTTTCATATCTAAAATATTTGGTTTGACCTCCTGCAGAGCTATGATATGAGGTGTATTTTCCAATTCACATATTCTAGTACTTAATTCTAACCTTTTATCAAAACTAAATATGTCCACATTGCTAAACATAATATATAAATCCTTCCTGTTTACACTATTTACACTTTTGCAAGGATTCCCTCCAATTCATAGTTTGGAAGTTCCCTGGTTTTGACTACCCTTCGTTTCCATGGGGGGCCAACCACTATATGTTTGCTTTTCCCCGCTGATATCAAGTTTTTTTGCCTCACTCCATAATTTTACCTCTTGTTCCCTCTCCCTCTTATTGAGATCGGGATCCGGGCTGGATAGCGACTGTCAAAACAGCGACAGTCATAATAGCGACTTCATAAGTGCGACGTAATCAGGTGAGCGACTTTCAAAACGGCGACTGTCCTAATGGCGACCGCATTATAACAGCGACTGTAATAATAGACTTATGTTTCAATTGCTTGTGTTTTCATGTTTGTATTTACGCGTTCAGTTGTGTTTACTTTGTGAGATAGGTTCAGAATGAAAGATGCTCAAAAGGTCGCAGACTTATGTTTTTATCGCTCATATTTATTTGTTTGTGTTTACATGTTTGTGTTCACTTCGTGAGATAAGTTCACTGAAGTGAATTTACTGGTCGGTTGCTCGGTCGTCGGTTTTTTAATTCTTTTAATAATATTTTTCTTTCAATAATAAGTAAATAATAATAGCAACATTTAGGATTGGCCGAAACGTCGTACCCTGCAGAGTTCTGGCCGAAACGTCAGTTGCCGAAACGTCTGTGACCGAAACATCCTATATTCGATGCGCTCCCCTCCTGCATGCTCATAATGATGTGAACTTCTGGACTGGGTTGTTCAAAATAATTTTTTGCACTATCTTGGTGTTGAATCTATCTTGACATTAAACATCATGGTAACACAGAGCGTTACCATGAATTTTAACAACAAGATAAACTAATGCCAGAATTAGTTTTTGAACAACCCAACCCTAGACTCCTTGTTATGGTATGTTATCAATGTTAGGCAACTTTTTGTGCAACAATAACACCATTTACCTTAGTCCACACATGAAAGCTGTATAATTTTAATATAGATAATTTGGTGCACTGTATAATTTCAATTTAGATAATTTGTTTCATAAATTTAATTTCATTTTCACACAGTATGTGCAAAAAATATTGTCACTTGAAATGATATATATTTCTTTAATTCTTTTAATAATATATTTTCTTTCAATAATAAGTAAATAATAATAACAACATTTGGAGGACTGGCCGAAACGTCCTACGTCGGGTTTTTTTAATTCTTTTAATAATATTTTTCTTTCAATAATAAGTAAATAATAATAGCAACATTTAGGATTGGCCGAAACGTCGTACCCTGCAGAGTTCTGGCCGAAACGTCAGTTGCCGAAACGTTTGTGGCCGAAACATCCTACATTCGATGCGCTCCCCTCCTGCATGCTCATAATGATGTTGAACTTCTGGACTGGGTTGTTCAAAATAATTTTTTGCACTATCTTGGCGTTAAATCTATCTTGACATTAAACATCATGGTAACACAGAGCGTTACCATGACTTTTAACATCAAGATAAACTAACGCCAGAATTAGTTTTTGAACAACCCAACCCTAGACTCCTTGTTATGATATGTTATCAATGTTAGGCAACTTTTTGTGCAACAATAACACCATTTACCTTAGTCCACACATGAAAGCTGTATAATTTTAATTTAGATAATTTGGTGCACTGTATAATTTCAATTTAGGTAATTTGTTTCATAAATTTAATTTCATTTTCACACAGTATGTGCAAAACTATTGTTACTTGAAATTATATATATTTCTTTAATTCTTTTAATAATACATTTTCTTTCAATTATAAGTAAATAATAATACC
Source organism: Oratosquilla oratoria (assembly GCF_046742065.1). Classification (NCBI taxonomy): domain Eukaryota; kingdom Metazoa; phylum Arthropoda; class Malacostraca; order Stomatopoda; family Squillidae; genus Oratosquilla; species Oratosquilla oratoria. The sequence continues at coordinate 1,616,718 of NW_027467717.1, read as the reverse complement.
AACATTTGGAGGACTGGTCGAAACGTCCTACCCTGCAGAGTTCTGGCCGAAACGTCAGTAGCCGAAACATCCTACATTCCATGCGCTCCCCTCCTGTATGATCATAATGATGTTGAACTTCTGGACTGGGTTGTTCAAAACAAATTTTTACATTGTCTTGGCGTTAAATCTATCTTGACATTAAGCATCATGACCATCAAGATAAAATAACGCCAGAATTAGTTTTTGAACAACCCAACCCTAGACTCCTTGTTATATGTTATCAATGTTGGGCAACTTTTTGTGCAACAATAACACCATTTACCTTAGTCCACACATGAAAGTTGTATGATTTTAATTTAGATAATTTGGTGCACTGTATAATTGCAATTCAGATAATTTGTTTCACAAATTTAATTTCGTTTTCACATAGTATGTTCAAAAAATATTGTCACTTGAAATGATATATATATATATTTCTTAATTCTTTTAATAGTATATTTTCTTTCAATAATAAGTGAATAATAATAGCAACATTTGGAGGACTGGCCGAAACGTCCTACCCTGCAGAGTTCTGGCCGAAACGTCAGTGGCCGAAACATCCTACATTCCATGTGCTACCCTCCTGCATGCTCATAATGATGTTGAACTTCTGGACTGGGTTGCTCAAAACAAAATTTTGCATTATCTTGGCGTTAAATCTATCTTGACATTAAGCATCATGAACATCAAGATAAACTAACGCCAGAATTAGTTTTTGAACAACCCAACCCTAGACTCCTTGTTATAATATGTTATCAATGTTAGGCAACTTTTTGTGCAATGATAACACCATTTACCTTAGTCCACATATGAAAGTTGTATAATTTCAATTTAGATGATTTGTTTCATAAATTTCATTTCATTTTCACACAGTATGTGCAAAAAATATTGTTACCTGAAATGATGTATAAGTAATTTTTTTTTTTTTATTATTTTAATAATATGTTTTCTTTCAATGATAAAAAAAATAATGATAGCAACATTTGGAGGACTGCTGATGCGATAATGTCGCTGTTATGACAGTCGCTCTTATAATACAATCGCTATCATGTCGTCGCTGTTGTGATGGTCGCTGTTTTATAAGAATCGCGATTGTGAAGTCGCTCTATTGACAGTCGCTGTTATGACAGTCGCTATTCGGAACCCGAGCCATTGAGATCATGTGCCAACCTCACATTCTCATATTCCTTGTTGCCATGCAATCTTTTTACATTTCTGAATATGCAGGTTTTCATTAAGTTGTCATGTTGCTTTACAAGAAGAGGCCTCGGTTTGTTACCAGATTGTTTACCCAACCTATACACTCTAAACAGCCTTTCCTGGTGTTGTTCTGCATTACATGTTACAAGTAGCTTCTTTACAAATTCCCTGTCGTGTTCAATTCTTTCTTTATCTCCATTTGCTGTAGATTCAGGCGCCCCATATATCACAAAATTATTTTCTCTCTCCCTCAAATCACTGATTTCCTGGTAGAAGGTTTCACCTAATCCTCGACTTATGCCTCCAGTGTTTCTGCTTTCCTTTGAAGTATCCACCACACTATCCTCCTTTACCATATCACATGATTCAATTTTTCCCTCTAAATTTATCACTTTATTCTCTAGGATCCCTAATCTGTCATCCAAAACTTTTCTATCTTCAGTGCTTTTGCCAGTTATTTCCCTGATTTCTATAGCCTTTACTTCTAAGTTTCCCACTTTGTTATCCAATTCCTTCTTTCTTTCTTGGTCAACTGTTATTTCTTCTCTGATTTCCTTCACCATAAATTCTAGTTTATCTTGCCTCTTTCCCATTTCACTCTGTTGTTTCTCTATTTTGCTCATTCTCCTATGTAATTTGGAACACCCCCTCTTACAATGTTTACAACTCCATAGCAGTTGTTCCCCAACCTCCTTCTCCACCATAAATTTGTAAATTTCTTCTGGCATATTTTCACATTTGATATGAAACCATGCCTCACAGATCTCGCATGCTATGGCTTTATCATTATCCTTTACCAATGTTCCACATTTTCCACATTTTTCGTCTTTTTGATCCTCATTTGCACTTGCCCGAGTTTTATTTTTGTTGTCCGTCATAATTGTTCTAGTTCCAGTTTCGTTGTCATCAGTCGTTCCACCAGCCCCCTTAATCTTGTCTTATATATGCTTTCATCACCTTCTGATCCTTATTTATTTCACTTTCTGGGTATCCACTGCACTTACATAAATTATATTTACCACAAATATTTCCTTTTAAACTTGTTAGTTTACCATTCATTTAAGTTTTTACAATGATGCTTCTTTGATGACCTTTCATTTATGATATTCCGAAAATCTAAAGAACCAATAAACTCACCATTAACTGGTTATTTGTGAGCAGATAACTTCTATCACAACTTTTTCTAAACAACATTCATTTATTGTTGCCCCTCCGCTACCATACTTTATCTGACGAGATTTACGTTTAATTATATATTTACCTCTTGCCAGTACAAGCAGAGTTAATTCAACATCAGAGAAAGGACAAATGTAGTACCAGTTTAAATGATTGTGAGGTACAAGTAGGTGCATATCTATGCTCTGATGATACCAGCAGTAATAATGTGGACAATCCTTATGAGCTGCTGACCAGTTATAGTAGTAGCAACCAATCAGAGACAGAGGAAAGTGAAATTAAAAATGGGATCAGGTGATTTCGGCCCAAGGTGATTTCGGTCCGGAGATTTCGGCCCAAGGTTTTTCTGGGCCGAAATCACCAGTGATTTCGGCCCAGCGAAAATAACCTTTTAAGCTTGAAGGCTTGGTGCCCTGGCTTGGTGCACTGTATGATTTTAGTTTAGATGATTTGTTTCATAAATTTAATTTTGTTTTCACACAGTATGTGCAAAAAATGTTGTTACTTGAAATGATATATAAGCAATTTTTAAAATTCTTTTAATTATATATTTTCTTTCAATAATAAGTAAATAATAATAGCAACATTTGGAGGACTGCCGAAACGTCCTACCCTGCAGAGTTCTGGCCGAAACTTCTGTGGCCGAAACATTCTACATTCGATGCACTTCCCCCCTCCATGCTCACTAATGATGTTGAACTTCTGGGCTGGGTTGTTCAAAACAAATTTTTGCACTATCTTGGCTTTAAATCTATCTTGACATTAAACATCATGGTAACACAGAGCATTACCATGACATTTAACATCAAGATAAACTAACGCCAGAATTATTTTTTTTAACAATCTAACCCTAGACTCCATGTTATTAATGACAATGTTAGGCAACTTTTTGTGCAACAATAACACCATTTACCTTAGTCCACACACGAAAGTTGTATAATTTTAATTTAGATAATTTGTTTAATAAATTTAATTTCATTTTCACACAGTACGTGCAAAAAATATTGTTACTTGAAATGATATATAAGTAATTTTTTAGAATTGTTTTAATAATATATTTTCTTTCAATAATAAGTAAATAATAATAGCAACATTTGGAGGACTGGCCGAAATGTCCTACCCTGCAGAGTTCTGGTGATTTTGGCCCAGAAAAACCCTGGGCCGAAATCACCCGAAACCTTGAAAATGGTGCACAAATGGAAGTGTTGTTGCCCTACAAATCTGTAGACACCGAAACCTTGGTTAAGAACTGGGCCATGAAACACCAGATTAAGCACTGCGCTCTAAGAGACTTTGTTAAAATTTTCAATTTGCAATTTGATGCAAATTTGCCTTCAGACACTTGGATAATTTGTAAAACTCCATTAGGTCTAACTGACCTGATAAAGAAAATCTGTGGAAGAACTTGCAAATTACATGCCTTGTGAATTTAACAGAAACCCAAGAAGTTTAGATGAAGTTGATAGATATAAAGCCACAGAATTCAGAGCCTTTCTTTTGTATAGTGGACCAGTTTGTCTCCAGAAACACATTAATGAGAATGTTTATAAAAAAAATTCTTCTTTTGAGTGTGAGCACATTTCTGCTTTCAGTACCCAGAGGTCCAGAAACTGGAAAAAGCACATAGATATTTGATTGCTTTTGTAAACCACTTTAAAGATGTGTATGGTTCTAGGCATGTTGTGTACAACATTCATAATTTGTGTCATTTATTATACATACATATACCAAGGCTTTTTCCCCCTTACAAGGGAGGTAGCCAAAAAGGGAAAGGCATAAAATCACTTCCACCCATTCCATCCCTGAATACACTCCACACCCCTCCACCCTCCCTCTTATCTGAGCACCTCCTGGATGACGGGTGATCCCTGCACCTTGTCCACTGCCCTGGGTCAGAAGCAGTGTCGCAAGACAGCACATCCACAGCAAGGCCGCTTCATCAAATCAGCGACCCCCCCTCTCCGTCCCCCCATTGGATAAAAGGAGAGGACGGGGAGAAATCCCCTCGGTCTGCGTCAAATTTTGCTCACACATAATACCCCACCCCCTTGCCCACTCCACCCCACACAATCACAACATCCTCCATATACAACCATTCTCCATTCACCCCTGTCTTCTGTCCTCTCCCGTTCTTCCTCAACAGACATTCCCCTCTTCCCCAAAGCCCCCTTCACCCCATCCATCCACCTCATCCTATGACGTCCCCTCATGTTCACTCCCTCCACATCTGCCTTCCATACCTCTTTTACTAGTCTTTCTTCACTCATTCTTTCCATGTGTCCAAACCATCCTAATATTCTTTCATCGACCCAATCTCCCAGCTCCTTTTCCACCCCTGTTCTCCTTCTCACCTCCTCATTTCTCACTATCTAGCCTAGTAACCCCCATCATACTTCTCAGACACCTCATCTCAAACACATTCAAACTCCTTCTCTCTTCTTCTCTTATGTACCATGTTTCTGCCCCATACAGTGCTGTTGGCACAATCACTCCTTCATACAGTCTCCTCTTTGCATCCATTCCCAAATGTCTATTCCTCATTACACTCTTTAATCCACCAAGGCATTTACTCGCTTCTCTCAATCTACACTGTACCTCCACCTTTTCCTGCCACATTTGCACCCAAGTATCTAAAACTATCCACTTCCTCCAGTCGCTCTCCCTTAATGTTCACTTCCAGTCTACTGCCACTTTCACCCCTTGTACATCTCATCACCTTACTTTTACCCACATTTATCTTTATCTTTCTTCTATCACATACTCTCCCAAACTCTGCCACCAACTTCCTCAATCCCTCCTCCGATCCTGCCACAAGCGCAGTGTCATCCACAAACAACAGCTGGCTTACCTCCCACTTTTCTCCATTTTCTTTAACCATCTCCAATCCTTTGCCCACTACCCTTGCATTTACCTCTCGCACCACCCCATCCATGTATAAGTTGAACAGCCAGGGCAACATAACGCATCCTTGATGAAGTCCCACCTTTACCTCGAACCACATACTCTCTCCATTTCCAATCCTGACACAAGGTCTACTACTCTCATAAAAACTCTTGACAGCTCCCAGAAGCTTTCCTCCTATCCCGTATATCTGCATAACCTCCCACAGTGCCTTTCTGTCTACCCTATCATAAGCCTTTTCCAGATCCATAAAAGCCCAAAAAACATCCTTCCCCTTTCCTATAGCTTTCTCACATATCTGTCTTACCACAAAGATCTGATTTACACAACCTTTACCTGTCCTAAAACCACACTGTTCCTCACCAATTACTCCTTCTGTTCCTCTCCTAATCCTCTCAATCAAGATCCTCCCATAAGCCTTCCCAACTACACTTAACCCATTTAAGCCGAAAAAAAATGAAAGTAAGAATTTGATGTCACCGCTTTGATATATGCATAATGTGAACCTAAACTGCAAACTAACAATGGTTCTCATTTTATTTACGAAAATGTGTTGTTGCGCAAACGCAACGAGCGGCGTTTCGAACGCAATACATATTGCTTAAGAAGAATTTTAGAAATGATGTATAAAATTCACTTTTGATACATAATTAGAATTTCCTGACTAAAAAGGAAACCTTGAATTTCTTTATTATAAACTAAAGGAAACCAAAGAATACAGCCCTTAGAGATAATACAGCTCTCAAAGTGGAGAAATGAGGTGCATGTGATAATAAAAAAGAAAAATCATGATAAAGAAATAGTACAACCTATCTTAGATATATTTTCACAGGATTCTCCTGGCCTACATGGTATGGTACTGCATTGAACACTTTTGATGCAGGTATACTTTACATTTCTGGCATATGAATACAGTCTGACTGTTACACAACCTGCAACGACAGCGTTTTGGAGGATCCGATTTCACGATGTGATGCTCAACATTATCATAGTGCATTTGTGCCGATACACCTGCAACACTGAGAACTGATCGTGATCTTCCTGGATTATTTGGCTTTTTGCCGTGATTCTGTAGCCATTCAGTAGCAGCAGCACGTATGAATGACAACATATCCTCTTTGTAACCTCCTTCTCTTGCAAAAATCCAGGCATTGTTTACACATACTGTAAACAAGTATGTGACAATTGGAAAGTACCACTTTTTCCCACGAATTGAAGGCCTGTACTGAGCAATATTTTGATCTACCCTATCAACACCACCCATTTTCCAATTATACTGATGGATGGCATTTGGCATAAAACATTCATACGTTTCTTCTGAGAAGCAACATAGCATTCAGCCTTCACTACTCCATACTCAGATGATGCAATTGTTACAATGCCATTATCTTGCCAGCGTTCTGCAATTATCCCTGATTCAGCATCACAAAAATGTTCTTCAGTTCCCCTAGGTAATTTCATAAACTTTGCAGGATTTGTAAATGGACATTTTTCGATTCGGTTTTTTCTTAGTGTGCCAGTAGCATGATGACCCATGCTCTTGATTTTTTCTACAAGTTTGAGGGATGTAAAGAAGTTATCAAAGTAAAGGGATAACTTCTTTGTTGGATAACGTTTTTCTATCACATCCAAAACATCAAGTACAACCTTTCCACCAAGTCCATAAGATGCATTAGCCTTACCCTTTGCACCATCTTTGCCTTGGTAAACAGATATATCGAAAACATAGTCATTTGGATCAGCTGCAACCCATGCATTAGCAACCCATCGTACAGGTTTTCCCCTGATGAACTGTTTTGTGGGATACCGACCAAAATAAGGTATCATTGACTCATCAATGGATATATTTATTGGCCCAAATACTTCCCCGTACTTGAGAAAGTTGCCATTCAGGATTTCCATGAGGGGAGAAACTTTGCCATACTTGTCATTTTTGGGAAGCTTTGTGTTGTCTGCAGCATGAAAATATTTCATGATCTCATCAAAGCGATCGCGGTGCATGGAGTCAGCAATAAGCTCATTATACACGTCTGGTTGTCTCTTCCAATACAGTCTGCAACGTGGAACGCAACAGTAGCCTGACACTAACAAAATTCCTATGAAGGTTTTCATTTCATCACTTGTCAGCATAAATAAATGTTTACCATTCTGTACTGCATAGTTTACAGTTTGTTTCACGAGGTGATCAATAGCTAATACATCCAAGAAAAGCTCAAAGGTCTCACTAGGCTTACGTGGAATATCAGCAATTGATGGTTTATATGGGTAACATGGAACATTTGTCTTTTCTGGGAGATCCTGTGCTTTCCATTTTCTGAGTTTTATGATTTTCTTTTTCTGGGATGCTTGTCTTTCAGCATTTTCATCTTTATCATCTTGCGACACTGTGGAATCTAACACTGCAAAATCAGTTATCTGTGTTCCGGGAAGATTAGAGATGTCCACGCTTTCTTCTTCGCCAGATTCTTCATCCGTCACGGCACCATCATTTGCAGGCATGATGTAAACGTCATGTGTTTCAGTTTGTTTTACCATTCCACTGGATTCATCTTCATCACTAATTTCACTCTCGTCAGACATAGTAGGTCTCTCTAGCTCGTCTAACATCTCGTTCAAATTAATTTTTCTGAAAAAAAAATAATAATAATGGAATTTATATATCGTAAAATGTTTGTAGACGATATGTATGCTTTCAACAAACAAGTTAGGCTACACAGATGTATTCATTCACTGCAATTATATGCGCAAGAAAAAAAAATATGCGTTACAAAATAACTACTTCAATGAAGAGGCCGGTGCCGATGGTTTTCCTTACTCACCTCCTTTTTGATGAAGACATTGTATTTCAGAAAATGGAGCTTCTTTCACTTGCTTTTCCCCTCAAATGATGAGACGTGTGACATCATATGAACCTTCAACATGACAAGAACACCACTGAGGAACCTGCCTCTGCCCCACTCGTCATCAGGTACTTACGAGTTGCATAAAGTAAGGTTGATTCGCAACCTAGTTAAAATAATACCAGACCTCCTGTTCGTTGTGTAGTAGAGCCATAGTTGAACAGAGGGTCTTATATTCTTTAATTTAAAATTACTCGTCAAATTAGACCAGTGGTCTTTCCACTGGTCTCTGCAACAATATTCAACAACGTTTTTAAAATCTGGAATGGGGATTCCCATGCTGGAACAGTGGTCAAGCCTAGTTGCTGCCTTGGCTGCTACATCAGCATCTTCATTACCAGCAATTCCAACATGGGAATGTTTGGCATCACCCTAGGGCAGCCTACTCCATCAGGGGTTTTTGATCCATCTGTATATATGCTGATGGCATTCGAGTGCTCAGATACATGTTCATGAAAGTTTGTCTTGAGCTGGGCATCTGAATATTTTTTCAGTAGATTTAAAGTACCATTCCTCATGATGATGATGATGATGATATGGTTTAACGTCGCAAACTCCCCCCTATTGGAAGGCTAGGGCGGTGCCCTTCACAGAGGGCTTTGTAGCATGGAATTTAATGAACCATGCCCTTGGTTCAACTTCGCTGGTGGCAGGATTCGAATTGCCATCCCCTTGACCTTCGCCTCAAGTAACGACGCCCTAACCCACTCACCCAGTGAGCTTCCACCATTCCTCATAGACTGATTAAATCTAGAATTTGACAAAACACCACCATCGGACAATCTACCTTGACTACCTACATTTACACAAAGGAAATTATACATACTGTCAACAATAGCTAACAATACAATACTAAAGTATCCCTTACAATTGTAGTAATTGTTACCACTATGCCGGTGCCAGCACTGTGATGTTTTCCATGCAGTGCACCTACACAGTGTGGGAAGTTCCACCTATGTTTGAATCCCTGGGCCACTTTTTGCCGTTCATCCTCAGTTGCAGGTATCTGAAAGCATGTTTAGGTTGCATTTACTTTATTGAAACAGCTTGCATTAACATGCACAATTCATCTTATTAATACCAACTTGCTCTCTTCCCTATCAGAATGATATTGGCAATAACACATCAGCATTGGCCGACGATGATGGATGTGTGGACGAAATGTTAAGTAAACTTATCTTTTAAGCAATAAACACAGTTTTATTTTTAAATTGTTATCATGTTTTCCTAAATTGGGGCTTTTCTAGAATTTGGGGCTTTCTTCCGCCTGGGTATTTTCAAGGTGAGGCTTTTTTCCATCAGGGAATTTCCTAAGTGGGGCTTTTTTCCTAGGCATTTTTGTTTTGTTTTTTCGTTGGGGCTTTTTTCTGAACCGCTTGTCTAAGAGAGCCAAAAAAATGTTCTAAGCAATCTTGATTTCGTTTGTATGTTAGTAAAAAGGTTACATTAAATCTTTCATTCAACATTTTGTATAACTGAGAGGGACATTGAAGAAATGATTAACTCTTTTTGAAATTGATACAAGTGATTTTTTCCACCCACTCTCATTTCTTTGGCAGTTTTAATCATATCTTCCAAAATGTGATTTTATTCTTCCAAATTCCACCCATAGGCATTTCTAGAGGATTTTTTTTAATCTATACGTACCCTTGCATTAAAGAGATCAAACCAATGATCTGATAGCATAATGAATTTACTAGTCATTTCCCAATCATTACTCTTTAAAAGGCCTTGTTAACCAAAATACTTAATTGTTTTACCTGTAGTTTCAGACAACAGTTGTGCAGCTAAGTGAATATTCATTCTTCCATGACCTTGTACATCAATGTGTTTGTCGCCGAGTCGGAATGTTGTTTTTAAGTCTTTTACACTCCTTTTGATTATCTCACAAATGCAAGAATTGGTCTCATTTTTGCATCCATTTTTACCATCCAATTTGAATCCAGAATCTAAAAGATTGTTTCTAATTAGTTTTATGAGATGTGGAGCATCAGAAAAAACAAAAATTTCCCTGTCACTAGAAGCTGGATTTCTGAAGCTATGGTTATCAATGGTGACATCAAGTGTTTGTAAGAGTTTAAGATTTGTTGATCCCATATCCGATACCATAGCAACAACTAAAAATCCAGCTTTTTCCACCTTAACAATAAGGTCATACAGTATGTCCTTAGTCATATTAGTGTCAAAGTCGTAGTACACTAGCTGTTTCCAAGGGCTTGTCAGTCCCCTTAACATAGCACACTGCAGTCTCTTTTTAGGTTCATATATTACATCAGTGCCTTTTTCGTATGTCCAGTCTGATGCAACACTTGTCTCATCAAAAGACAGTACACCAAGGCGCTCAATATCCAACATTTTTTCTGTTTTTTGGTTCAAAAGCTGAATTACTGGTAATAACACACCAGGTTGTAAGTCCAGCTTTGACACACGGCGGTTGAGCGTACTTACAGAAGGCAGAGGAAGACACTTCTTTTTCCCTTAGATATTTGTATGCTTTTGAACTGTAGCCATGCAGTACCAGCGATTCACTAATATCATTATCTGTGTAAGTTGCTGGTTGTTTTCCATTTAACATTGCATATATTTGTGTTTCTGTAAAGGATTTCCCAAGTCCCTTCTTAATGTGAGCCACATCTATATCATATGCAGTTTTGAATGTACAGTAGTCCCTCAAATAACGCGGATTTTATTTCAAAACCATCTCAAATGTAGAGAATTGTTTTAAAATTCGCGCCGAGTTGGGCACGCATACGCACACACACGGCAACATGGCAAACATTTGTGGTGACTGCTTTCTATTTTACCATAAACAGTCGATCCTCATATAACGCGGTCATTATGTACACTGGGAACTGCTCAAACAAGGGTTTGGGGTGAGGGGAAAGCCATGGGTGGCTGCCTGAGGTCACGTGTCAACCTTCGGGGCGTTACAATAAATCGCGTTATCTGAGGAACGACTGTATATATTTTGTATTTTACTTATATTCATTTCATTTTATTTTATTATTATATTCCACTTTCCAATATTTCATTATTGCTGTTGTCTCACTTTGATCATTTATGTACTCGTAAAGTTAAGATTGTTGGTTGCAATCCATTAGCAATGCGCTTCATTCTACCTGTTCCCGCGACTTGTGCGGTGACCCATTCCTCAGTCTCTCACTATTCGTAGTGCTGGTCAATTGCTCTGGAAGTCGTGTTCATTACCCCTCCATGTGTTCTTCACATGGCACCGATACACTCCTCTAAGCCAACAAAGACAAAGATTCAAGGAAAGGCTGGAAAAATTGCTAAGCGAGAAAGGAAGTGTATGACGTTATCAGAAAAAATCATCATTTTGGACAAACTGAGAAGTGGTATGTCCTATGCATCATGTGTAATATAGCAATAGAAAATTAAATATTAATTTTGTAAATTAAAATGAATCACCGTAATATGCAATTTTGTGTGTGGAAATGAAAAACAAAAAAGGTGCTAAAACAGATTTTTTAAGTAACAAAGTCATGTACGACAAATGGTACGCCATGTTTGTTATGGTAGATGCTGACGTCGAAGATATGAAAGGATGATAAATTGGTCTAAGGTAAACTAAACTAACCTAACCTAACCGGTAAATCTTTAGTTTTGACCATGGGAGGAATAGAGCAATAAAAAATTAAATATTAATTTGTATACTCTGCAAGCTGAGAGAGTGGTTGAAAAGCCTGCCAATGTCTCCCACGACGACGAGAACAAGGACGAGCCGGATGACATCTAATTTGCAGGTAATGATTTAATAAACACAGGTTAGGTTAGTTTAGTTTAGTTTACCTTTGACAAATTTATCATCCTTTCATATCTTCGACATCGGCATCTACCATAACAAACATGGCGTACCATTCGTCGTATACAACTTTGTTACTTAAAAAATCTGTTTTAGCACCTTTTTTGTTTTTTATTTCTGCACACAAAATTGCATATTACGGCGATACATTTTAATTTACAAAATTAACATTTAATTTTCTATTGCTATATTACTCCCATGGTCAAAACTAAAGATTTACCCCAGTATTTAATATGAAATATCAGCATACGCGGATTTGGTTATACGCGGTAATTTCAGGAACCTAACCCCCGCGTTATTCGAGAGACTACTGTATTTTGTAAATGCTTTTTCTCTTTTTCCCATTGTTTCTGTTCCCTACACAGATCATTTCTTTCTTGTGTCACTTGCTTAAGCCTTCTAATGGCTCCAATCAAGTGATCAAGCAGAGGATCTAAACCTGAAACTGGGAGACTGGTCGGAGGTCTATTTTCTTGCAACACTGGTGGACCTGGTGGTGGTGATCTTGGCTTACCCTGGGATGGTGCATTTCCTGAAATAATTAGAAGTGTTTTGTTTACCATTTCATGAACCCATCTCTGTGAGCTTGTATGTTCAAAAACATACAAGTTACATGAACACATTATATTGAGATTAATCACATTAATTCACACACAATAATTCAATTAACCCATTTACGCCGCTTGTTGCGTCAACGCAACGTGAAACAAGCTACAACATGATGTCAAGCTACACCGATAGAACGGCATGTTGTATCCTGTAGCTGCTTCCGATACCAGTAGACACCCAGAACTCCCAGTTAATACAATTAACTAGCACTGCATAGATACCATTTCGGTCACTCACGTTCACTCCCCACCCCTACAATACAAACCAGGTTTTCCTTTTTCGTCGAAAATCCTCTTCTTCTTGGTCGCGCGACGACAGCGACGACGGGCGGTGTTGCTTCGACGAAGGGTTGATTGTGTTTGAGATGAGGTGTCTGAGAAGTATGATGGGGGTTACTAGGCTGAGTAGAGTGAGAAATGAGATGGTAAGGAGGAGAACAGGGGTGGTAAGGGAGTTGGGAGATAGGATTGATGAAAGAGTATCAGGATGGTTTGGACACATGGAAAGAATGAATGAAGAAAGACTAGAAAAAAGAGGTATAGAAGGTAGATGTGGAGGGAGTGAACATGAGGGGCTTCCTAGGATGAGATGGATGGATGGGGTGAAAGGGGTTTTGGGGAAGAGGGGAGTGTCTGTTGAGGAAGAACGGGAGAGGACAGAAGACAGGAGTGAATGGAGAATGGTTGTGTATGGATGATGCTGTGATGCATGAGGTGGAATGGGTGGGGGGATGGGGATGAGGTAGTATGTGTGAGCAAAATTTGACGCAGCCCGAAGGGATTTCTCCCCGTCTTCTTTTCTGCATGGGGGGACAGAGAGGGGGGGTTTGCCACTTGAATGAAGCGGCCTTGCTGTGGATGTGCTGTGTCTTACGACACTGTCTCTGACCCAGGGCAGTGGACAAGGTGCAGGGATGACCCGTCATGTAGGAGGTGCTAAGATTGGAGGTGGGTGGATTGTATTTACGGATGGAATGGGTGGTAATGGTTTGATGCCTTTTTCTTTTTGGCTACCTCCCTTGTAAGGGGGAAAAAGCCTTGCTATATGTATGTATGCATTGTGTTAAGGTGTATTCAATGGTCATATCCAGTAGAATGTTGCTCCAAAGTTCTTCTCCCCCTTTTACTATCATTTCTTCCCAGATTATATCCTTTGCATTAAAATTGCCCATGATTACTATATTACCACCCTCTTTCAGTAACTCGTTTAGCACATTCATTGTGTCTTCCAATAATTTAGAATGATCGCTATCAGACCAAGCCTATGTACATACACTGCTACAAATTTTCTGCTTTTCATCTTTTTGTTTACAATTTTAATCTATTTTTTGCCCAGTGGTTGTATAGACCTTGTCCCACTATACTTGTTTTTGTTGTTGTTGTTGTCGTTCCCTAGACTGTCTGTCAGAGCAGTCCCGTCTCCTCAAGGAATGCTACAGCCGAAACTGGGTTTTCCCACAAATCCTTTATAGAGTGTATGTTGTGTTGTTTGCGTGCATGATTGTGTATAATGCAGTCTTCCATTATGTGTTGTATGGTATGGGGTGAAGTGTTACATCCTGGGCAGCTGTTCACAATGCGGTCATCCAGCCTCTTCTGGTAGTTTAGAAGTGCTGGGTGGTGGCCGCACCGCAGTCTGGCCAAATGGACTCTGTCCTTTCGTGGGAGAGAGGATTCAGAAGGGTGGATATCAGGGGGTCTGGCATGCAGCAGTGTGTTGTCTTTCAGTGTGTTAACCACTTCAGTATGGGCCTTAAATCTCGTGGGCAGCAACCAATGCCAGCCGTATGACGTGTCGTAATAATACTCGCATCATAAAATATAGTCACCGCTTATATCGATCGTTCTCTCTTTCACCCGCGAATTTTGAAAACCACAGAGAATGGGATTCAGGGCGCATTTGGGAGAATGTAAAAACACAGGGGCGACTACAATAAATATAATCAAGACGCCGATATGGCAGCGTCGCGAATCCACTTGGTCTGTTGGTGTTGTATTTGTGCAGCCTGTAATTGTTTTTATGGCTTTGTTTTGTATGATTTGAAGGGTGTTGTGGTGTGTCTCACTGAGATTAGGAGCCCATGCAGGACTCGCATAATTCAACACTTAGCGTATGCATTGTTTGTATATTGTTATATTAGTTTCTTTGTTTTGTCCAAATGTTGTTCCAGTGATTGACTTAAGTGCGTTAAGTCTAGGTGTGCATTTGTTTTTTATGTTTGTGATGTGTTGTTTGAAAGACATGGATGTATCATATGTTACACCAAGAATTTTCGGTGTGTTTGTGTGTGGTATTAGAGTGTTGTTGATGTAGAGATGAGGTATGTACTTGTGTTCTATTGTCCAGTTGGTGAGAAGTGTTGCTGTAGATTTGGTTGGAGCTATTTTGAGTCTGTGATGAACCATGTGTTGAGTATATCAAGGTATGGCTGGATTATTTCTGCAGCTTTGTCTGTGTTACGATGTGTGCATGTGATTGTTATGTCGTCTGCGTAGGAAGAGATTTGTATTTCTGAGGTGTCTGGTGTGGGTAAGTCATGCATGTATAGATTAAATAGTGTGGGGGATAGAACTGAGCCCTGTGGTACTCCATTCTTAATGTTTCTGATGTGCGATGATTGGCCATTATATGACACGTAATCATTCCCACCTGCCAGATAATTGGCCAGCCATCTTTTGGTGTTATTGTGCATCTCTATGTTATATATTTTATTTGTTAGGTTGTGGCAGGGGATAGCATCAAAAGCTTTACTAATGTCTAATGTTATGAGAAGTGTTCTGTGGTGGGGCCTATCTGAATTGATGCCATCTAAAATTCTTTGTGTGAGGTTTATCAGAAGAGTGTTTGTGGAGTGTAGTGGCCTAAAACCGTGTTGTGAGCCAGCAAGGGGAATATGTGGTGTGACAAGTTTAAGTATTAGGCGTTCAATGACTTTAGAGGGGGTGCAGAGAAGTGTGATTGGGCGGTGCGATGTTGGGATTGTTGGGTCTTTGTTTGGTTTTGGAATGGTGATTATTTTACCATGCTTCCAGATGTCGGGTATAGTGTTGTGTGAATAGCTGTAGTTTGCAATGTTTGTGAGTGCGTGTATACCTTGTGGTCCAATGTGTTTTAGGTGGATGTTGCTTATGTTATCAGGGCCACAGGCAGATGAGTGCTTGAGATTATGTATTATGAGTTTTGTCTGACTGTCTATGAAGGGTGTATAGTCTGAGTCTGTGGGGAAGTCTTTCTTACGTCGAATGGTGCGTCGGTCGTCAGGGTGAGAAGTGAGATGGCTTGTCTGTGCAAAATGACGTATGAGTGCGTTTGCTTGTTGTCTGTTTGAGGGTAGATTATCTGTTGTTGTGATTATTGCTGCGTGAGAGCGTGTACTGTTACTGTTGGATAGTGTAACAGTAACACTACACTATACTTGTTGATAGAGGTCCTTTCAGTTTTGTCTCCACAGTTCCCATAATGTCAGGTTTCTCTATTTCTAGATAGTCATTTAGTTCATTAATTCCCGAGATTATGCCATCAATATGTGTGTATGCTACTTTTAGTTTCATATTTTCTTCTCTATTTTGGTTTAAGATTCCATTTTTTTTTTATGTACCATTTTTTCAGTCTTAAGTCCAGTACTCTCCAAAAAAAAACTTGTATTTTTCCGTCTGTTCTTTTCTCATTTCTATCATTGGCTTCAATTCTGAGAGCTTTGTCTTTCTCTTTTTCCTCATCACTCATTTCCTTTTTTATTCATATATGTTTGAATTTCTCGCTGTTTGCCAATTTAACCGCTTTCAATAATACCTCCTCAGCTATCATTTGAGTTCTTAGTTTTATTTTCAGAGTTCTATGTTGTTTATCTTTTGAATATTTGCCTATCCTGTGGATCTTGTCAATTTCCTTATCAAAAGTTTGCCCTTTGTCCTGTGTTTCTTTCAAAATTTCCTTAGCTATTTCCTTCTCCTTTTCTCTCTGGTATTTATATATGTTTTTCCTGGATACCATGGACCACAATGCACTTTGTCAACTGTATTTCTCACCCAATTTTTCTTTTCTTTAATTACTTTCATAACTGTTTCTTTTGTGTTTTCCTCCATTTGCTTTTGTACTATTTCTCTAAAATGTATTTATTGATTTTCCTGTTTGTGTTTCCATTGAGGTGTGGAGGGGTGGAAAGGGAGCTGGGAGATAGGGTTGATGAAAGAGTATTAGGATGTTTTGGACACATGGAAAGAATGAGTGAAGAAAGATTAGTAAAAGAAGTGTGGAAGGCAGAGGTGGAAGGAGTGAATATGAGGGGGCGTCCTAGGATGAGATGGATGGATGGCATTTTTTGTCCTTGTATGATTGATATAAAATTACGTTAATCAGTCTATCATAGATGTCAGATTTTTCTATGTTATTAAGCATAGTAAAGCGTGACAGTTTCAAGGATATATTAACATCAACTGTTAATCAAACACACACACACACACACACACACACTTTCAACGAACGGACGGCTTGAAGAACGTTCTGAAGAAAAGTGCAGATTGTGGATCCCAACGCAAAGAGAAGTGCCTTTTTGTATTTACAGGGTGGGGGAAATTGCTCGTGGGGCAGTGGGAATGTAGGAAAAGAGGAGAAGGGGAGGGATTGCTGGGGAAATGGAAGGAAATGAGGAAGTGGAGGACTTGGCCCAAGCAGACAAGCGTAAGGTCAACATGAAACGACCACCGGACCAGCTCAGTGATGACGAAATGGCTAATAAAAATGTAAAGATTAGAAGTATAGAGAGGAGCAATACAGTAGAAAGTGACGAGAATATGTTCCAGGGATTTAAAGAGGGTGGGGGGGACACAACCAAGACTGATAAGACTAGAGGAGAGAGTTGATAAGGTGATCGAGGACTTGGAACGTAGGTTAGGTAATGTTGACTCCATTTTCCAGAGAATTGAAAGGTTGGAAGAACTAGAGAAGGCAAACAGAAACTTAACTGATGAAATAGAGGACCTAAAAAGACAGTTAAGAAATGTAAAGGAGGAGAATGAGAAATTGAAGAAGAATAGTAATGAAAACAGAGAGACAATAGCTAAAGAAGCTAAAAATTGGAGAACAACCCAAGAAGGGAATAAGGTTTCATTCACTGACATAGTCAAACAGCAATTGAAAGAACATAATGAAGACTCAGTTATTAAAGTGATGAGACAGAAGGAGAATATAGTAAGAGAATTAGCTGACAAAAAGAAATGTATAATTATATTAGGAATGGAAGAGAAACATAACCCAGATAGAACCGCAAGAATCAAGGAGGAAAATGAAAGAGTAAGCAGTTTATTAAAATTAGTCCAGGAAGATGAACCAGAAATTATAAAGGAAATTGAGGAAAAATTCAGACTCGGAAAATATAGTACAGATAAGACCAGACCAATTAAGATTAAATTCAGGTCACAAACAACGGCAGAGAAAATTCTATCCAAAACAGGGAAACTAGCAACAAATGATCAATATAAAAAGGTATGGATAAAAAGAGAAATGAATAAGGAGGAAAGAGAGGCAGAAAAGCAGAAAAGACTTGAAGCTAAGGCAAAAAACGAGGAAAGAACGGAGTCAGAGAAAGAGATTCTATTGGAGAGTAGTGAACATGAAAATAAAGCAGTTCGACATACAAAAGAAAAACATAAGGGAAACAGAGAACACAATGGAAGTGGCAGAAAACTAAGAGCGTCTTACACAAATATAGATGGATTAATAACAGGATTGAATGAACTGAATGATTATTTGAAGGAAAAAGAACCGGACATAATGGGAATTGTAGAAACAAAATTAAAAGGCCCACTACCACCCAACAGTGTAGGACATGATGCATACAATTATTGGATTAGAAACAGAGAAAAAACAAGGGGGTGGAGTTATGTTCCTGACTAAGAAGGATATAAACGTGAAAGGTGTCATATATGGAAAGAATACAGTAGAGATGATTATGATAGAAGTGGAAGACAGAGATAAGAAGAGCAGAAAATTTGTGATCAATTATGTGCCTCCGAAAACAGCCTCATGGGAGGAGAGTGAACATAAAAGTATGTTAGAGGACACAAAGATAGCATTAAATAAAATAATGGAAGACGGAGGAAGAATAGTTATGATGGGCGACTTTAATTGCAAGGAAATCTGCTGGGAAGAAATGACAGTAAAGAGTGGTGATGACTCATGGGGAAATGCTCTACTTGAGATGATTACTGACCATTCAATGACACAATGGATACAGGAGAACACTAGGTATAGAAATGAAGAAGAAACCATCGAGACTAGACTTAATAATTACATCTGAACCTAGAATAAGTGGACAAGATTGAATATAAAACACCAATAGGTAAAAGTGACCACATATTGATTGAACTGGAACTTAATGAAGAAAAATATATGAAAAGAAATGAACAATATAGAAAAGGAAGAATGATGTATGAAAAAACAAACTTTGATAAAATAAGAGAATTCTTCCAACAAGAAAACTGGGAAGAAATATACAAAGAAGAAACATCAGTGGAAGAGAAATGGAATATTTTGACAAAAATTTACAAAAAAGGAGTGGAAAAGTATGTCCCAAGACAAAAACAAGAAAAAGAATATGTAAAATGCTGGTACAACAAAAGTTGTAGGGAGTTAAAAGACAAAAGAGACAAAGCCTGGACCAGATGGAAAAAAGACAGAAGACCTGAAAAATGGAAAATATATACTGGTTATAGAAATGAATATGTACAAAAGTGCAGAGAGGAAAAAAGAAAATATGAAAAAGATGTCATAGAAAAGTGTAAAGATCAACCAAAATTATTTTACAGATTTGTAAACAATAAACTGAAAAACAAACAAGACTTGGAGAAATTAAGACAAGGAGGAGTTGAATACACTGAGGAAATGGAAATGGCAGAAATTATGAACAAACATTTTAAATCAGTGTTTACAAGGGAAAATATACAACCTGAAGAGATTGAGTGGAAAGAAAAAGTCCCCCCTATGGAAGAAATAGAAGTAACAAAGAATGAAATATTGACACACTTGTGTAATCTTGATGTCAGAAAATCGCATGGGCCAGATGAAATAGCAAACTGGATTCTGAAAGAATGCAGGAATGAACTGGCAGACAAAATACATAGCATAATAAGCAATTCCTTAAAAGAAGGAAAAGTTCCAGAAGATTGGAAAAAAGCAAATATAGTACCTATATATAAAGGAGGAAATAAAGAAGAACCTACCAGCTATAGACCAGTCTCTCTAACAAGTACAATAGCAAAAATTTGTGAAAGAATTATCAAAAGTAGATGGGTAAAATACTTGGAAAAAAACAACGTACTAAATCCAAGGCAATTTGGATTCAGACAAGGACGATCATGCGTCACCAATTTAATATGTTTCTATTCAAGGCTAATAGATATAATACAAGAAAGAGATGGATGGGCTGATTGTGCATTTCTAGACCTAAAAAAAGCTTTTGACAAAGTACCACATAAGAAGTTGCTTAAGAAATTAGAATATGAAGGAGGAATACAAGGTAAATTGCTAAATTGGATGGAAGACTTTTTGCAAGAAAGAAAAATGAGAGTAGTGATAAGAGACCAGCACTCAAAATGGAATGAAGTAATAAGCGGTGTCCCGCAGGGAACAGTTCTGGCCCCAATAATGTTTGCTATATATATTAATGATATGGATGAAGGAATTGAAAGCTATATGAGCTTCTTCGCAGATGATGCAAAACTACTGAAAAGAGTGAAAACTGAAGAAGATTGTGAATCACTACAGAGTGATCTAAATAAAGTACAAGAATGGAGTTGGAAGTGGGAGATGGAGTTCAATACAAAAAAGTGTAGTATAATGGAATTTGGAAAAAGCAAAAACAGAATAACAGGATCATATAATTTGGGAGAAGAAGGAATAAAAAAAGTAGAAAATGAGAAGGACCTGGGAGTCATTGTTATGAATAATATGTCACCTGAGAAACATAATTAAGATTTTTGGAGAAACTTATAATTTAATAAGAACAATCAAAGTGGCATTTACATACCTGGATGAAGAAATGGTGAGGAAAATCCTAATTACCCTGATAAGACCAAGATTGGAATATGCAGCAACGATATGGTCACCAAGTACAAAAAAATGTATAAAAAAATTGAAAGAATACAAAGAGCAATTACAAAATTGGCACCAACACTCTCAAACTATCATATGAAGAGAGACTACAAAAACTTAAACTACAGACACTAGAGCAAAGAAGAGAGAGAGGAGATTTGATAGCTATTTACAGAATCATGAAAGGCATAGAAATTACTGATAGAGAGAATCTGATAAAATGGGATGACAGAAATACAAGAGGACATGGAAAGAAAATAAAAAAAGACAGCTATAGAAGAGATTTGAAAAAGAACAGCTTTCCTCACAGAGTAATAGACAGTTGGAACAAGTTAGATGAGAAAGTGGTGTGTGCAAAAACAATACATGAATTTAAAAATAGTTTAAATAAAATGAGATATGAAGACGGGACCCCACGAGCATAGCTCCCCTTCCCGTAAAATACAACTAGGTAAATACATATATATTCTTTAAGAAGTTAATGTGCATTTGTAATATTGAATTATTGAATTCCTTGTGAGAAGGGGCAGCAAACATGAGGGCAGCCCCGGGCAGCAAAAGCACTAGCTATGCCACTGGGGTGAAAGGGGCTTTACAAAAGAGAGGAATGTCTGTAGAGGAAGGATGGGAGAGGACAGAAGATATGGGTGAATGGAGAAGGGTTGTGTATAGATGAGGCTGTGATGCATGAGGGGGAGTGGGTGGGGGATGGGGGGTGAGGAAGTATGTATGAGAAAAAATTTGACGCATCCCGAAGGGATTTCTCCCCATCTTCTCCTTTCCTGCATGAGGGGATGGAGAGGGGGTGTCGCCGAAATTATGAAGTGGCCTTGCTGTGTCTAGGGACACTGCTTCTGACCCAGGGCAGTGGACAGGATGCAGGGATGACCTGTCATCCAGGAGGTGCTAAGATAGGAGGGTGGAAGGGAGTGGAATATATGGGAAATGAAATGGGTGGGAGTGGTTTCTATCCCTTTTTTTCTTTTTGGCTACCCCCTGTGTAAGGGGAAAAAGCCTTTGGTATATGTATGTGTTTCCATTGATTTTTTTTTATTTCAATGAGGTCTGCTTCGTTAATTGACTCTTCCACCTTTCCGGTCACTACCTGTAATTGCTCTTTGACCTCCTTTTTCAGTTCTTCATTTTTATTTTTGTCCTCATTTTTCATTCGTTTTCTCTTTTGAGGATATAGATTTTGCTCTTTAGGCCACTTAATTCTCTAATTGTTTGCTCATTACTCTTATGCATAGTAATTGATTCCCTAAGTACAACTCGGTAGTCCTAAATTTATATCTATGATTTCTTCCAATAATTCGTTTACTTCACGATTTCTTAATGCATTACTACAGGGTGCGAGTGCTATTTGAGGAAATTTTTAGTATGTGAAATAAACAGCAATATCTTGGCAAACAATGTATATACAGCCAGTCCTCGTTTAACAACGGAGTATCGTTCAGAAGACCCCGTCGTTAAGTGATTTCGTCGCTAAATGAGGACCCATTGAGAGACATACATGTATGAGCATATAAACAAAGATTCGGAAGTAGGCAAAGTGACAAAGTGCTACATGCTAGGTTATTTTATTCAGGGAATGTATATTAATACATTTTGTATGTTTGTTTACTTACTGTCCATCTGACTGTGGTTGTAGGTGCAGGGATACTCGAGGGGACCACATCAATCATTTATTAGGTTTAACGTCTAATATACATGGGCACGTCATGTGCCTACAAGTGCAATGAAAGAACTAACTGGGCGTCACTTCTATGCAGTAAGATTATACAGCTAAGACCGCTTTCACATGAGCATTTCCATACGCGCGTTCGGGTGCGCCGTGTTTTAACTTTCAATGGAGTTCAATGGGACCTTTCACACGATGCGGTTTGTGGACATGCAACGCAGCACAAACGCAGTGCCAGCAAGAATGCATCCGTTTTTCCTGACGCACGCGTCCTTGCTGGCTACTAGTGGCCATGAGAGCTTTTACCCGAATGTTCTAGAACACGCGCACGCAGGTCCCGCTGCCATATCAGTCATCGCTTCCAGCTGGGTGATCTAAGTTACACATCCCTTTCTGGTGTGTAGTTCATTCGAGTATGATATAACAGTCATGATTTATAGGAAACATGCATAGATATTTCAGCACAGTTGATATACATGCATGCATACATCATGTAGCCTGCTACATACATACATACATATACCAAGGCTTTTTCCCCCTTACCAGGGAGGTAGCCAAAAAGGACAAGGCATAAAATTATTCCCACCCATTCCATCCCTGAAAACACTCCACACCCCTCCACCCACCCTCCCATCCTAGCACCTCCTAGATGACAGGTCATCCCTGCAGCAAGGCCGCTTCATTAAATCGGCAACCCCCCCCTCTCCATCCCCCCATATAAAGGAGAGGATGGGGGAGAAATCCCTTTGGGCTGCGTCAAAATTTTTGCTCACACACACAACATCATCCATATACAACCATTCTCCCTTCAACCCTGTCTTCTGTCCTCTCCCGTCCTTCCTCAACAGACATTCCCTTCTTCCCCAAAGCACCCTTCACCCCATCCATCCATCTCATCCTAGGACGTCCCCTCATGTTCACTCCCTCCACATCTGCCTTCCATACCTCTTTTACTAGTCTTTCTTCACTCATTCTTTCCATGTGTCCAAACCATCCTAATACTCTTTCATCAACCCTATCTCCCAACTCCCTTTCCATCCCTGTTCTCCTCCTCACCTCCTCATTTCTCACTCTATCAAGCCTAGTAATCCCCATCATACTTCTCAGACACTTCATCCCAAACACATTCAAGTTCTTTCTCTCTTCCTCTCTTATGTTCCATGTTTCTGCTCCATACAGTGCTGTTGGCACAATCACTCCTTCATACAGTCTCCTCTTAGCATCCCTTCCCAAATTTCTATTCCTCATTACACTTTTTAAACCACCAAGGCATTTACTCGCTTCTCTCAATCTACATTCTACCTCCACCTTCACTAGACCTTTTCCTGCCACATTTGCACCCAAATATCTAAAACTATCCACTTCCTCCAGTCGCTCTCCCTCAATGCTCACTTCCAGATTACTGCCACTTTCACCCCTTGTACATCTCATCACCTTACTTTTACCCACATTTATCTTCAGCTTTCTTCTATCACACACTCTCCCAAACTCTGTCACCAACTTCCTCCATCCCTCCTCCGATCCTGCCGCAAGCGCAGTGTCGTCCGCAAACAACAGCTGGCTCACCTCCCACTTTTCTCCATTTTCCTTAACCATCTCCAATCCCTGACCCACTACCCTTGCATTCACCTCTCGCACCACCCCATCCATGTATAAGTTGAACAACCAGGGTGACATAATGCATCCCTGACGAAGTCTCACCTTTACCTCAAACCACTCACTCTCTCCATTTCTAATCCTGACACAAGGTCTACTACTCTCATAAAAACTCTTGACAGCTCCCAGAAGCTTTCCTCCTATCCCGTATATCCGCATAACCTCCCACAGTGCCTTTCTGTCTACCCTATCATAAGCCTTTTCCAGATCCATAAAGGCCCAGAAAACATCCTTCCCCTTTCCTATAGCTTTCTCACATATCTGATCTACACAACCTCTACCTGTCCTAAACCCACACTGTTCCTCACCAATTACTCCCTCTGTTCCTCTCCTAATCCTCTCAATCAAGATCCTCCCATAAGCCTTCCCAACTACACTTAATAAGCTAATCCCTCTGAAACTACTACATTCACACTTGTCCCCCTTTCCCTTGTAAAGTGGAACTATACAAGCACTCCTCCAGTCCTCTGGCACTCTACCTTCTCTCCAGCAAACATTAAATAACCTCACCAGCCAGTCCACCCTCACTATACCTCCTTCTTGAAGACATTCTGCATGGCATCCATCCATACCAGGTGCCTTACCTGCTTTCATCATCTTAACTGCTGCCTTCACTTCATCCTTCCTTATTTCTCCTCCATTTTCCTCACTCATCACTCTTATTTTCTTAGCATTTCCCAATGCAGCTATCTTTCCCTCCCTATCCTCCTTCACATTAAGCAACTCCCTAAAATATTCTGTCCATCTTCCCCTTACTGCCTTCTCCTCCATTATCATCTCTCCACCTGCACCTTTTACCTTTTCTTCTCTACTTGATTCACCTCCTCTTCCTCTCTTAATTTCTTTCCAAAACATCTTTTTATTACTTTCAAAATTTTGTCATACTCTTACCCCATTTTACATCTGCTCTCCTCTTTGCCTCGTTTACCTTTTTCTTTACTTCTCTTTTCTTTTCCCTGTACGTCTCATATGACTCCCTCGTCCTATTTTGTAACCAATTTTGTAGCCTGCTAATATTAATTTATGAAGAACATTTTCAGACTGTTAACTAGAAATCACTAAAAACTTGAGGAGCAAATTTAAGTATAGACACACTAGCAGCATGTTATGGTTAGAACTGACGAGTAGCAATCGCATGTGTTTCGGTAGGCGTGAAGATTTGAATGCAGTAAAAGAATTTTTTTGACAATTTTTTACCTCTCTCTCTCTCTCTCTCTCTCTCTCTCTCTCTCTCTCTCTCTCTCTCTCTCTCTCTCTCTCTCTCTCTCTCTCTCTCTCCCTCCCTCCCTCCCTCCCTCCCTCCCTCCCTCCCTCCAAGAAGAAGCCGTCATAACTCCAAGTCGTCGCTAAACGAGATTGTTGTTAAGTGAGGACTGGCTGCATTTGATTCAAAATGACACAAATATCTTTCATGATACTTTATCTAATTATTCTATGAAACCACCTTTGGCTTCAATGACTGCTTCTATTTGGGCTCGAAACCATTCACAAGCTGCAATTAAATGGTCCCTATTCATTTTGGACAATGGTGGCTTTCAGTCGAGCTATGGTACTATGAGGATGTCAATTGGTCTCCCTTTAAACGACGCTCCACATGGAATAGTCCATAGGATTTAAATCTGGCGAGTTAGGGGGCCACATGTTGGGGGACATGTGATCATAAGAATTCTGATAACCAATCCTGGGTTTCAATGGCTTTGTGAGAAGGTGCAGAGTCTTGTTGAAAGACATATGGCCTTCCATTGCATACTTTGCGCGGAATCACCTACCGGCTGCGGCGCTTGGCCTTCAAGCCAAAAATTTCATAAATCAACCATAGCTTACTTTATTTATCCAGGGCTGAACAACCATTTTAAGAACATTAATGTATCCAGCACCATTGACCCTAAGACCTTGTTGGAAAATGTAAGGTGGCATGACATGACCTTCACTTCTCACAACTCCTAAAACCATCACAGTAGCCGGATATTTGGTGTGCATCACCCTGGGTACTTCAGAAGGAGATGCACATAGTCACATGTCATTCCGTCTGTTTGTTTTCTGATCTTGGTCAGTGTTTTTCGTCAGAGAAAAACCAAAGCATGTCATGTTCTTGGGGATTTTTCACTTTGTTCAGCAACCGTTTTGAACGCATAGACAGTTTTCCTGTCTCTTCGCTGATATGAATTAGCCTTTCCTCATTACATAAGACTTCTATCGAATATCCTGATGTACCACGGTTCTGATAGTTCACTCTGATACCTGGAGTTCTTTGGCAATGGACCTCATTGATCTTCCGGGGTTCTCATCGATGATGTTTTGAACATTTCGTATAAATTCTGGTGTTCTCATGGTATCAGAGCGCTGTGAATGCATTTTTCTTTTTGCTACAGGGGAAACATTGGCATCACATCCCTCTAGCTCCAACCGAACCGTATGAACAAATGATCAGAGGAGAAGATTAGAATTGGGTAGTTCATTGGAGATTGCGTAATAATTCCTCATTCTCGGTCAGTGACGATGGGTACTTTCGATGTTTTCAATTGAGGTATTCTGTGCCTGAGGATTCTGAGGAAGTCTTCATGGAGTGACTGGTATTTTCGTTGATGAAGCTTGAATGCAAGTGGAATACAAGGAGTCTTTGAACATATGCTGAAAGATGACAGGTATGACATAAGTCACCAATATTGAAAGTGGTGTCATATGAGAGTATTAAGGTGCCACTCTCAGATCTAGTTTGAAGCAAATTGTTGAATTAATTCAGGATTTCTCTCAACCCTAGGGAACGGGTGTGTTCTGGGAAGCTATCTCAGGGACGAAGTCCTGCAGATCATGTGCAACAAGGTAGAGGTTATAGATATCATTACATGATAATAGTTTGGTCTGTTGGTCATGGTGGTTTTTATTCTGGACTTGTTTCAGGTTTCTTGGTCTTAGTAGAGGATACAGTTCAGGTTCACAAGGGGCTGTTGCAAGGTCTTGATAAGTGGTGGACGAGCTGTTTTTGGTGCTTTCTGATATGTTTTTGAGATCAGTGGGACATGTTCTGATATATTCTTTGTCGTCACTTTTGGCGTTTTAGTGAAGAGTTGGTACACATTCTGACTCGTCTCCTAGGTAGTGTATCATGCATTACTTATTAGTCCAGAACAGAAGAGAAGAACGAGAAGAGGAAATGGTAGCCCTCTATCGATGACAACCCCTCCTCCCATAAATAATGCAGTATTTGCCATCGTAACTGCCAGTACAATAAAATAATTTCTATACATCTACTAGAAAACCACTGCAAATTTCTATTCCTTTGTATGGAGGTGGTCCTATTTCTGAACCACCACAAGGTCTCCAGCTGGCATTATCCCTTGAACACCACATGAAGTCATCACTCCAACTGCGCATAGTCCATTCTTGCACTCAATGCCTCTGTTCTTTCGGCATCGCCGCCGCTATAGAGGCCTTACACGTGACATCACCAAACCGGAAACCGGCCATATTGGAGGCATTGGCATGTAAATAAACATGCTTGCCTGATCTGTTTAACGTGCTCACCTGTCATTTATTCATTGTGTCTTTCACGATAAATTTAAATAACAATGGTGAATTACTGTAGAGTTGTGGGATGCCATAATAGGTCAAATAGAGAGAAAGCACTGCAGTTTTACAGACACCCTAAAGTTATTAAAAATCAAGGTTTGGAATGGGAAAAAGCTTTGTGAAGAACGACGACACTTATGGTCGGTGAGCTTACAGCAGAACTTTGATGGAAAGAATTTGGACAATATTAGAATCTGTTTAGCTCACTTTATTCCTGGTAAGTAGGCCCAGGTCTATTTATATAATGGGTTCATAACTTATAAATTAGGTTTGAAATGTGGTCAGGCTATGGCCTGTTAATTAAAACATGTCCGAGCAATAAATATGGTGTAGGGCCTAGCTGGCACTAAATCTGAACAACAGTGGAGGACAGGCAATTAATACTAGCCAAGGTTATATATAGATAATTATATAACCTTGATACTAGGCCTAGGCATTAGGTACACTAAAATCTAGTTCTTTGTCTGCTGCTGCTAATATTCAAACCTGATATTTTTTTTCAGTTTCATCTTTCTAGGCCTTTTTTTATTTTTTTACTATGCCTGACCCATATTTTATCAGGAAGCACAAAGGAACAACAAATATTTTGCATTAACAGTGTACATAGACATGAGTAAGTTTGACATTTTAATCTAAAAATAGAATAAGTCCAGTACATAAAAAATTAATTAGAAATAATATATACAGGCAGTAAGTTTTCTAATACACAAATTTTGTTGAAGGTGATGCTGTGTTCTGCATTAATAATTTTCTTGGAGATCTTTCTAAAGATCTCACTAATCGCTGTGTAGCAGGGTCTAAACTCTTTAGAACTCGTGCGTAGGTGGACATATTCTCCGATCTGGACTTTGGCTCAACTGAGCCTTCTTCAGGGAGTGTGTCAAATGTCATCAAAGTGCGATATTTGACCATGCGAAATTATAAGACTAGGGGAGATCACATAATAGTTTGAAAATTATGCATAAATTATCTCCTCATGCTTCTGGCCTACTCTGTGTTTTCATACTGGGTAGCGCTAATAAATCAAGTGCCTGTATGTTCAAGTTAGGGTTTTTATCCTTGATATAAAGGGCCTCGATTATCATTAACTTTCTCGGGTCCATGCAGGTTTCCAAGATTTTCATGTTCTGTTCTAATTCTTCACATGTAATAATGCCATCAGGTGAAGCACAATATGTGGAACTGTTGTACTCATAAAAAAACAGGTTGTTCATATTTTACATTCTCATGAAGCTGTTTCAATTCTTCAAGAAATATATCCTTTTCATCTTACTCATGCTCACATCCCCACTGTGTAGCTTTGGGAAAGAATTTACAGCTTTCAGGATAGCATATTCTTTTTATAAGGCTCTGTGATGGAGAAGCAGGATCAGTCACACATACACTTCATTTCAGAAGCTGTTATTCTCCCACTTCGAAATCTAAACCACAGTTTGGAACTAACCTGTTCTCGAGTTTCTCTCTCAACAGCTGTTGCTTGGTCCTCAGTCATTGTCAAGTTAATACTTCTGCACTTATTTAAAAGCTCATCATATGGCAGTTGAATTGCTGATTCTTCTCTGTTCTGTTAGAACAGTGGGGAAATCTAAACTAACTGATTTTGGAGCAAACTGTTCACAGTATGGTTCACGTAAAGATAACAATGCTGGTTTCGTGCTTGTGCAAGACAATGATTTAAAAAAAATGATGCCAGTTCAATATCTGTGGGATCTGGTATTTGGTTTTTGA
The DNA here is from genome assembly GCF_046742065.1 of Oratosquilla oratoria. NCBI lineage: Eukaryota > Metazoa > Arthropoda > Malacostraca > Stomatopoda > Squillidae > Oratosquilla > Oratosquilla oratoria. The sequence goes on along the minus strand of NW_027467717.1, from coordinate 1,587,362 downwards.
TATACTTTTTATTAACACAAGGGCTGGGAATGTCTGATTCCAAACAACTGTCTATGTTCCTATCTAGTTTCTTCTTCATAGTCTTTCCAGAAGTAAAGTCAATGTCTTTGTATTGTTTGTATGACACACCTTTTAAAGAACCAGGCAGTAGCCAAAAGGATTTTGACTGTAACAGTCCTAGAGTCCCTTAACTTTATTGTTGGTTCCACAGAAAAAGTAGTGCAGCGACATGTGTACAGCTTTCTCCAAGACCAGCCATACACGTACAGTGTGCTGCCAAAATACACCCTTGTCCGCAATAAACCATGGAAGTAGTGGCTTCTCCCTGAGCCTCTAAGAATGCAATACTTAGAAAAGATAAAAACATTTAAATTTCTGGAGGGTTATTAGTTTGTTTCAGTGAATAATTAGGTTATTTGAAATCAGTGAAGAAATCAGATTATTTGGCAGTTGAAATAAGAATAATTTGATTGTTAATACATCAAAATATCAATGTTCATCTAAAAATGTCGACAAATTAAAAGAACATTTATGACAACTGGATCTAATAAATACCAGACAAGTATGTGTTTAAAGGCTGATTAGATTTTCATATTTTCTGTAAGATAATTTTTCATACTCCAGATAAAATTGTGCTTAAAATAAATGTAGATCAGATCTTTGTGGTAAGACAGATATGTGAGAAAGCTATAGGAAAGGGAAAGGATGTTTTTTGGGCTTTTATGGATCTGGAAAAGGCTTATGATAGGGTAGACAGAAAGGCACTGTGGGAGGTTATGCAGATTTATGGGATAGGAGGAAAGCTTTTGGGAGCTGTCAAGAGTTTTTATGTGAGTAGTAGAGCATGTGTTAGGATTGGAAATGGAGAGAGTGAGTGGTTTGAAGTAAAGGTGGGACTTCGTCAAGGATGCGTTATGTCGCCCTGGCTGTTCAACTTATACATGGATGGGGTGGTGCGAGAGGTGAATGCTAGGGTAGTGAGTCAGGGATTGGAGATGGTTAAAGAAAATGGAGAAAAGTGGGAGGTGAGCCAGCTGTTGTTTGCGGACGACACTGCGCTTGTAGCAGGGTCAGAGGAGGGATTGAGGAAGCTGGTGGCAGAGTTTGGGAGAGTATGTGATAGAAGAAAGCTAAAGATAAATGTGGGTAAAAGTAAGGTGATGAGATGTACAAGGGGTGAAAGTGGCAGTAGACTGGAAGTGAACATTAAGGGAGAGCGACTGGAGGAAGTGGATAGTTTTAGATACTTGGGTGCAAGTGTAGCAGGAAAAGGTGGAGTGAAGGTGGAGGTAGAATGTAGATTGAGAGAAGCGAGTAAATGCCTTGGTGGTTTAAAGAGTGTAATGAGAAATAGACATTTGGGAATGGATGCAAAGAGGAGACTGTATGAAGGAGTGATTGTGCCAACAGCACTGTATGGGGCAGAAACGTGGAACATAAGAGAAGAAGAGAGAAGGAGTTTGAATGTGTTTGAGATGAGGTGTCTGAGAAGTATGGTGGGGGTTACTAGGCTAGATAGAGTGAGAAATGAGGAGGTGAGGAGGAGAACAGGGGTGGAAAGGGAGTTGGGAGAGAGGGTTGATGAAAGAATATTAGGATGGTTTGGACACATGGAAAGAATGAGTGAAGAAAGACTAGTAAAAGAGGTATGGAAGGCAGATGTGGAGGGAGTGAACATGAGGGGACGTCCTAGGATGAGGTGGATGGATGGGGTGAAGGGGGCTTTGGGGAAGAGGGGAATGTCTGTTGAGGAAGGAAGGGAGAGGACGGAAGACAGAGGTGAGTGGAGAATGGTTGTATATGGATGATGTTGTGACTGCATGAGGAGAAATGGGCGGGGGGGGTGGGGGGTGGGGTAGTATGTGTGAGTAAATTTTGACGCAGCCCGAAGGGATTTCTCCCCGTCCTCTCCTTATATGCAAAGGGGGACGGAGAGGGGGGGTCGCCGATTAAATGAAGCGGCCTTGCTGTGGATGTACTGTGTCCTCCGACACTGCTTCTGACCCAGGGCGGTGGGCAGGGTGCAGGGATGACCCGTCATCCAGGAGGTGCTCAGATGAGAGGAAGGGTGGGAGGGGCGTGGAGTGTATTTAGGGATGAAATGGGTGGGAGTGTTTTTGTGCCTTTCCCTTTTTGGCTACCTCCCTTGGAAGGGGGAAAAAGCCTTGGTATATGTATGTATGTATGTAAAATAAATGTATACACATTGTTAAATCTTAAACCTTTATATATCTAGAAAAAATATATACATATATACAGTTTTGGTTATGTATATAGATATAGACTGCAATATCTTAGACTTGATAAGTTTTTTATTTAGCTCAAGATGTGATATTTTTCATAAGTACACTAATACAATACATTATCATGTATAATTGTATCATCTTTTTACAGAGCTTCAGGCTTGAAAATATTTCATGTAATATCTATTATTAGGCCTACTAACAATCAAATAGTTACTTTTATTGTTTAAGCCAAGTTGCTTTTATGTTAGGCACCTAGAATCAACAGGTTGGCTGGTTAAATATGTTGCCTAAGCCTGCAATTAGACAATAATCCTAGCATATACATTGCCAACATTAGTCACCTGATTTGGCTTATAGATCTAACTCCTAGTCCTGGCTATGTAAACTGAACTTTGGCCTAACTAAAATTCTCATGAAACTTAATTAAGAGTAATTGCCTCACCTTTGCTTTGACCAGGCATCTGTTGTTTAAAATGCATGTTGTCCTATCCCTAACCCAACCACTCACAAACTGGTTGTATGCATGAAGTGCTTTGAAGTTCTTCAAATCCTCAGATGTGTAAGGACTCTGTGAAAACACCAAATAGTTCACTATGTCATGGTAGGTAATTGCAGGTAGCAATGAATCATCGACAGACCATGCTGCATCATTTATTTCATACGGATGTTCCCCACAAGTAAGTGCTAATTTCTTCTCATACCTCGCCCTCTCCTCCTTGTTAAGCCCATCACAATATCTATCTAAAATGTCTTTCAATTTTACTTCAGAAAAATTCCTTTTTGCTATGACTGAGATGTATTTGTAACCAAAAAGCTTTGCCTGTAACATACACGTCTGATCTGTTTGTTTACACTCCAATATCTCCAATATTGCTGCTCATCCAGGTTAACTGATGAGTTGTGAAATCAGTGCAACCACTCTATTGGCGACACCGTTGCCCTTAAAACACTGCAACGCGCTACAGATTTTGTTCTTGTACAAGAATGGGCGATATTATACAAAAAATAAACGGGGCTGGGGAGGGGGTTGTTGTATCCTAAGGGCATAGGGAGTAGGGGGAGTTATATAAATGACCAGGACCCCGTTTCGGACTGCTAAATTTGTCCCCAACCACCACTAAAGAGGTTATCACACTGAGCTTTGGCAGTGCCGACTGTAGTTCATTTGAGTAAAAACGTCTCCAGTGGCATTTTTTTTAAGTCTACAAATATCAAATAACCTTTCCGTTATATATATAGCAAAGCTGAATGTAAGAGGCCGGTAGATAGAGGGGTTGGTGAAAAGATATGCAAATTTTATTACTTGGATGTTTTGAAACAATGGCCGATACGAAGTGCAGAGTTGCATATTTCCGCTTGCTGTCTTGTGTTTTGTAAACATAGGATATCGAGAGAGTGCTGATGTGATGAAATGTAGGCCTATACATCAAGCCAAAGTCCATATAGTATAGGTCAACCCACAAGCACTCCGTTTTTTCTGTGTTCTGCACATCCGTGACGTCACCAGGCGCAATATGGGTTAAACGTGGGAGCATGTCAATCTGTGCTTGCCTCTGGGTGGGACAAGGTCACACCTCTCTGCCTTCTTGTTCTCACCATTCATGTGGTTTCACAATGCCTGATTCAAGTTTCAAGCATTTACAGACTGATGGTTAGTAGGATACACTTATTTTGCAGTTTCCATCTAACTGCTGTAATAAAAGCTTGATGTTTTGACCAGTGTTAATTGAATTATTGTGCATGAATTAACGTGATTAATCTCAATATAATGTGTTCATGTAACTTGTATGTTTTTGAACATACAAGGTCACAGAGATGGGTTCATGAAATGGTAAACAAAACACTTCTAGTTATTTCAGGAAATGCACCATCCCAGGGTAAGCTAAGATCACCACCACCAGGTCCACCAGTGTTGCAAGAAAAAAGACCTCTCACCAGTCTCCCAGTTTCAGGTTTAGATCCTCTGCTTGATCACTTGATTGAAGCCATTAGAACGCTTAAGCAAGTGACAAGAAAGAAATGATCTGTGTAGGGAACAGAAACAATGGGAAAAAGAGAAAAAACATTTACAAAGTACATTCAAAACTGCATATGATATAGCTGTGGCTCACATTAAGAAGGGACTTGGGAAATCCTTTACAGAAACACAAATAGATGCAATGTTAACCAGCAACTTACACAGGTAATGATATTAGTGAATCGCTGGTACTGCATGGCTATAGTCAGTGGCGTAGCTAGTGCTTTTGCCTCTCCTTCTCACAAGGAATTCAATAATTCAATATTACAAATATTTTCAGTAGCCAATACATATTAACTCGTAACAGTAGCCTAGTCCAATTTCTGTGCAGAGCATGTTCATTTTCACCCATGTATACCAGTCCAATTGGATCGATGTTAACACGCTCGCAAACTGTCACGCTTTATTATGCTTAATAACGTAGAAAAAACTGACATCTATGAGAGACTGATTAACGTAATTTTATATCAATCATACAAAGACCAAAAATGCCGCCCCTCAAAAAGTGCCGCCTGGGGCGGACTGCCCCTACCGGACTGCCCCCCCCCCCCCTTAGCTACGCCACTGGCTACAGTTCAAAAGCATACAAATATCAAAAGGGAAAAAGAAGCATCTTCCTCTGCCTTCTGTAAATACGCTCAACCGCCGTGTGTCAAAGCTGGACTTACAACCTGGTGTGTTATTACCAGTAATTCAGCTTTTGAACCAAAAAAACAGAAAAAATGTCAGATATTGAGTGCCTTGGTGTACTGTCTTTTGATGAGACAAGTGTTACATCAGACTGGACATACGAAAAAGGCACTGATGTAATATATGAACCTAAAAAAAGACTGCAGTGTGCTATGACTTTTACACTAATATGACTAAGGACATACTGTATGACATTATTGTTAGGGTGGAAGAAGCTGGATTTTTAGTTGTTGCTATGGTATTGGATATGGGATCAACAAATCTTAAACTCTTTCAAATACTTGGTGTCACCATTGATAACCATAGCTTCACAAATCCAGCTTCTAGTGACAGGGAAATTTTTGTTTTTTCTGATGCTCCACATCTAAAAACAATCTTTTAGATTCTGGATTCAAATTGGATGGTAAAAATGGATGCAAAAATGAGACCAATTCTTGAATTTGTGAGATAATGAAAAGGAGTGTAAAAGACTTAAAAACAACATTCTCACTCGGCGACAAACACATTGATGTACAAGGTCATCAAAGAATGAATGTTCACTTAGCTGCACAACTGTTGTCTGAAACTACAGGTAAAACAATTAAGTATTTTGGTGAGCAAGGCCTTTTAAAGAGTAATGATTGGGAAATGATTAGTAAATTCATTATGCTAGCAGATCGTTGATTTGATCTCTTTAATGCAAGGGTATGTATAGATTAAAAAAAATCCTCTAGAAATGCCTATGGGTGGAATTTGGAAGAATAAAATCACATTTTGGAAGATAATATTAAAACTGCTAAAGAAATGAGAGTGGGTGGAAAAGGGTTAATCATTTCTTCAATGTCCCTCTAAAAGTTATACAATATGTTCAATGAAAGATTTAATGTAACCTTTTTACTAACATACAGACTAAATCAAGATTGCTTAAATTTTTTTGGCTGTCTTAGACAAGTGGTTCAGAAAAAAAGCCCCAAAAATGCCTAGGAAAAAAGCCCCACTTAGGAAATTCCCTGATGGAAAAAAGACCCACCTTGAAAATACCTAGGCAGATAAAAGCCCCAAATTCTAAAAAAGCCCCAATTTAGGAAAACAAGATAACAATTTAAAAATAAAATGTGTTTATTGCTTAAAAGATAAGTTTACTTGACACTACAGTATATGAAAATAATACAATATATTGAATATTAATAAAACCATCGGAAATTACTTTAATTCAACACAAATAATACATGACAATAGGAAATCACTAGTATAATTGAGGCTAGCTATGCAGTATAAAGTATTAAGTATGAAATAATACAAAGTCAGGACCAGTTTATATGATATTACATGAAAATACTACAATATACTAAATATGAATAGATTTTTAGTATAGAAAAATACAGTGTCAGCACTAAGTTATGAAATAGTACATTTGAAAGTTAGCACTACTTTAAATAAATCTAAATCGAATTAAAAGCGGATGCAGTGGGCACAGCCTTTAAGAAACGCTCCAATGTCTCTGGCCTGCTTCGAAATCTTTGCAGAGAGTAGAAACCCTTTTCTGAAGGTTTTTTGTATGTCTCCTCTGGCGTTTTTGTGGTGGTTGGCCTCGGTCATTTTCCAATAGTGTCTTTGCAACAAGGGCTTGGTCTTTTCGTAGGCCTCGATCGCGATCCACACGTAAGGATGGTCGTGGCCGATCATGTGTGAAGGCTTGACTCCACGCCTCACAATGATTGTTCGTACGATGCCCGCCAGACAAGGTTACTTCGTGTACGTTCCAAAGTTCGGGTGGAAAAATGAGTGGTGTTCGGCGCATACGAAGCGGCCGTAGCTCATCACCTGGGCGTTCGGGAGGCATCTGGATACGACGATATCCTCCAGACACGTAGTTCGCATCGAAATAATCTACCAGACAACTGAGTTGAACCGGAATAACAGTTCTTTAAAATTCCATCCCCTACTAAACTCTGTCACATGGCAGAAAAGCCAAGGCATCTAACATAGAACAAAATAATCTACTTTCTTCGTCTGTCTTGTACAGTGTCACAAGGCCTAATTCCTGTATCTTCCTCCAGGTGTTCTGCGGTAAGTGGAAAAAACAACCGTGGCACTGAACATGATCCCCGAATACAGTCCGGATAGCATTCACAGTCGCGAGTTCGAAATCGGTTGTGATTGTCGTAGGATCCAGGTTGAATCCTAGTGTGGCACACAGTTCTTCAGAAATGCTCGAGTTTTGCCAGAAAGAAAGGCGTAGACACATGTTATCGCCGACTCGCCTAAAGGGCAATGAATTATATAGAGTTGATGAGATAGTTTCGGAGCAGTCCGGAATGTACGATCCATAAACCATTGAGTGGAACGAGCAAAATAACGCAATCCTTCTTCAGTTGCAAAGGCAATAATCCGTCCACTGCTATCAGCACCACTATCATAGAACATGAACTCCTGACCATCCAACATAGTCCATGAATCGTCCAGTTTTAAATCTTGCAAACAAGCAGGATGTTTCGGAAGAGCGTGGGGCTTATGGTTGCGAATTGTGCGTTTCATAGACTCTTGAGTTTCCAATCTCAACATGTGCTCCGACAGGAAGATTAACAACAGCATCGGCAATAATCTGACTTAGCTTTCCTCTGGTGGCAGAAGCGTGCTCATTCAATTGAACTCTGGCCTTCATGGCATCTACTTTAGAAGTATTAGAATTATGACTATGTTTTGTACCTTTGATTTCAATAGATATATCCAAGTCTGTGTGCAGTGTTGCACTGCATTTCATAACTTTTCTCCTTGAACACTCCCATCGTATAGACGTTTTGTTCACACTCTTCTTCGTGTACATATATCCATCGTAACAAAGTTTCTGTCCACCTTTGTTGTTTTTATAATTTCCATGTTGAAATATATATATATATATATATGTGTGTGTGTGTATATAATATATATATATATGTGTGTGTGTGTATATAATATATATATATATGTGTGTGTGTGTGTGCGTATATCAAGGACTACTATTACACAGGACGTGGGCATCCAGATCCCTGGGTCCGTTAGCGGAGGCCAGTCCAGTGCATGGTTGCCACTCCTAGTGTTTTCCCGTAGATCTATTATATTTGCCTCAGTCTAGTAGTCTAGTGGTTTTTCGTCATGGATATCAAGAATGTAGTATATTATGAAAATCCCAATAAAAACGTTTAATTTTGGATTACGGAGCAAAATTCTTGGAGTCAGATGCTAGATTGAAAAAGTTTGAGCCAAACACAGAAAAATAGTGCCAGATCTGGCACCAAAAGTCCTAAATTGGCAACCCTGCCTACTAATCACGCAACCATCCTCAAAGTACAGAATATAGCAGGCTGTCGCGCTCGCGTCGAAGCTTGTATCTGTCTTAGCAAAATGTTATTTTTCTGCATCATTTTTGTCTATTCTCGAATTATCCCATGAAAGCATGATTTGTCATTGAAAGGTTTTGAAAATTAGCTATAACTCAATCACACGTACAGTTACTATGAATTGAATGTATATCATACGAACTCCATAGAAATTGTCAGTCAAATTGGCGCACTTGTTATTTGTTTACAGTACGTTTGCGCGATTGATTGGTTACATTAGTACATAGATGTTTGCAGGACGGTTGAGGTTTGTATTATCCGAATTACTAGTTTGTACAAATTTTTAAGTGCAGAATCGTAAAGAACAATGCAACAACAGTCTTGCATACAAGTGACGAGTTTACCTCAGTTTGGATTATTGCACCATCACAGGCAGTATACAGTTTTCAAATTTCAAAATGTTTTCATGTGTATGTTGCGTAATATAATTCGAATGTAGTAGTTTCTTTGTTCAATGTAGTAGTTTTTGGCAAGCTGTCTAGGTTTAATTCATTTTCCAGAGTGGCAAGTTGGCAACACTGGACCAGTGTGCTACTAGCAATGGAGAGGTTGTGACACTCCGTCTCTCCCGCGTGGCTGCATTTAGAAGTGGATTGTATTTGTTTATATAGTAGGTACGGGCACAAAATTTTCATTTTTCTTTTAACCCTTAAATTAATGTTGCATATGAAAGGCAATTTTATTAGAAACAAAATGCTTTTTAGTTTTTTGAAATAGCTAAAAAAATAAGGGAGATACGAATTTTTTTTAAGTTATTTTTTAGCCTGCATTTTTGGCTGGACTTCACCATAGCAAAGTGGTAGAATTAAGGGTGGTCATTTGTAAAGATTTCGGTAAAGAAATACACATTAACTCTAAACCACTGGTCCAAGTTTATTGAAATTCGGAATAAATGGGTTTTAAGGATCAACAAATCACATGAGCATGTCAAAAACAATGTAAGACATCTCCATCATACCATATTTGCCTTTTCATGGCAACCATGAAGTTGTAAATTTTCAGATTATCATCAATAAAAACCAAACCCTTGGCCCAACTCACATCCAGGCATTTGCATACCTGGCATTTGCATACCAGGCATTTGCATACCTGGACGAAGAAATGGTGAAGAAAATTCTAACCACTCTGATAAGACCAAAATTGGAATATGCAGCAACAGTATGGTCACCAAGTACAAAAAAATGTATAAAAAAAACTTGAAAGAATACAAAGAGCAATTACAAAATTGGCACCAACACTCTCAAAACTATCATATGAAGAGAGACTAGCAAAACTTGAACTACAGACATTAGAGCAAAGAAGAGAGAGAGGAGATTTGATAGCTATTTACAGAATCATGAAAGGCATAGAAGTTATTGATAGAGAGAATCTGATAAAATGGGATGATGGAAACACAAGAGGACACGGAAGGAAAATCAAGAAGGACAGCTATAGAAGAGATCTGAAAAAGAACAGCTTTCCTCACAGAGTAATAGACATTTGGAACAAGTTGGATGAAAAAATAGTGTGTGCAAGAACAATACATGAATTTAAAAATAGTTTAGATAAAATGAGATATGGAGACGGGACCACACGAGCGTAGCTCTCCTTCCCGTGAAATACAACTAGGTAAATACTAGGTAAATACATGCAACTTGGCATATCTAGGTTTTATGGGTCAATAAAACAGCTGAGCATGTCAATAACATTGCAGGACCTTCTTCTGATACCATTCTTACTAACACCTATCACGTTGTCATGGCAACTGTTGTCAATTTAGACTCTCCTGAGCATGTCATAACATTGCAGGGCCTTCTTATACCATTCTGTTGTCAATTTAGACTCTCCTGAGCATGTCATTAACATTGCAGGGCCTTCTTATACCATTCTTACTAACACCTATCATGTTACCATGGCAACTGTTGTCAAATTGGGCAAATTGGAAATAATTATAACATCCGAACCACTGGCCCAATTGACATGCAACTTGGCATGTGAAGATTTTTGGGTCAAAAAATCACCAAGTGTATATTGCCCAATGATCTTGAGCTGCTCATATATGGAAGAAAATAGGTTAAAAAACAATATTCTTACATTACAATAGTATGTTATTGATGTCTTACCTTAATATTTTCACTCGAAAAACTAATTTGACAAGATTGATAACCAAATTTGCGTTGGAATCGGTGAATATTTGTTTTTTTTTTAAAGATTTGGGCATACACTTGTGTAATAACAAGATAATTTGAATACCCCGCGCATGTGATGAACATTCAAAGCATTCAAACTAAGCGATACAAAATCAAATGGGTCGCAAAAGATGGCGTTGTAAGCAATAACAGCGCGATAGTGACGTCACGCTTGTTTTTCGCGCGTACCTATATATAGATTTTTCCTGATTTTGTGTATTCAAAATGCCGAATAAGTGTGGTGTTGTGAACTGCAACAGTAATTATAACAGGTGCCGAGTGTTTAGACTGCTAAAACCGTTATGAAAGACAGAAGTGGATTGTTGTGCTGCCACCGCGCAAGAACTTTGTTGTTGATTATGACAAATTTTTCATTTGTGAGAAACACTGGGGTCCCAATACGCCGTCTATCAAATTGCCTGGTAGTTCTACGTGACCTGCGATCCCTCCCAGTGTCTTCAATGTGCCTGCTTCATGTCTGCCATCTTCTAAACCTGTACCTCGCCCGGCGAAGGCCAAAGACAAGCAAACGAGGCATTTTCTTCAGAAAGATATGATTACTTCATTTGATACTTTTAGACCTGAACGTGACCTACAGAAGCAGTACAAGAACTTAATTATTTGAAGATCGGAAGAAAGGTTATTGTGTCTGTCCATGACAGAAAATTTCATTGAGTGCAGACTGTCTATGATAGTCGAAAACAAGCCCACGTTGTGTAGCCCAGATCTGCCGTGCATTCAAGAAGGGCATTAGTGTACCACTGGGTAAGAACACTTCATCCCAACAATGGTTTGAGGTTGTATGGTCAGTTCGTCGAAGCTGTGCGCTTAGCAATTAACTATGACATCCCGTTTAACAAAAATATTGAGATTATTGTCACTCTTCTTCAAACCCACACGTCAGCCTGTGTAAACACCGAGAATGAGAAGCTGATATTTTTGACATGTCAGTTAGAACTTTTATCACAGAAACAGTTTTCCATGAATGATTAGTTTTGCTCTTGAATTATACCCCAAGTGTAGTTATGAACAGCTCAGAGACTTTTTGGTGCTGCCAAGGAAAAGCAAGCTGCAGTACATCACTTCATCTATTGACAAGGATCAGGTGATGAGGGAAACATTTGCCAAAGTGAAGACACTGCAGCAGAAGAATGTATTTCTCTTGATAGATGAAGTACAGATTGGGCCAACTGTTGGATTTTCTGGTGGGGTTCTGAGTGGCATGGCAGTGAACAAGCCAGACTGGAAGGCCACTTCTATGCTATGTATTATGATGAAGTCGCTGCACAGAGGGCCTAGTATTATGATTTCTGTGACACCCGTCCACAAACTCACAGCAGCATACCAGCTTGAGCGTGTGAAGGAGGCGGCAGCTGATGTTGAGAGGGCAGGTGGGTGTGTCATTGGATCTAACACAGACAACCACAAGATAAACCAGCAGTACTGTAAGCTGGTTGATTTTCCGGGTGATTGCCGTGCCACAGCCAAGCATCCTCTTGAAAAAGAGTGCGTCGGGTATCTCCTGTTTGACACAGTGCATCTTCTGAAGTGCATCCATAACAACTGGATCAGTTAGAAGTGCCAGAAGATCAGTCTTGACAATAAAACAACAGCATCATTTGCTGACGTCAAGGAACTGTGTGAGTCAGAGAAAGGCAGTATTCTGAAGACTACTCCCCTCACTAAATTTGCTGCCAACCCCTCACGATTTCAACTACAAAATGTGCAGCATGTCTTGAAGGTCTTTAATGAAAAGGTTGTGGCTTCATTGAAGCTCAGAGGATGTCATGACACTGCAAAGTTCATCCAAATCATCCTCAACTGGTGGAATTTAGTGAATGTATCTGAGAAGGGGCAAGATCAGCGCATGAACAATCCATCTTGAGCTGTTAGTATCCCCAGTCAACCAGCCTGCTGAATTTCCTGAAGATTTTCCAAGAGGCTTCTTCAGGACATGGAGCAAATGGAATCAAGTGTTTCACCCATGACACCAAGAATGCACTAGTGCAGGCCATGCAGGGACTGATTGCCATTCGCTGCTACTTGTTCAGAAACGCTGATTTCCTTTGTGTCCTGCTGCATGAGATCCAGAGTGACCGGCTTGAGGGGGAGTTCTCAGTCTACTGTCAATCAACTGGTGCAAACTCTTTCATGACCACTGGGGATGTATTCTCCGCATGCAAGCAGAGCCTCACGAGGTGTGCTGTCATAAACCTCCAGTCCATCGATGTCCACCCTGTGTTGAAGGAACATACCTGCTTGGGGACTGCAATTGACCTAGAGGATGCAGCCTCTATTGAGAGGTGCACCACAGATGTGACACTGACTGTGAATGAAGAGTGCAGTGCAGCCTATGTGGTGGGGTGGCTTGAGACAAAGTGTGCAGTTGATGTGGTCTTCAGTGCTGAGGAACCTCTTGTGACCAGTGACATTAAGAACTTTATCGAGACAGTGTCCAGAGGTTCCCTGACAACTCCACATGTGTGCACTTTTGACCTTGTCATCAAGGAAGCCCGTCACCGTTCCTGCTGCTAGAAAAGACTGGTGGAGATCTTGTTGACACTGGCCAGCTTCAGTGGGATTGACATTGACTGTCCCAAGATGTTCTGTCGTCTGGCAAATGTTCTTCTGAATGGATTCCACAACCTAGAGAAAGACCAGCAGAAGAATGCAGTCCTTTTCTAGACCTCTGTAAAGAAGGCCCAGCTCGCTGATTAATCGCTGCAGTCTGGTAAGCTTTGCCTCTATGTTTATTTGTTCCTTGAAAGTGTCCACCAGGGTTGGCTGATTTAAATCATGATTTTAATCAGTTGATTTTTTTTAAAACATCAGTGATTTAGATTGATTTCATATTATGCTTTGGAAATTGATATGGCATGAATAAAATTAAGACACTGGGCTTTATAATCAAATTTTATTATTGTATTAAGAAGTTACAGAAATTATGAACATAATTTTTATTATTGTAGCATATGGAAGTATAGAATTGACAAAAAAGAGAAATTACATGCCTTGCAAGTTTGCAAAAAGAAATTTTGTAGTTGAATATATAAGAACAAAAATCATTATTTGCATTTACATTTGAGAAAATCATTATTTACATTAATCATCATTTACATTTGAGTTCATTGTCTTGAAAAGGAAGACCAATTTGGCTGCCTTCTCATTACCGAGGCAGTTCCTTAATTTTGTGTGTATAAGTCCATAGGAGGAGAAAACTCTTTCAACTCCTGATAATGAGGCTACTGCAGTTAGGAGTTGACGCACTGATATAGAATATCACTGTCTAACATGGCTGTATGTGAATCCCACCACTCAATAGCTGTCAGGGTCTTGGTCACAGACTCAGTAAACTTGAATGCCTGGAAAGGTGGTGATCTTGCCTGAAACATCATAATGACAGGAACAAGTGTTGTATATTTCTCATTGGCATACTCCATAGAAACATTCACCTCTTCTGCACTGAGCATTTTTCCTTGAAGTGCTGGACGAAGCAGGTTGGCAAGTATGTGAGCTTTGGTGATAAACTGTTCATACCTTTTTTTCCGCCAGTTTTTCAGCTTGTTTATTGTTTGTGAAATGGCTAAGTAATTTCTTCCAAACATCTACGGCTTGAGCAATAGTGCACTTGTCACTCTGTACCTCATCTAGAGCAATCGATCCAGTAATTCCTCAGCCGAATGTTTTAGGCCTAAATTTGATACTTTGTTTCTTACTTCAGTATCAATAGCTTCCCTGTTGACTTCACTGATCTTCATTAGAATTGGCCAGTTATTTATATAGGCCTTGAGACAGTCTGACATTGTGTTCCACCTTGTGTCCTGGGGCATGACTAGACACTGACCACCTTCCTGCCGATACTTTGAAGCAGCATAATGATTTCTAAAATATTTAACTTCATGGACCACATGTTGTTTTACATTATCAATCTCACAGTCATGAGCCAGTAGATTTAGTAGGTGTGCTGCACATCCATATGTGAGGACGGTATGATCAGGTTCACTCGATTCCTCCAAGACTTTTCTCATCTTGGTGACATTTGCTGCATTGTCTGTCACAACACTTCCATTGTTACAACCAAAATCTTGTTCAGCCTTCTTGATCGAATTTTGTACAAGTTGTAGAAGATATTCAGTAGTGTGAGGTTTCCTTGGTGTGTCTATTGTGTCAACTAAATAAATCTGACCAGTGGATGTTGTTAGTGACAAATATTATGGGCTCATGGATGTTAGACCACCCATCAATTGAAAGACATACAGTTTCATTGTTCAGGTCATCTGTACACTTTTTATATTCCTTTTCATACACAAGATCCAAGTACTTATCAGCAGTATCTTTTCTGGATGGAGGAATATAACCTTGCCTCAGGTTCTGAACCATCTTGAGAAACTGAGGATACTGAACCTGAAATGGAAACAGAAAATTTTAGCATATTGCATAATTTATAAATGAATGAATACAGTGTGATTTAGGCTACTTTTGAGTACAGTAGTTATTTTTTTAGATAATGATCATATTCATACAAGCCACTAAATTATTTGGAAATAATTAACAGGATATGAAATAGGTGGGCTTGGAATTCAGTCCACTTTTAAATTCACTAAAAATAATGGGTTAGTTGGATTAGGTTAGGCTAAATCCCTTTGGGCTGAATTCCAATGGAACCTATGAAATATATTACACAACACTGAATGAAATGAATAACAATCATCTAGGCCCCAAAGTTGAGTGGATACAGTATATTATATTGATATAGTCATTACCCTAATTTAGAAGTAATGAAATTGAAGTATCATCTCTTTAGGCTTTCACATTTTTATTGCACATGCTCGCCATTGTTCACCAAATTTATATAGTTGCATATGAAAAGGGAGAAATGCACACAATATAAGTAAAGTTATTTACCTGGGTCATCAATTTCTTCTGTATGCTGTGGCTGACCTTGTCATTTATCTCTGTGAGATTTTAATCTTGACACAATGCCCTGTAGTTCCTAGCTGGAGTCTTTGCATTTAGCTCGGTACCCTTTGCCAGAATTTATTGGTAGTTTTTCAAAATACTTCCGGACAGGATCATTTTTTCTGCCTGAAGGAACCACTCAGCCTGGTCCAGAAGACATCCATCCTGTTTGATTCCAAAACAGCAACTGACTCACTGAGAAGCTGCTTACCTAGAACAAGTTTCAACAAGAATCTTGTTGAACCTTGCTGTGGACTGCACAAGCTGCACATGTAGGCTTATACCGTTCCTTGTATACTTGTGGCAAGTCTATATAACACTGCTCCTTACATTGATATGTTAAAAATGTCCTTTAGCAATCAGATCACATATCAGATAGCAATCCCACAATATTTAAAATCTATATAAAAAAAATCTATGTAGATAAAATAAATCTGATTTAAATAAAAATACATTTTTTATATATTTTAAAAAGATAAAAAAAAATTGCCTACCCTGGTGTCCACTAACCTCATACAATAATACCTGTTAAGTCCAGCTAAAATTGGTATTTCAAAGCATAACAGTGCCTTAAAAATAGTTTCTTATTTCACTATAAAAGTTTATATTAACTTATACTGCATCGAATAAGTCAATAGTTGATATATTTGCCCTATATACAATGTTAGGTTGCTAGTTTTGATATATTTGTTCAATATAAAATGTTAGGTTACAAAGAAAGCAATGGCCTCCTCTAGCGGAGCCAGGAATCTGGGTGGGCACGTCCTGTGTAATAGTAGTCCTTGGTATATATATATATATATATCCACACAGATGAGTACACACTAATGATATGAATGATACTGTGATGATTGTGGGACTTGTATACCCAAACCATTAGGGAAGCCTACTTCACACCTTTAATGCAATTAAGCACCTCAACCTCACGGAATGTGAAACCAACTCACCGGGTCCTTTGAACTAGGTTTTATTTAGAACTAGTATTACTGTTATTAATAATAAGTATTATTATTTATAAATTGGGGCTTTTTTCCGGTAGGGCTTCTTTCCGCCCAGGGATCTTCCTATGTGTGGCTTTTTTCCGATGGGGCTTTTTCCCGTGGGGCCTTTTACTGCTGGGGCTTTTTTCCGGGATTCAAGATGGGTGAAGCCATTGTTCCAGGTTTTAGAGGTGTTGTTGGTCCTGGATCCATCAGCAAGGGTGATAGCATGGATATTCCACATTGATGCAGGGTACATAGGTGGAATTGGGCAGAGGCGGAGTGATGGAACAGAGCCATCAGCAGCAGCAGCAGGAGGTTGAGTCGGTCATGATTTCTATACATCATATACATTTTTTGGCATTTGTATGATGACTAGTGGTACTTTTTGCAGTTTATTGTTAGGGGAGGGTATTGATTTCTATTGTCATACTCGTTATTTTTATTATATCACGTGTGATTTTTGCACATGTTCTATTTTTTATAAATAACAACAATTATAATAGTAATAATTATAGTAATAGTGTTCGTAGAACAATGAAAGAGATGATAGTGGTGTATCTGTGTTTTATTGTATGTATTTCAGTTCAGGTGGGGGTCCATTGACTTTTTTTGGGGACACTCTAGGCCACCAGTTGTGGTCATGTCCTTCTTCTGTGTCAATGTCTTTGCTGTGTTGTACTAATTCGGGATTTAATATTGTTAGTCTGTTCAATGTTGTATGCTAGTCTGTAGAGTCTTGTGTTAAGGGGCTCGAGTTTGTGTTGTATGTGTAGTTCTATTGTCAGAGGGGGAGTGTGTCGTGACACATAGGTAAAATGAAAAAAAAAATCCCACTGTCGGAGAGAGTAAACGGAGAAAGTATAGAATTAACTGTGTATTTCGACCACACTCTGTTCCTCTTCAGCAGACAGTTACATGGTTTGGTTTAGTTTATTTAACATCAGTACATATATACACATATGTACTCATACATACATATACTTATAAACATATACACTCACTATCCGAGTTACGGCCTAGATCAGTTCCGACCAACCGGTTGTAAGTCGAAACCGTCATAACTCGGACCGTATACATTCGAGGTGTATACTCAAGGACATATGATGCAGAGCGTAAATCCAGCTCAAATGTTTCGTTTGTGGCCTCATTGTAGAACATTCTCAGTGTATGCAAAATATCCAATACTCTTTGATTGTTATACTAAATGATAAATTAATAATAAATTAATAGGATAGGGTAAAGAAAGAAAATATATTACACAGGATTCTTATTAGAGACTGGAAATACAAATTAACACAAAGATACAAAATATAAAAAATAGAAAATATGCATGTAAAAGAAAGAAAAAATTAAGATCCACTTTTTGGTTGCACGTCATCGACACTTTCTTCGTGCATACGGTGGAGGGAAAGATCAGGCAGTAGGTCTGGCGAGGCAGCATGGGGGATCCATTGGTATCCGCTGGTCGAGACAGGGGAGGGGGTGGCATCGATGGTGAATGAGGCAGGCTTGGGAGTTCGCTTTACAAACATGCTCAATTTAGTTTGGATCATTCCATTTTTCTTCTCTTCATAGATTTCTTTGTACGGCTTCATTGTTTCTTGTATAACTCTCTCTATCCGGGCAAACCGTTCAACATTCGGATCCATTCCTTCCAGTTTTTGTAGCAAAGCGTTCATCATGGACATGGCTTCCGATAACCCCTTTACAGTGAACTTTCTTTCGGGCACTTCTTCGTTTTCTTCAACTTCCTCTTCTGCCTCTCTTCTTTCTTCTTCAGCTTTTCTTTCTTCTTCTATAGCCAAAAGTTCTTCGTTTATTAACTCCTCAGGCTCTTCAGTTATCAGTTCTTCAATTTCTTCTACGTCACATCCTAACTCCAGTTAAGTAGCCAAGCGAAGAATTTTTGCTGTGACATTGCTTAATTCCTCCTCGCTATTGAATCCAACAAAATCTCGGAGGAAGCGTTTGTTGCAGTGTTTCTATACACCCTGCATACATTTTTCTGTCACTAAATCCCAAGCTTTAGCAACATGCTTGATGCAATGATATATGTTGTACGTCTTCCAATATTCTCGCAAAGTCAAATCAGGGTTTGCATCCATAGCTTCGATGGCCTGATCAAAAGAAATGCGCAAATAGTGCGCCTTGAAGGCTGAAATTACCCCCTGGTCCATGGGTTGGATTAGGGGGAAGGAACACAACTTTTACATTTGGATGAAGATCATCTAAGTGAGTAGGGTGGCCAGGTGAATTGTCGAGCACCAATAAAATTTTAAAGGGAATGCCTTTCTCGCTGCAATATTGACGCGCTTCTGGAATAAAACAATTCACAAACCAATCCTCAAACAGTGCGAGTGTCATCCACACTTTTCGGTTACTTCGGTAATACACAGGAAGGGTATGCTTATTCACCTTTTTCAGTGCACGTGGGTTTTCAGACAGAGCAATTAGAAAAGGTTTCAATTTATGTCCTGCTGAGTTTCCACCAAACAATAACGTGAATCTTTCTTTTATTGCCTAATGCCCTGGTGCACCTGAAAAATCTTTGCTGATGTAGGTGCCTTTTGGCATTTTCTTCCAAAATAAGGCTGTTTCATCAACATTACAAATTTGTTCTGGCAAATATCCTTCATCCGCAATTAATTTATCAAATTGTTCTACAAATGCCTTAGCTGCAGGTGCATCACTGCTAGCAGACTCACCTTTTGACAACACGTGATGAACTTGGTATCGCTCTCGAAAGCGACGAAACCACCCAGCACTCGCTATAAATTTCAATGAAGCGTATTCTTCACCTCCATGTTCTTTCAACATTCGAAATAAACTTGTAGCCTTACTTTGCACTGCTTGCAACATCACTTGCACATTTCTTCGTCTATTGTCTTCTAACCACGTGAATAACATCTTTTCCATCTCTGCGATCGGTCCTGCACGCTGTTTTGTGATAATCGTCGACTTCATTGGGGCTGCTGCTTTCACTGCTTCCTTAATGCGGTCCTTGTCCTTCAAAATGGTAGACACCGTGGAGTGGGAGGGCTGGAGATGTTGAGTGATGGAATTTACTTTTTTCCCTTCTTCATGTTGCTTTATCACGTTAAGCTTCATCTCCAGCGACAGTGTTTTCCTTGCTTTCTTGGTTTGATTGCCATCTGAATCAATCTTCCTCTTGGGGGCCATGGTAAGGGTGTACAGTAAATTATAATATGAAATTCAATATAAAAGATACCGATGTTTCCGTGACGGTATCTACTCAACCAGTGAGCAAGACTGAGTCTGTGAGATGCAGGGTTGCGCTGCCAGCCAGCCCAAATTATTGTTCAGCAATGAGAAAATTATGGTATTCTATAAATTATGGTAGTTTGCAGCTATGAATTATGGCAGTATATATGGTAGTAAGCAAATTATTTATGGTAATTAATAAAAAGAGGTTGAAGTAATAAAGGCTTAATGACATTTAAAATAATTCCCTCAAATGTACATGAAAACAAGTACAAGATTTGCTTCTATGCACTAGGCTCAATTGTCGCCTCCCATGCGAAAACATTTGGTCTCTCTTCGTAAGAAAAGAACGATAATCATAGCATAACGTTATTTCATCAAATAAATATTTTATGCATGGAATAGTACAGTGAGATATATTGTCTTATTGAATATAAGATATTATACTTCAGAACTCCAGGAATATCATAGACTTGGGTTAAAGCTATTTGTATCCATGTTCATACACTACAGCTTTCGACTTTCGACCAATAGAGAACTTGAACCAGAATGAAAAGTACGAATGTAGGACTACTGTAAACCGACTGTCTGTCTTAGCTTTCGGGGAAGCGTATATCACCGATCTGGCAAAGCTGCCCATTCTGACCATTCCCACCTGCCCTGATTAATTATCAGTGGGAACTGGGAATCGAAATACGGTATACAGGTAAACGTCGACTTACGATGGCCGCGACTTACGATTGTTCGACTTTACGATGACGACGACGACGACGACGATATGATAATTTAACCCCTTCCATACGGTGCCGCACACGTATGCGTCATGAGGAGCAAGTGGATTCGCGACGCTGCCATATCGGCGTCTTGATTATATTTATTGTAGTCGCCCCTGTGTTTTTACATTCTCTCAAATGATTCATTCTCTGTGGTTTTCAAAATTCGCGGGTGAAAGAGAGAACGATCGATATAAGCGGTGACTATATTTTATGATGCGAGTATTATTACGTCACGTCGTACGGCTGGCATTGGCTGCTGCCCGCGAGATTTAAGTCCCGTACTGAAAATACATATTATAGTGTTTGAATATGGTAAAAAGGATAAAAATAATTAAATAAACTACTGTACATGTTTAATAGGCTATATTCAGTATCTCTGGTGGTTAATATACAGGTAGGCTAGGTACAGTGACCACGGAACAGTGGGGATCGACTTACGATGAGATCGTCTTACGATGGCTCTATCGAAACCTAATGCCATCGTAAGTCGACGTTTACCTGTAATATCAATTCCAGTAAAATTATGGTAGATGGTAGACACACACTAAATTATGGTAGAAATACCATAATTATGGCAGACAACGCAACCTTGGTGAGATGTGCTGTGCTGCTGTAACTCGTACGGGATGCTGGACGCCACGTGCAAATGTACAGTAAACCAGTAAACTCAAAATATGTGCATGTAGGCATCTGCTGAATGTGGTCGTAAGTACGGGTGGATGCAAGTCGCACAGGTAACTCGGATAGTAAGTGTATATATATATATATAGATATATATAGATACAGTATATATGTATATATGTAGATATACATATATGTGTGTGTGTATATATATATATATATATATATATATATATATGTATACATATATAGATATACATATATATATATATATATATATATATATGTATACATATATAGATATACATATATATATAGATATACATTGGCTCAACAATCGATCACCCAACCAATCAGCACTCAGGACGAGCCACTAGGTCTTCCGCCAGAATGCTCCGGGATCCCGACGAGACATCGAGTTCACACGGCCTACCCGCCAGCCAATCAGCATCGAGCTTCACCCGTGCCCGGTTGACCTGATCCCGTATATATACCCTTACATGGATAACTTTCCTCACTATTCTCCTAACCTCCAGTGAATTAACAACCCGCAGTCTACACCCTGAAGAAGCCTCAGACTGAGGCGAAAAACTCGTTTCAGTGAAAGATAGTCAACAGTTACCTCTGTTACTAGAAGATAATTAATCAAGTCGGCATACAACAGCACAGTAAGTGAGCTATGCTACTCATAAAAGAGAAATGAATAATTTCATCCAGTCCCTTTCTACAAGTGATAAGATCTTTCAAAAGATCAAGAATTCCTACCTTGAAATCATCAAAGCATCCAGTGGAGTTGATTTTAACCAGAATTGTTTGAGAGAAAACCTGTGCCCAAGAAATATATATATATATAGATAGATAGATATGTATATAAATATATATATATAGATATATATGATATAGATATATATATGTATATAAAGATATATATAATATAGATATATATAGATATATACATATATATAGATATCCATATACACATACATGTATATATATAGGCTACATTTACAATAAACGTCTAATTCAACTTCGTCAAGAACTATCAGCTGGCATTCCGTTGATGTCCCGACAATCTTTTTTTGAGAGAAGTGGTGGCGACTTTGATCTTGTTCCATTTGGCATTTCTCTGTTTGCATGTGTGGATCTTGGATGACAGTGCGTAGAACATTCAATTCCATTGGCCTGAGATGAACACCGGTCTGTTTTGCAGCTACCCTTGCAGGATCAATGCGTTTTTAGGAATCTTTTTTTCTGGATGAAACTTCTGAGCCACCTTGTGTATACTTTGATTTTTTTTTTTTTTTTTTTCCCACTCTTATCTCAATATCACCACTGTAAGCCTGGTGGTCACCTCCCATGAATTTCGTGTTGATTACCCCGTAAGCTGTACTGATCGAATATGTCTTGACCATGCTCCCATGGATGGCACTTACGCTGGCTGGTATACGAGGCAAGTCTGTTGATGTTTGGTCCAACTTTGGTACAGCAACACTGACACGATCTCCCACAGAAAACTCTTGAATTTTTTTTTCTTTTTATAAAGCTGAGATCCTGGCAGGTGAAACATGTGTTGTCCAAAACTCGTTTGGGAATGGAGGAGTGGTGAGTTGACAGTTGCTTTTCAGGCATTACTGGTGGTTCAGATTGCGGTGGCGACGGTGATGCATCTTGACTGTCATCCAGTGGACGCGAACTCGTGTGTGGTAGTGATTGGGAAGGTGTCTTCATGTGGCGAGGGTGATGACTGGTTGGTGGCATCTTCTAGTGGTGGCTGTGATGGTGGTGATGGCTGTTTGTCTTCTAGTGGTGCAGGCTTGAAAAGACGCGGCGCTGGGATAGGCTTCAATATCGGGTTCTTCCTCGGCGACAGCTGGCTGATTAGTTCTTGGGCTAGGGGTGGAGTCAATTTGTGCTGCAATGGTTACATGTATGTTAAAAAATAAAAGAAAAGAGTATGTAAGATGGCAGTGTGTTAACAGAGTGAAGGCTGTAAAGGAAGCCTGACCAGCGATCTCACAATAAGTATGAGAGCCACGATATTTTACTTTCTCAAAGTTATCTCCTGGTAGTTTTTGGTAGCTATACAGATTTTCATTGATATTTAGCATTTTAATTAGTAATACGATATTTGTCAATTTGCCGAGCCCTAATCTAGATCCTTAGCCACCAAAAACAATCTGTAGAACTTTATGTACAGAGATACACAAAATATTGAAACTGTCTTCAACTATTATTGAATCGTCACCAACCTGAACCAGTGAAATTCGTTAATTAAATTAAGCAGTGAACATTTCTCTTCAATATTTTAGGAATTGATGGCATCTTTTGATAAAGTTAACCCATCTCACTAGGCAGCAGTGATCGCAGTGGCCCTCCTGTACACAGAGGACATTTTAGTATAGATCATTTAACTTTGAATATTCAACATTCTTAAGAATTATGATTTTAGCGATTATTCCTTTTTCTTTTTTCTTTTCTTTAAACTAGCTGTTGTGGTAACCAAGGAATTTTTAAAATGCACAGAAGTTTCTAGTTGGACATGATAGCCCCACATATACAATTTTATATTTAAACTGCCAGATTTTGAAAAAGACCATTTATTTAACTACAACAACAAACTAACGAAAAATAAAAGATCAAACCAAAGCATTTTACGTTTGGCATTTGAAAATTCATCAGCTTTATTTTGTACTCACTATAAAGTTTAATCTTTGTTCTAAAAATACAGAATTTTCCTCTTCTGCTGACTAAATCATCAAAGACTTGAACTGACCAACTCCTCACTATATTACATCCTCTTCAGTAATTAGCCTATGTAAATAAAATCTGTTTTTACATGGTATGTTGTAAATACAACCTTCTTTACTTCTTGGAGAATTTTTAATTAACAGGCTCTTAATGTTACTATTGTTTTTAAATACTATCTGTATACCAAATTTATTAAAAATGCTAGGAAGAATTATTAGATTTTCGTGGTAGGGAATTGTTAACATATTTTTATAATTAAATTGTTTGACCTTCTTGGAGATGTTTTCTTAATACTTCACAGATTATAAAAATGTTAACAATTCTGTACCACAGAAATTGAATCATTCTAGCATTTTTTTTTTTTTATATAAATTTTGTATACAGATAGTATTTAAAAGCAATAACATTAAGAGCCTGATTTTATTTATATAGGCCAAACAGGTAAAGGTTTAGATAAAAGAATAGGCTAAAAGTATAGTATTACAATGGGGCAAGTGTCAAGTGGATTATTTGTCCACCAAAGGGATTATGGTCATAATATTGACTGGAAATTCTAAAGTATAACTTCTTGCAATAATATTATAGAAATAGTATTGCATATTGTTTCATAAACAGAAAATTTGGAAATAATATAAACTTGAGTTTGGGGTTATTTAAATTGGACAATTTTATTATTGACAAAATTGTGCTATGATATGTAACATGGGATCTTTCTGAATATCCTCTGTCTTCTTATGTATATATTGTTTCTTTCTGTATTGCATTTCTGTACCTTTGAAAATGTCTTAATAGATGAAAACGTTCAGTATCTGTGGTTTCTGCAAAAATGTGTATATGCATTTACCTAGGGGAGCTATGCCCGTGGTGTCCTGTCTTCATATCTCATTTTATTTAAACTTTTTTTAAATTCATGTATTGTTTTTGCACACACCACTTTCTCATCTAACTTGTTCCAAATGTCTATTACTCTGTGAGGAAAGCTGTTCTTTTTCAGATCTCTTCTATAGCTGTCTTTCTTGATTTTCTTTCTGTGTCCTCTTGTATTTCTATCATTCCATCTTATTAGATCCTCTCTATCAATACTTTCTATGCCTTTCATGATTCTATAAGTAGTTATCAAATCTCCTCTCTCTTCTTTGCTCTAGTGTCTGTAGCTCAAGTTTTGCTAGTCTCTCTTCATATGATAGTTTTGAGAGTGTTGGTGCCAATTTTGTAATTGCTCTTTGTATTCTTTCAAGTTTTGTTATACATTTTTTTGTATTTGGTGACCACATCGTTGCTGCATATTCTAATCTTGGTCTTATCAAAGTGAGTAATTTCTTCATCCAGGTATGCAAATGCCACTGATTGTTCTTATTAAATTATAAGTTTCTCCAAAAATCTTGTTTATATGTTTCTCAGGTGAAATATTATTCATAATAATGACTCCCAGGTCCTATTCATTTTCTACTTTTTTTATTCCTTCTTCTCCCAATATATATGATCCTACTATTCTTTTTTTTTTTGCTTCTTCAAAATTCCTTTATATTATACTTCTTAGTATTGAACTCCATCTCCCTCTTCCTGGGCCATTCCCATACTTTATTGAGGTCACTCTGTAGTGACTCACAATCTTCTTCAGAGTTCACTTTTTTCAACAGTTTTGCATCATCCGCAAAGAAGCTCATATAACTTTCAATTCCTTCATCCATATCATTAATATATATAGCAAACATTATTGGGGCCAGAACTGTTCCTTGTGGAACACCACTTATCACTTCATCCCAGTTAGTGTTTGTCTCTTATCACCACTCTCATTTTTCTTTCTTGCAAAAAATCTTCCATCCATTTTAGCACATTTTTTTTTTTTTTTTTTTTTTTTATTATTATTATTATTATTATTATTTTTTTACCTATCTACTTTTGATAGTTCTTTCACAAATTGTTGTTATCATGCTTGTTAGAGACTGGTCTATAGTTTGTAGGGTCTTTGTTTCCCCCTTTATATATAGGTACTATATCTGCTCTTCAATATTTTGAAACTTTTCTTTCTTTCAATAATATGTTTATTAGGCTATGCATTTTGTCTGCCAGTTTATTCCTGCATTCTCTCAAAATCCAGTTTGCTATTTCATCTGGTCCATGTGATTTTCTGACATCAAGATTACTCAAGTGTTTCATTATTTCATTCCTTGTTACTTCTATTTCTTTTATAGGGGAGACTTTCTCCTCCCATTCGATATCACTAGGTTGTATGTTCTCCCTTGTAAACACTGATTTAAAATGCTTGTTCATAATTTCTGCCATTTCTATTTCCTCTGTGTATTCAACTCCTATGTAATGTGTATATATATCTCCTTGCAAACGAGAGCTGTACGTCATTCCGGGCGGTTAGTGTTTGCCACGTCATGGAGGGTGCGAATATTCCATGCACCAATGGTTAAAACCTTTCTGTTGTTGCCACCGCCTTAGTGGGATGTACGCCAGCCGCGGTAAGCTGACCAGATGTGTTTTCTGTGACCGATGTTTACCCCACCTTTTCTAGGGGCCTCCCCATGCGGGGTGGGCTGCGGTGGTCCTTAATAGGCCAGCCCAGTCACGGGTCCAGCTGCTGAGCTCTGGTGTCACAGAAAAGGTCACCAAAGAGTGACCATCTTAGACCCGCCGCCCGAGTGCAGTCGCAGGCTGAAGGCTTCCAGCTTTCCAGGCCTGCCCCCGTCACCCGCAGTACCATCGCCTCGGGACTTGATGGTGTGATGACGATGAGGTGAAGAGAGGAGGGAGGAATGACAGAATGCCAGTCGCTGGGGATGTTTTGAGTGGTCGTGGCTGCGTGACGGCCACGCGCATTCACTTGGCCCACATCTTTTCCACCGCAGCTTAAGAAGGATGAGACAGGCAGCCTCCACGATGCAGGTTGCATCGGGCTGCTGGGTCTTGTTGGTTTTATTTTGGAGTTTTCCTTCTCCTAGCCTTTGCCTAAAGAGGCAGACCCTACAAGGCAGTAGGGGGGGTCTGATTATACCGTCTGACCACTCGGTCACTTGCATGCATTCTGTAAGAAATGGGGGGGGACCACGGGTAGGTAGCATGCAAGCAGTTAGGAGGCAGAGGCTGTAGAGGGGTTAAGACAAGCTTAGCTTATGTCGCATGCACTCCAATCATCCCCGCTTCAACATTGATGTGGCAGCCCTCAGCGAGACCAGACTACCCAAAGATGGCAACATCAGGGAAGCTGGAACGGGATACACCATCTTTTGGAAAGGGAAAGCCCCCGAGGAGCCGCGCATACATGGTGTCGGCTTTGCAATCTGTTCCCAGCTTGTACAACAGCACAACCTCGCTCCCAAGGCCATCAGTGAGCGCCTGATGACAGTCCGCATTTCCATCATGCGGGACAGATATTGTACTCTAAGTTGCTAGCATTATGCTACATGTAGATTTAGTAAATGCATAGTTAAAATTCTGTATGTGTGTATGTACATACATGTCACAGCGTGAATGTTCGAGAACTTACAAATTGCCATTGGTACATCTTAAGTAATTATCAAATTATTTGTAATGCGAAAGTTGAATGAATGGGATATAGATCATTATTACTATCAAATTTAAGTTGTCATGTAACTGAAAGTGTATGAATGTAAAATTTCTGTGTGCGAGTGAATAATTAAAATAATTGTATAAATTAGATTTAGCAACTATTTTTGGATCAGACCACCCGGTGCTTAGTCACGCATGCAGTGAACAGCGTGAGCTCTCTTAGGGTGCATATCAGGGCATTTTTCTTGACTGTGGTGAAAGAGTGTGAAGACATAGATTGAACTTTTCACGTACAATATATTAACTTTTGACGTGCAGTGTTTTACTCCACCTTATTGTTAACCAAACAATAAATGGTGGCGCGGTGTCGAAAAGTTACAAGTGCTTTCCAAATGCCCTATCCACAAGTACCGACCAATGGGAACGTCTTCAGTGCTACGTGCTTCAACCTGCATTGTCTACAACAGTGTGCAGAACTAGGTGAACCCTGTTACAGTGCAATCTTCGGTGAACGACCTACAATTCTACATACCCTACACGAGTGCCAGTACTATAAGGTCACATCACCACGCTACCTCCAACCACGTTCATCTATACCCAAGCTACCAAGGGTCTTCGCAGTTTTCCGTCTTCCACTCTCACCCTCACCCTCCAAGCTCGCCCCTAACCCAACTGTCATCACCCGTGCGGTTGAGCTCACAAACAGGAACTCCCTGTCAATCATACGCGTGGGTCAGCAAAATTCCCCCAGACGCGTACTTCGAGTCACATCTCCTTCTCCAAGTGGACTACGACAGTATCTGGTCTCTGCTCCACTTCTCCACTTCCCAAGTGGACTACCTGACAACAAGCGTTGAAATCTTCCGCTCCAGCATCATGACGTCAAACGAGATCACCATCTTCCACCTCACGTCGCAACTGCATGACGTGACGTCACCTCCACTTCCAGTGTCCAGCTCCGTGCACTGTCCACAACCACCTCCATCCGCTCTCAGTTCCTCACAACGGGCACCACCGACTACCTCTCACAAAACCTCCACTGCACCCCAACCACCTCCGCCATCTCGGTCTCCCGCTCTACACGTCCACGGTACCCTCCCGGCGTTACACGTCGATTCAAATCGGTTCACGGAACCCCTCCTCCATAAGTGACATTCTTGAACTTAAAATCGTGTGTTCCAGTGCAGTTATATATTAACTCGTAACATTACAGTGTTTGTGTGATTTAGTTATAAATTGCTTTACAGACAATCGTGTTACTTTTTTTGTGTTGGTGAGGGTGAGGTGATGGGATGTACAAGGGGTGAAAGTGGCAGTAGACTGGAGGTGAGCATTAAGGGGGAGCGACTGGAGGAAGTGGATGGTTTTAGATACTTGGGTGCAAATGTGGCAGGGAAAGGTGGAGTGAAAGTGGAGGTAGAATGTAGATTGAGGGAAGCGAGTAAATGCCTTGATGGATTAAAGAGTGTAATGAGGAATAGACATTTGGGAATGGATGCGAAGAGGAGACTGTATGAAGGAGTGATTGTGCCAACAGCACTGTATGGAGCAGAAACATGGAACATAAGAGAGGAAGAGAGAGGGAGTTTGAATGTGTTTGAGATGAGGTGTCTGAGAGGTGTGATGGGGGTTACTAGGCTGGATGGAGTGAGAAATGAGGAGGTGGGGAGGGGAACAGGGGTGGAAGGGGAGCTGGGAGATGGGGTTGATGAAAGGGTATTAGGATGGTTTGGACATGTGGAGAGAATGAGTGGAGAAGGACTGGTGGGAGAGGTGTGGAGGGCAGATGTGGAGGGGGTGAACGTGAGGGGGCGTCCTAGGATGAGGTGGATAGATGGAGTTAAGGGGGCTTTGGGGAAGAGGGGAATGTCTGTTGAGGTAGGACGGGAGAGGACAGAAGACAGAGGTGAATGGAGAATGGTTGTATATGGATGATGTTGTGATGGCATGAGGTGGAGTGGGCGGGTGGATGGGGGGTGAGGTAGTGTGTGTGAGCAAAATTTGACGCAGCCCGAAGGGATTTCTCCCCGTCCTCGCCTTATATGCAAAGGGGGACGGAGAGGGGGGGTCGCCGATTAAATGAAGCGGCCTTGCTGTGGATGTGCTGTGTCTTGCAACACTGCTTCTGACCCAGGGCAGTGGGCAAGGTGCAGGGATGACCTGTCATCCAGGAGGTGCAAATAACTTTGTCAATGAATGTCTTTGCAATTGTTGTCGCAGTCTTGTCTGGGATAGGTGCAAGTATGCAAAATCTGGAAAAATGATCCATACACACAAACGTCCGGTACTGTGCTTTGCAAAAACGAGGTCACCAGCCCAGCTCACGGCCTAGCTCCATGCGTGACGTCACCGTCCGCGCAAGGCACCACTCCACCTCCATCCGCTCTCCGTTCCTCACAGCGAGACCCAACGGACTCGCCTCCACTGCGACACCAACCACCTCCGCCGTCTTTGCTGAGCGCTCTACCCTCCACATCACCCACCCGACGTCGTCTCCGTTACACGACGATTCCAGTTGGTTTACTGAGCCCCTCCTCCATAAGTGACATTCTTACAGTTTCTAAAGCAGTTCTTTATACTCGTAAAATCAGTGTTGTGTTATAACTTAGCATTGCCATACAAACAATAGTGTTACTTTTTGTTTTCTTTATATCATTACCATTATTACTTGTATTATTTTGTGTATGTATATATTAATGTTAAATACCTTCATAATTCCTTATAACTCCAATAGATTTCTGTGTACCCTTACTAAAATCTTCCACTGTTTGCAGCAAGTTCCACTGCTCTTCCATTTCACCTGTGTGTTTCTCCATCCCTCTGTGTCTTCTCTCTACATCTCAAGACGTCTTCTTCTAGTATTTCTAAGGTAAGTGGAAAACCATTTTGGCAGTCAGTACATCCTTTATGACAGACCTTCCTTGTAATATTTTTCGTAGCCCCTCCCTCCAGAGTCTACCTTCATCCACAGACTCAACACCTTCACCTCATCCCTCCCCAAAATTCTCATCGCTACTCAGTGTGTCACTAAACGACCTTCCACCCCTACCTTTTTCTCCGTTCTCATCCCCAAGTTTAAGCCCTACCAACATGGCTTCTTCCTCAACCCAACAACCCCGTCAACTCATGACTATTGTACACGACACGGTAGACGTACCCAAATTCACAGGTTCCAATATTCCCTTCCATTCATTCCTTAACAATGTCGAAGCAGCTATTAATCGTAGAAATTGCACTACTGATGATGAAAAACTCAGTGTCCTACGCAGCTTTGTTGATCAGAACTCCGTAGCTGGAGACATCCTGCAAACAGATGCATTTCAAGAATGCAACACATATTCTACTTTTGTTGACTTAATTAAGACTAAATTTGGCCAACACACTACCCTTGGTGTTCTCACTCCCCTATATGACCTTGCCTTACAAATAAACTCTCCTCCTTATGTCAGAAAAGAAAAGGCTGCAAGACTTGCTTCAGACATAAAGGCTCGTCTAAAATCCACTCTAGCATCTTCCAACTGGGTTGATGCCGATGGAAAAATCTCCCTTAACCAGGTTGCATCCCTCTTTGCGTACTTTCGCTTTCTTTCTCTTCTCCATCCAGACACCTTAAACAAAACCAAATCCATACAGTTCACTCCAAATATGACCATCTCAACTTTGTCTCATCAGATCCAAGAGTCACCAAAGACACTGACAGACATTGATGCCCAGCCAGCCCCAATCCCCAAACCTACCTTAGCAGTTGCACATGTGTCCCGATCTGCCTCTCGGCAAAGATCCACTTTCCGTCCCAGATCCATTTCTCGACCTAGACAAAGATCCTTCTCACGTTCAACGGTTATTTGTTACTATTGCAAAACCCCAGGCCACTATGCTAACAGATGTGCTATTCGTCTCTCCACTCCTCCCGATAAAGATTGCCCTGTCCACGGTAAATGCTTCCATACGGCTGCAGAATGTCGTGTTTTGAACTCCAACCCCTCTCAACAGACTTTCTCTTCCCGTCGAAGTTCTCCTTCTTCTTCTCCTATATGACTATCTCCCTCTCCTTCTCTCGGCACAACCCCTCCTAGCATGCCTATCCCATCCCCACCACCCACCCTTCCCATTTGTACTCTTTCTAACTCTAACACATGGTCCAATGCTATTTCCATTCCTGCTATGGTTCATACCTTTCCTATATCTCTCTTCATAGATACTGGTTCTCCTGTAAATATCATAACTTCTTCCACCTTCCACAAACTCCGCCTATCCTATAAGCATGTTACAATCTTGGAACCTTCTGATATCCAACTTACTAACGTAGATGGTGTTCCATTTCCAGTTTTAGGTAAGATCCATCTTCCAATAATTCTTCATCCTAACAGTCACGAGATTCATATCCCTCTATATGTGGCTGATGTACAGTTTCCTGCAGATGTCCTTCTGGGACTAGCCACTATGCAGCAATATGGAATTAGCGTCTTTCCCCAACGCCATGGCATTGCTTACGGTCGTCATTTTATACCAGCCCTACCCTTGGCGACTACTTCTCACCCACCTTCTGCAAAATTCCCCTCCCACAGCATGCCAACTGTGTCAGTGCCCACTATTGTTGCTCCTCCTACCCCCTCTACCCAGATTCAGATAACTCAAACTGAGAGTACTTCCTCCCCTTCTCCTCTAGCTCCCACGTCCCAGGATACTGTAAAATCATCATCTGAACCTTCTCTTCAGAATTCACTTCCTCCTACTAGTGAACAGACCTTGCACAAAGTTCCCACCCGTACAAAGCGTTTGCGTTCTTCTCGCATGCCTAAATCAAGGAAAAGGAATACCAAATGTTCTCCCCCTTCTACAGAATTCTCTCCAACAGAAAGCCAGATTTCTCCTTCCTTGGATGATTTAGTAATTACCTCCTCCCCTGTCTCTGATGTGCTTTCCACAATGTGTCGCACTACTCATGCAGTGTTAACAAGACCTGTGACTCTTCCACCACATGAGTATTTCAAAGTGCAGCTTCGCATTTTCCAAGCTCCGGAATGTGATGTTCTCTGTATGCCAGAATCCACACGTGTCAAAGGCATATCACTAATTTCAGCCTTATGCACTACCTCCAAGAAAGGTCATACGTCTTTTCTTGTTGCCAATGATACTCATGCTCCCCTCCACCTCAAACTTGGTACTAACTTATGTGATTTTCTTGTGTATCCTTCAAGAGTAAAAGTCATAGATGACCAAAATTCTTCCTTGCCAGTTTGTACCATTAACTCCGATGTGCATCAAGCACACGTTCCTATTGACGCATCTCACTTCAAAACCCTTGACTTCCCCGATGCTCAACAGGAATTAACTTCTTTATGCAATGCCTTTCGCCATGTCATTGCCTTGCCAGGTGAATCCCTAGGTTCTACAGACCTCATTCACCACCACATTCCCCTTCGTGATGGCTCTAAACCTTGCTATATTCCGGCTTATAGACTCCCGCACAGTAAGCGCAAGATTGTAGACAAGCTCATTGCAGACATGCTTGCCCAAGATATCATTGAACCTTCTATTTCTGAGTGGAATTTTCCCCTATTTGTTGTTCCCAAACCAGATGGTACATTTCGACCTGTTGTTGATTTTAGAGAGCTTAACAAAATCACTGTCCCCGAAAGAACGCCCATTCCCGTTCTCCAGGAAATCCTACATTCTGTTGGTCAGAATAATACTGTCTTTTCAACTTTAGACCTAATGTCAGGATATTTTCAAATTCCTCTTGCTCCGGAAAGCAGACCTCTAACAGCCTTCTCTACCCCTTCTGGTCATTTCCAATTCAAACGTTTGGCTATGGGTCTCACTTCTGCTCCTTCTGTCTTCACACGACTTATGCATACCGTACTTCATGGCTTAATTGGTGAAAATGTTTTCATGTATTTGGATGACATCATAATAGCTTCCAAATCTGTACCCGACCACATTCACACCCTTCAACAAGTCTTTTCTCGTCTTGCAGATGCCAACCTTAAACTTAAACTCAGCAAATGCTCCTTTCTTAAGAAAGAAATTCGTTTTCTTGGTCATGTACTAACTTCTGATGGCATTCTTACGGTTCCTGATAAAGTCAAAGCTGTTGCTGACTTCCCTCGTCCAACGAACCTTGAGCACCTTCGCTCCTTCCTTGGTCTTTCAGGTTATTACCGTAGGTACATCCGCAATTATTCAAAAATTGCAGCCCCTCTTACTTCCCTACTAAAGAAAGATGTACCCTTCCACTGGTCGTCTGCCCAGGAACAAGCCTTTGCAGACTTAAAGAATGCCCTTACCACTGCTCCTGTCTTAGCCTTTCCTAACTATGACTTACCCTTTATTCTCTACACCGATGCCTCATTCCAAGGTCTTGGTGCTGTCCTCATGCAAGAACAAGACACACACCTTCGCCCTATTGCCTTTACCAGCAGACTCCTTAACAAAGCTGAACGGAACTATTCTGTCACAGAAATTGAAGCTCTTGCTGTAATATATGCACTTAGACATTTTAAGGAAATCATTCTAGGCTATCCTGTCACAGTCCATACAGACCACCAGGCACTTCTTCAACTTTTCAGAGGCAAGAACTTGTCCGGGAAACTTGCTCGCTGGTTCTTGACTATTCAAGAATTCAGTCCCACCTTCTCATTTGTGCGCGGATCAGCAAACCATGTTGCAGACGCACTTTCTAGAAATGTTGCTGCTATCAATACCCTCCCTCAGCCAGTCACTCTTACTCATGCGCGTATACAAGCAGCTCAAAGATCCGACCCAATGTGGAAACGTGTGATATTCTCTCTCGAGTCAGGAGATACATCTGATCTTACAGACTTACCTACCTCCTTGGAACACTTCAGACTTGTCAATGACGTTCTTTATCACGAAACCACACTTTCCAACAAGCATGAACCAAACAGACTTGTACAACAACTCGTAGTTCCTTCTGACTTAGTACCTGAAGTTCTGTTCCTTTTACATGATTCTCCACTTGCTGCACATCCAGGAAAAGACAAATGTGTTACACAGGCCAGACTTCAGTACTTTTGGCTTACGATGAGAAAGGATATTCATAACCACATTGACGCCTGTCATTCATGTGCTAGCCATAAAGGTCATATTCAAAGTAAAGTTCCAATATTGACATACCCAATCCCTAGCAAACCCTTTGATATGGTTGCAATTGACCTTCTCAAATTACCACTCACTTCTAGTGGAAACCAGTACCTGTTTGTGTGTATGGATCATTTTTCCAGATTTTGCATACTTGCACCTATCCCAGACAAGACTGCGACAACAATTGCAAAGACATTCATTGACAAAGTTATTTGCCCCTTCACTACTCCCAAAGTTCTTCTCTCTGACAATGGCACGGAATTCAACAATGAGATTCTTTCCAATATTTGCAAGTCCTTTCAAATCACAAAATGTAATATTGTTGCATACCACCCCAGTTCAAATGGCCTTGTTGAACGGCAAAACAGAAAGATTCTCAATGTTCTCCGACACCTCGCTTCTGATCTCCATCTCTCCTGGGATCACCATGTCCCTATGATTCAGTCTTGCCTTAACAGTGCCATCAATAGGTCCATATCAGAGTCGCCTCACTTTGTCATCTTTGGTTCCGACAAGCGACTCCCTTATGACCTTCTTGCTTCAGAAATAGGTCCCATTTACAACCTTGATGATTTTGTAAAGGTTTCACTTTCAAATTTCAGCTCTCTCTTCAAGAGAATTACTCAGTCTCTTTCTCTCGCTAAAGACGAGATGGCCCGTCTTCACAATAAAAATGCTAGAGAATCTAACATTACAGTAGGTGACATTGTATATGCCCAGAACCATTCTCCATCTTCCAAGCTTTCACCAAAATTTCTTGGTCCTTTCCGTGTCCTCGCACTAGAACCTACAAACAAAGTCAAACTAAAACACTTGCATTCAGACACAGAATCCATCATGCACCTGGACACCCTTAAGCTTTTCTCTCGAGGTGTAGACTGTGACAATGACACTCCGACTCCCGCAGAACCCCTTCCTCCCTCCCCTCCCATTTCAACATCCCCTGTCTCCCACCCATATAATCTTCGCAACCGTCATACTTCTTGAACCTTCAATCCCTATAGCTGCCAAAAATGTTCTCCACTACCTTCCTTTATTAAATTAATGTTCCATGTATGTTCTCCATGTATATATATATAATGTTCATATGCCAGCATGTACTAATTGCATTTATATCTTTTGTACGTTACATTGTAAGTCGCTGGGGCCAGCTCCTTTCACGTGGCCGAGCGTTTATTGTATGCATGTATTGGTTAGAAATTAAACTACGTGTAGAATTAGATAAATGCGTAGTTTCTGTGTACGTGTGTGCGTGCGTGCGTGCTTTAGCGTGAGTTCCAGAGTTCTAGAAGTCGTTGTACCTGTTAATTATTTGTCATATAAATTGTAATGCGAAAGTTGAGTGAATGGGATATAGATCTTTATTACTATCAAATTTGAAGTTGTCATGTAACTGAAAGTGTGTAAATGTAAAATTCTGTATGCAAATGATTAATTGAAATAATTAGATAAATAAAAGTTAGCAACTGTTTTGGATAGGATCCCGAGTGCTTTGTCACGCAGCACTAATCAGATCATTGTGCGAAGTCGTCCTGTACGCATCAGTGCATTTCCGTGACTGTGGTGAAGAGTGGAAAGACGAAGTGTACCTTACTCGTACAATATATTAACTTTTGACGTGCAGCGTTTTACTTCACCTTATTGTTAACCGAAAAAACAATGTATATATGTGTGTATATATTTACCTAGTTGTATTTTGCGGGAAGGGGAGCTATGCTCGTGTTGTCCCGCCATTGTATCTCATTGTATTTACCTAGTTGTATTTTGCGGGAAGGGGAGCTATGCTCGTGTTGCCCCGCCATTGTATCTTTCAGTGTCTAGTTTGCTTTTAAACTCGTGAATGGTTTTTGCGCTTACTATTTCATTATCCAGTTTGTTCCAAGTGTCTAAAACTCTATGTGGAAAACTGTTTTTCTTCAGTTCTCTTCTATAGCTGTGTTTTCTTAATTTCTTTCCATGTCCTCTTGTGTTTCTCTTGTCCCAGTCTAGTAATTCTTCTCTATCAAGTATCTCTGTGCCTTTCATGATTCTGTAGATGGTCAGTAGGTCTCCTCTCTCTCTTCTTTGCTCCAGTGTCGGTAGCTCCAGTTTAGCCAATCTCTCCTCGTATGATAGGTTTGCAAGTGCAGGTGCCATTTTTGTAGCTGCTCTTTGGATTCTCTCTATTTTCTTTATGTTCTTTTTGGTACTGGGGGACCACAATGTCGCCGCATACTCTAGTCTAGGTCTTATCAATGTAACCAATATTTTTTTTATCATGTCTTCGTCCAGGTAAGCAAAAGCCACTTTTATTGATCTTAGCAAGTTGTAAGTCTCCCCGACAATTTTGTTAATCTGTGTATCATAGGACAAGTCGTTTGTGATAATAACTCTCAATTCTTTTTCGGATCCTACTTTCTTGACTTCCTTGGTTCCAATTGTGTATTTTCTTGATATTCTGTTTTTGCTTTTTCCAAACTCCATTATGCTACACTTCTTAGTATTAAAATCCACTTCCCATTTCTGACTCCAGTTCCATACCCTATTCAGATCTTCTTGCAGTGCTTCACAGTCCTTATCAGTTTCTACTTTCCTTAACAGTTTGGTGTCATCAGCAAAGAAGCTCATGTAACAGTTCATGCCCTCGTCCATATCATTCATATAGATAGCAAACATTATTGGAGCCAGTAGAGATCCTTGCGGTACTCCACTGATCACCTCTTTCCAATCTGAATATTTTTCTCTGAGTACTACTCTCATCTTTCTTCCAGTCAGGAAGTCCTCCATCCATTTTAGTTGGTTCCCTCGTATTCCTCCTATGTGTTTATATATATGTGTGTGTGTATATATATATATGTATTTACCTAGTTGTATTTTACGGGAAGGGGAGCTATGCTCGTGGTGTCCCGTCTTCATATCTCATTTTATCTAAACTATTTTTAAATTCATGTATTGTTTTTGCACACACCGCTTTCTCATCTAACTTGTTCCAACTGTCTATTACTGTGTGAGGAAAGCTGTTCTTTTTCACATCTCTTCTATAGCTGTCTTTTTTTATTTTCTTTCCGTGTCCTCTTGTATTTCTATCATCCCATTTTATCATATTCTCTCTATCAGTAATTTCTATGCCTTTCATGATTCTGTAAATAGCTATCAAATCTCCTCTCTTCTTTGCTCTAGTGTCTGTAGCTCAAGTTTTGCTAGTCTCTCTTCATATGATAGTTTTGAGAGTGTTGGTGCCAATTTTGTAATTGCTCTTTGTATTCTTTCAAGTTTTTTTATACATTTTTATGTACTTGGTGACCATATCGTTGCTGCATATTCCAATCTTGGTCTTATCAGGGTGATTAGAATTTTCTTCACCATTTCTTCATCCAGGTATGTAAATGCAACTTTGATTGTTCTTATTAAATTATAAGTTCTCCAAAAATCTTATTTATATGTTTCTCAGGTGACATTATTCTTAACAATGACTCCCAGGTCCTTCTTGTTTTCTACTTTTTTTATTCTTTCTTCTCCCAATTTATATGCTCCTGTTATTCTGTTTTTGCTTTTTCCAAATTCCATTATACTACACTTTTTTGTATTGAACTCCATCTCTCACTTCCTACTCCATTCCTGTACTTCATTTAGATCACTCTGTAGTGATTCACAATCTTCTTCAGTGCTCAGTCTTTTCAGTAGTTTTGCATCATCTGCAAAGAAGCTCATATAGCTTTCAATTCCTTCATCCATATCATTAATATATATAGTAAACATTATTGGGGCCAGAACTGTTCCTTGTGGAAAACCGCTTATTACTTCATCCCATTTTGAGTGTTTGTCTCTTATCACTACTCTCATTTTTCTTTCTTGCAAAAAGTCTTCCATCCAATTAAGCAGTTTGCCCTGTATTCCTCCTTCAGTTTCTAATTTCTTAAGCAATTTCTTATGTGGTACTTTGTCAAAAGCTTTTTTTAGGTCTAGAAATGCACAATCAGCCCATTCATCTCTTTCTTGTATTATATCTATTAGCCTTGAATAGAAACATATTAAATTAGTGATGCATGATCGTCCTTGTCTGAATCCAAATTGCCTTGGATTTAACACCTTGTTTTTTTCTAAATATTTTACAATTCTTTCACAAATGTTTGCTATTGTAATTGTTAGAGAGACTGGTCTATAGTTGGTAGGGTCTTCTTTATTTCCTCCTTTATATATAGGTACTATATTTGCTTTTTTCCAATCTTCTGGAACCTATCCTTCTTTCAAGGAACTGTTTATTATGCTATTTATTTTGTCTGCCAGTTCATTCCTGCATTCCTTCAAAATCCAGTTTGCTATTTCATCTGGTCCATGCGATTTTCTGACATCAAGATTACTCAAGTGTTTCAATATTTCATTCTTTGTTACTTCTATTTCTTTCATGGGTGGGGGACTTTCTCTTTCCATTCGATCTCTTCAGGTTGTATGTTCTCCCTTGTAAACACTGATTAAAAATGTTTGTTCATAATTTCCGCCATTTCAATTTCCTCTGTGTATTCAACTCCTTGTCTTAATTTCTCCAAATCTTGTTTGTTTTTCAGTTTGTTGTTTACAAGTCTGTAAAATAGTTTTGGTTGATCTTTACACTTTTCTATGACATCTTTTTCATATTTTCTCTTTTCCTCTCTGCACGTTTGTACATATTCATTTCTATAACAAGTATATTTCCATTTTTCAGGTCTGTCTTTTTTCCATCTGGTCCAAGCTTTGTCTCTTTTGTCTTTTAACTCCTACAACTTTTGTTGTACCAGCATTTTACATATTCTTTTTCTTGTTTTTGTCTTGGGACATACTTTTCCACTCCTTTTTTGTAAATTTTTGTCAAAATATTCCATTTCTCTTCCACTGTTGTTTCTTCTTTGTATATTCCTTCCCAGTTTTCTTTTTGAAAGAATTCTCTTATTTTATCAACGTTTGTTTTTTCATACATCATTCTTCCTTTTCTATATTCATTTCTTTTCATAAATGTTTCCTCATTTAGTTCCAGTTCAATCAATATGTGGTCACTTTTACTTATTGGTGTTTTATATTCAATCTTTTCCACTATTCTAGGTTCAGATGTAATTATTAGGTCTAGTCTCGATGGTTCTTCTTCATTTCTATACCTAGTGTTCTCCTGTATCTACTGTGTCATTGTATGGTCAGTAATCATCTCAAGTAGAGTGTTTCCCCATGAGCCGTCTCCACCCTTTACTGTCATCTCTTCCCAGCAGATTTCTTTGCAATTAAAGTTGCCCATCATAACTATTCTTCCTCCATCTTCCATTATCTTATTTAATGTTATCTTTGTGTCTTCTAACATACTTTTATGTTCACTCTCTTCCCACGAGGCTGTTTTCGGAGGCACATAATTTATCACAAACTTTCTGCTCTTCTTATCTCTGTCTTCCACTTCGATCATAATCATCTCTACTGTGTTCTTTCCATATGTGACACACCTCACGTTTATATCCTTCTTAGTCAGGAACATAACTCCACCCCCTTGTTTTGTCTCTCTGTTTCTAATCCAATAATTATATGCATCATGTCCTACACTGTTGGGTGGTAGTGGACCTTTTAATTTTGTTTCTACAATTCCCATTATGTCCAGTTCTTTTTCCTTCAGATAATCATTCAGCTCATTCAATCCTGTTATTAATCCATCTATATTTGTGTAAGACACTCTTGTTTTTCTGCTACTTCCATTGTGTTCTCTGTTTCCCTTTTGTTTTTCTCTAGTATGTCGAATTTCCTTACATTCAAATTCAGTACTCTCCAATAGAATCTCTCTTTTTCTGACTGTTCTGGTCTGGTTTTTTTCCTTAGCTTTAAGTCTTTTCTTTTTTTCTTCCTCTCTTTCCTCTTTATTCATTTCCTGTTTTATCCATACCTTTTTATATTGTTCACTTGTTGCTAGTTTCCCTATTTTGGATAAGATATTCTCTGCCGTCGTTTGTGACCTGAATTTAATCTTAATTGGTCTGGTCTTATCTGTACTATACTTTCCGAGCCTGAACTTCTCTTCGATTTGTTTCATTATTTCTGGTTCATCTTCCTGAACTAA
Organism: Oratosquilla oratoria; assembly: GCF_046742065.1. Lineage (NCBI taxonomy): Eukaryota > Metazoa > Arthropoda > Malacostraca > Stomatopoda > Squillidae > Oratosquilla > Oratosquilla oratoria. The sequence goes on along the minus strand of NW_027467717.1, from coordinate 1,546,901 downwards.
TTGTAGTAAACTGCTTACTTTTTCATTTTCCTCATTGATTCTTGTGGTTTTATCTGGGTTATGTTTCTCTTCCATTCCTAATATAATTATACTTTTTTTTTTTATCTGCTAAGTCTCTTACAGTATTCTCCTTCTGTCTCATCACTTTGATAACTGAGTCTTCAGTTTGTTCTCTCATTTGCTGTTTAATTATATCAGTAAATGCAACTTTACTATTTTCCTGTATCTTCCTCCACCCCTGTGCCTCTTTTGCTTTTGTTTCTTTATTGTCTCTATTGTTCCTTTTTAATTCTTCATTCTCCTCTTTTACTTCTCTTAACTGTCTTTTTAGTTCTTCTATTTCATCAGTTAAGTTTTTGTTTGCCTTCTCTAGTTCTTCCAATTTTTCAACCCTCTCGGCAATTTTTGACATTTTACCGAACCTAATCTCCCAGTGTTCAGTCATTTGTTAAAGTTTTTCCTCCAGTTTTGCCAGTCGGGGGAGGTTGGTATCCGCCGCCCCCTCATTAAATCCTTGGAAATTTCTATCCTCACCTTCCATTGAACTGCTCTTATCTATGTTTCTAATCTTTACATTTTTGTTAGTCCCATCATCGAAATCCAAATCGTCTGTTCGGCGTTTGTTTACAAGCCGTCTGGCCTCTTGGACCAAGTCCTCCCCTTCCTCATTTCCTTCCATTTCCCTCAGTAATCCCTCCCCTTCTTTTTCCTCACTTTCCCCCTACACCACGAGCAATTTCCCCCCCCACCCTGTAAATACAATAGGTACTTCCTTTGCTTCGGGATCCACGAAAATTTCACTTTTTCTTCAGAACGTCCTCTACGCCGTGCTTCGGGATCCACGAAAATTTCACTTTTTCTTCAGAACGTCCTCTACGCCGTCTGTTCGATGAAGTGTGTGTGTGTGTATATATATGTATGTGTGTGTATATATGTATATATATATATGTGTATATATGTATATATATATGTGTGTGCATATATGTATATTTACCTAGTTGTATTTTGCGGGAAGGGGAGCTATGCTCGTGATGTCCCGCCTTTGTATCTTGCAGTGTCTAGTTTGTTTTTAAACTCATGAATGGTTTTTGCGCATACTATTTCATTGTCCAGTTTGTTCCAAGTGTCCAAAACTCTATGAGGAAAACTGTTTTTCTTCAGTTCTCTTCTATAGCTATGTTTTTTTATTTTCTTTCCATGTCCTCTTGTGTTTCTTTTGTCCCAGTTAAGTAAGTTCTCTCTATCGAGTACCTCTGTGCCTCTCATGATTCTGTAGATGATCAATAGGTCACCTCTCTTCTTTGCTCCAGTGTCGGTAACTCCAGTTTAGCCAATCTCTCCTCGTATGATAGGTTTGCAAGTGCAGGTGCCATTTTTGTAGCTGCTCTTTGGATTCTTTCTATTTTCTTTATATTCTTTTTGGTACTGGGGGACCACAATGTCGCCGCATACTCTAATCTAGGCCTTATCAATGTAACCAATATTTTTTTTATCATGTCTTCGTCCAAGTATGTAAACGCCACTTTTATTGATCTTAGCAAGTTGTAAGTCTCCCCGACAATTTTATTAATCTGTATATCATAGGACAAGTCGTTCGTGATAATTACTCCCAAATCTTTTTTGGATCTATATATATGTGTGTATATATGTATATATATATATATATATATATATGTGTATATATATATATATATATATATATATATGTGTGTGTGTATATGTATATATATAGGTGTGTATATATATATAGGTGTGTGTATATATATATATGTATGTGTGTATATATGTATATGTGTATATATATATGTATATGTGTGTGTATATATATGTGTATATATGTATATATGTGTATGTGTATATATGTGTGTGTATATATATGTATGTATGTGTATATATGTATATATTTACCTAGTATTTACCTTGTTGTATGTTGCGGGAAGGTGAGCTATGCTCATGGTGTCCCACCATTGTATCTTGCAGTGTCTAGTTTGCTTTTAAACTCATGAATGGTTTATGCGCATACTATTTCATTATCCAGTTTGCTCCTAGTGTCCAAAACTCTATGTGGAAAACTTTTTTTTATTTTCTTTCCGTGTCCTCTTGTGTTTCTCTTGTCCCAGTTAAGTAAGTTCTCTCTATCAAGTATCTCTGTGCCTCTCATGATTCTGTAGATGGTCAGTAGGTCACCTCTCTCTCTCCTTTGCTCCAGTGTCAGTAACTCCAGTTTAGCCAATCTCTCCTTGTATGATAGGTTTGCAAGTGCAGGTGCCATTTTTGTAGCTGCTCTCTGGATTCTTTCTATTTTCTTTGTATTCTTTTTGGTACTAGGGGACCACAATGTCGCCGCATACTCTAGTCTAGGCCTTATCAATGTAACCAATATTTTTTTTATCATGTCTTTGTCCAAGTATGCAAATGTCACTTTTATTGATTTTAGCAAGTTGTAAGTCTCCCCGACAATTTTGTTAATCTGTGTATCATAGGACAAGTCGTTTGTTATTATTACTCCCAATTCTTTTTCGGATCCTACTTTCTTTACTTCCTTGGTTCCAGTCGTATATTTTCCTGATATTCTGTTTTTACTTTTTCCAAACTCCATTATGATACACTTCTTACTGTAGTATTCAAGTCCACTTCCCATTTGTGGCTCCAGTTCCATACCCTATTCAGATCTTCCTGCAGTGCTTCACAGTCCTTATCAGTTTCTACTTTCCTTAACAGTTTGGCATTGTCTGCAAAGAAGCTCATGTAACAGTTCACGTCCTCGTCCATGTCATTCATATAGATAGCAAACATTATTGGTGCCAGTAGAGATCCTTGCGGTACTCCACTGATCACCTCTTTCCAATCTTAATATTTTTCTCTGAGCACTACTCTCATCTTTCTACAAGTCAGGAAGTCCTCCATCCATTTTAGTAGGTTCCCTTGTATTCCTCCTATGTGTTCCAGTTTTTTTTTTAGTAATTTTCTGTGTGGTACTCTGTCAAATGCTTTTTGCAAGTCAAGGAATGCACAATCTGCCCATCCATTTCTTTCTTGCACTATGTCTATTAGCCTTGAGTAGAAGCATATTAGGTTTGTGGTGCATGATCTTCCTTGTCTGAACCCAAATTGTCTTGCGTTTAATATGTTGTTGTCCTCCAAATGTTTTACCCATCTATTCTTGATGATTTTCTAACAAATTTTGGCTATAGTGCTTGTTAGTGATACTGGCCTATAGTTGGTGTATGTGTGTATGTATATTTACCTAGTTGTATTTTGATGGTGGACTGGTTGGTGAGGTTATTTAATGTTTGCTGGAGAGAGGGTAGAGTACCGGAGGACTGGAGAAGTGCCTGTATAGTTCCTCTTTACAAGGGAAAAGGGGACAAGTGTGAATGTAGTAATTTCAGAGGGATTAGCCTGTTGAGTGTAGTAGGGAAGGCTTATGGGAGGATCTTAATTGAGAGGATTAGGAGAGAAACAGAAGGAGTAATTGGTGAGGAACAGTGTGGATTTAGGACGGGTAGAGGTTGTGTAGATCAGATCTTTGTGGTAAGACAGATATGTGAGAAAGCTATAGGAAAGGGGAAGGATGTTTTTTGGGCTTTTATGGATCTGGAAAAGGCTTATGATAGGGTAGACAGAAAGGCACTGTGGGAGGTTATGCAGATTTATGGGATAAGAGGAAAGCTTTTGGGAGCTGTTAAGAGTTTCTATGAGAGTAGTAGAGCATGTGTTAGGAATAGAAATGGAGAGAGTGAGTGGTTTGAAGTAAAGGTGGGACTTCGTCAAGGATGCGTTATGTCGCCCTGGCTGTTCAACTTATACATGGATGGGGTGGTGCGAGAGGTGAATGCTAGGGTAGTGAGTCAGGGATTGGAGATGGTTAAAGAAAATGGAGAAAAGTGGGAGGTGAGCCAGCTGTTGTTTGCGGACGACACTGCGCTTGTGGCAGGGTCAGAGGAGGGATTGAAGAAGCTGGTGGCAGAGTTTGGGAGAGTATGTGATAGAAGAAAGCTAAAGATAAATGTGGGTAAAAGTAAGGTGATGAGATGTACAAGGGGTGAAAGTGGCAGTAGACTGGAAGTGAACATTAAGGGAGAGCGACTGGAGGAAGTGGATAGTTTTAGATACTTGGGTGCAAGTGTAGCAGGAAAAGGTGGAGTGAAGGTGGAGGTAGAATGTAGATTGAGAGAAGCGAGTAAATGCCTTGGTGGTTTAAAGAGTGTAATGAGGAATAGACATTTGGGAATGGATGCGAAGAGGAGACTGTATGAAGGAGTGATTGTGCCAACAGCACTGTATGGGGCAGAAACGTGGAACATAAGAGAAGAAGAGAGAAGGAGTTTGAATGTGTTTGAGATGAGGTGTCTGAGAAGTATGGTGGGGGTTACTAGGCTAGATAGAGTGAGAAATGAGGAGGTGAGGAGGAGAACAGGGGTGAAAAAGGATTTGGGAGATAGGGTTGATGAAAGAATATTAGGATGGTTTGGACACATGGAAAGAATGAGTTTCACCACCCCTTGTCACCACTGTCACTTAAATTTGACTTGTAATATCACTCATCTCAAGGCCCCTTGCCTCTCGTTACGTGAGTTTCACTAATATTCAAGTTCCTCTTAAGCAGTAGGCCCAATGCCTTCTTTTTCCTGTAGTCTCACTATTTTCTAGGCCCCATGCCTATTCCTCTCGTCCTTTGGGTTAATAAAAGGGTGGTGAATTTTCTTTCTTCTTTCACTGTAATTTCACCTTCTGCTTACACTCGGGATCTCTTTTCTCTCGTCTCTACAACGTCTCCTCATCCTCTCTCGATCCTCTCTCTCCACCCTCTCTATATCTTCTCTCTCGAGATCCCGTATCTTACGCTAAGCTACCTTCGTCTGACGTCACTAATTTTTCTAAACCAATCTCCAGTTACCTTTCAAATAAATGTCACTCCTTATGGGCGTGACTTTGAATTCATGCACCAATAGTTTTTTTCCTCCTTCTCCACCTTGCACCAACCCGGAAAGCCATTACAATGCCACTAGCGATATTGTTTATCTCAGCATTAGTCAAACGAAGCTAACCTGCGCTTACAAAGTTATGATTACATAATCGATTATAAAACAGTCACCACCGTCGGTGTGTTTACATAGACAAAACGTCGCCCTCACATAGACATAACATCGCCCTCGAGCAGGCGTCGAGTCTGAATTATTCTAATACCCTAGCTCATTTCCATTCGTACACTACCGGCCTCTTACAGGGCTCGGCAGCTACCCTTGGTCGTCCCGACCAATTTCTTATTTCCCTCTTACAGGGCTTGCTAATATATTTCTAGAATAAGCTAATCTACCCTTGCGTAATTGTTAATCTACCCTCCAAAATACATCATTCATGCAATAAATTGGGAATAATACATAAACATAATACCTATAAATGTGAATAACATGCATCTCAATATATATATAAGGTATTGAATTAAGCGGTTACATGGTTGATTTGCTTTGACAGAGCCAATCTCCGGAATACAACAAAGGCAATCAGTGCTGCCACTAACACTGAAAGTAAGGGTATGATAAGGATTGGTATCATAGGTAATTCATTTGAGGGAGATCTTGACAATGGTCTTCTCTTAATTTTCAAGGGAGGAGAGTTTTCAGGCAATGTGAAGTTGAAGGTTGAAATGTAGGTGTCCTCGGTTAAATGCATTGTATTAAGGGTATTAGAAATGGTGGAAATAGTGTCTGCATGCAATTTGCAGTTATCTTGAATAGAGACAAGACCTTCAACCAAATCCAATTTAGGACTCAACCCGGGACAATTTATTGATACCTTTGTCTTGTTAGGGAAAAACAGGTAATGAGATCCTTGTATGTTACAATGAGGGATCTGGTCTACCAAAATTCGTTGGTAATGACAATTGTTCATAACAGACATATTCCTAACCAGAGAGTTCATGCGAAGCCTCTCGGAACACAAAAGAGATCATGCTTTCTCTTAGATTGTCTACAGAAAGGATGTAATTGATTAGAAAATTCACTGAGCACTAACTTTAAATTCTGAATGGTTTATCATCTTTTCAATAGCAATTAATTTGCATCTAGAGTTTGAGTGTCTCTTCTTGTTCAACATTTTTTTCCAACACACTTCATTTTCAAAGACAGTCTTATTACTTTAAAATGATCATAATACTCATGTGTGTACTCAGATAAGAGGTCCTTAAGTCCTTAAGGTTCCAAGTCTGACCACAGCAGATCCTAGGTTTTAGGTTTCCATGTATCTGCTTGACACCAAGTTCCAGTTGTTTAGGTCTCCCATCCCAAATACATACAAATGGTCAATACTATCTGTAAAATACATCAAGATTAATGTTCAACTCTTGAAAAATATCATTATAATATTCTCCATATTCTCCAGGGTTATTAATATTTATGCACAAAGTATTACTATAATCATCTTCATAGATCTGCAAGCTAATTTTCCTTATGTCATCTAAATGTCCTATCAATTCTTCTCTTGATTCTAAATGTTTAAGTTTAAACTTGTTTCCACCTGCAGAATCAATTACCCTATATGGACCAGTGTACCTTGGTGAAAGTTTATTATTGGGTGAGGTTGCTTTGACCATTACTAATTCCCCAATTTTCAATTCTAGTTTACGAGCTATTTTGTGTTGTTGTTCCCTCATCTCTTGTGAATACACCTGCATATGTTTCCTAACTCTTTGGTGAATACTTTGAAGAGTATTTATCCTATTGGATATATAATCATCCATATTATATATGGGTTTTTGCTCTGCAGTCAACATTTCATATGGCAGAGTTTTGTCCTCCCCAAAAATTATAAAATGAGGTGTATCCCCAGTTGCTACATTAATTTGATTGTTCAGGGTACACTTAACACAAGGAATCCAAGTATCCCAAGTTACACTATGAGGACTTATTAGGGTTCTAAGACATATAATTATCTTTTTGTTTAACCTTTCTACTACATTACTTTGGGGATGGTTAACGAGTATATTGACTTTCTTGATGTGGAACACACTACATAGATTTTCCAAGATTTTGTTATTAAATTCAGTCCCATTATCTGAAACTAGGATGTTAGGTGTAGTAAAATTACAGATTATCTGATCATAGATTACGGAAGCAATAGTTTCAGCTTTCTTATTGATTATGGGTTGTAATATACAAAATCTTGAAAAATAATCAATAGCAACAAATAGGTATTTAAAGCCGTTCTCGGTTAATGGTAATTCCAAAGTATCCATGTGAACTCTTTCCCAAGGTTTCTGTGGAATGGGATAGGTGAGTATAGGAGCAGGTTTTGGTGTATTTGCCTTCACCTTTACACATTTTACACATTTTTCTATATAATCATATATAGTTTTCTTCATACCTAGCCAAAAGTACTTAAGTTGTGCCTGTCTAAAAGTTTTATCCTTTCCAGGATGTGAACTACAATCACTATCATGAAGTAACTTCAATATCTCATTTACCAGAGTTTGTGGTATAACCAACTGATTTACTTGACCTCTAGAAATATCTTTCCCATTTACAAATGTTTTCCTATACAAAATTCCATTAATCAAATGAAATTCCTCTATCTTATACCCCTTTGGTAGCTTTGGAGGATCTCCTCTTGGGTTCATCAAATGCTTGATTATTGAATCACATGTCTCATCATCTCCCTGTTCTCTTATTAGCATTTCTTCATCTAAAGTTACTAATTCTTCTATACTACTAACAAAATTAATCAACCCAGTCCCAGTCATTGGTTGACTAATGTTTCTAGAAAGTGGATCTGCTACATTCCTTCTACCCGGAATATAATTAAATTGAACATCATAGCACTGAAGTATCGCAAACCATCTAGCAAGTCTGCCTCTAAGATTCTTATGCTTAAATAAGTTCTGAATAGCTGTGTGATCAGTCCAAACTCTGATGGGATACCCTAGTATCATATCCCTAAACTTTCTAAAGAATAAATTACTGCTAAAGTTTCTCTTTCAGTTATAGAATAGTTTCTCTCCGCACTATTACAAAGTCTGGATGTGTAAGCTATGGGTTTCAAAGTTCCATTTCTCTCTTGCATTAGTATGCCTCCTAACCCTATGTCAGACGCATCAGTACAAAGAATAAATTCTTTTTCATAGTCGGGGAAAATTAAAATAGGTGAACTCGTGAGTTTATCTTTCAACTTGTCAAAAGCTTGCTGTTGTGCAGGTCCCCACATGAACTTTGAGTCCTTTCTCAACAAAGAACTTAGTGGATTAGCAAGGTCAGCATAACTTTGAATGAATTTTCTATAATATCCTGTTAATCCCAAAAAGCTCCTAACCTTGTCTACATTGGTCGGAACTGGAAAATTCTTGACAGCGTCAACCTTTGAATTTACTGTACTCAGTCCGTGTCTGTCTATCTTATGTCCTAAGTAAATGACACTGTCTTGCAAGAACTTACATTTTTCAAGTTTTACTTTTAACCCAGCTTCTCCTAGTCTTGAGAATATCAAATCTAATTTCTTAAAGTGCTCCACTGCAGTCTGAGAAACTATTAAAATGTCATCTAGAAATACACTGGCAGTGTTTCCTAACAATCCATCTAGAATAGTATTCATTAATCTCATGTAAGTTAATGGACTATTACATAACCCAAATGGCATTCTCTTGAACTCATAATGTCCTGTTGTAGTAGAAAATGCTGTGAACTCTCTTGAATCTTCATGCAATTCTATTTGCCAAAAAGCTGATTTGATATCTATAGTACTAAAATATCTATTCTCAGTTCCCAAACTTCTCAAAATGTCACCGATAATGGGTAATGGTAACCTGTCACGAATGGTGCGCTTATTCAGTTCCCTGTAATCAATAACTGGTCGCATAGTCCCATCAGACTTTGGTACTAAGATCAACGGAAAATTCCACTCACTTTTACTATGTTCAATAATATCCTGTGATAACATTTCAGTGATGAGTTTATCTACTACAGCTAATTTAGAGTGAGGAACTCTGTAGGCTGGTATGTAGATAGGTTGTGTTCCTGGTTTTAACTTAATGTGATGTTTTAAAACAGTTGTTTTGCCTAAGGCGTCCCCCGGCAAAGCAATTGCTTTTTTATGTTTCATAAGCAAAGCAAATAAAGCTTCATCCAACTCAGGGCAATTAGTTGATTGTAATAATTCTTTATATCTATTTCTTAAGTCTATGCCTTCTTGTACTGAACAAATTGATGAAGTTGGTAATTCTATCTCCTCACTATTCTCATTTAAAATCTTAATAGGTTTAGTACACACCTGAATACATCCTATTTGTGTACCTTTCTTTAAAACTATCTCTTTATTCATAGTATTAATTACTAATACTTCTACTCTGTTCTTATTTGTCTTATAAATCCCTGAGTCCCACTTCAATCCTTTAATTTTAACTGATTCTGGGACTGTAATTACTTCAGAGTCTACATTGATTCCTTTCAAACACACTTCAACCTTATTAATTGACATGGGATGTAACAATGTCGACCTTGTTAATCCGCAATCTGCAATTCTCAAGGCATCTGTGGTTGATAATTTAGTAATCTCTGGGATTTCCTGAACTTCTGAGTTGGGTTCACAAATTGTTTTACTTTCTGTAGGGTTGGACCGCTCGGCCTCGCTATCTAGGATAGAAATGTTATCTAAGGATTCATTGATTCCTGTCACTGGTCTTAAGTCTGGTTGATTTAAGAATGGGATTAACTGTGAATTCACTAAAATTCCTAAGTCAGCAGGACAAATTACCATGTTTTCTTTTCTCATAGTTGCAAATCCTATCAATAAATCTCCTGGAAAAACAGACTCTTCTACCACTATCACTGGGATGTACAATTGTTCATTTGTATACAAGGCAACTTCTAGCTCAATCTTACCTATGTTTTTAACTGATTTCCAGTTACACCTTGCAATGTGTAACGGATTGGTTCCAACATTTTCACTCCTGGGTTCAACTGGTTTAAAACTTTACTAGTAATTACATTAACTACAGACCCTGTATCAATAAAAATTTGAATAGGCTTATTGAACACTTTACCCGCAATGAGAGGTCCTACAGAAGTTTTACCAACAGTAATTATCAGTTTGTCAGTTTCTTTCATCTCCCTTGCATTCCCATATTTAACACAATACCGCCTATCGGTATATATATGGGGAGGTCTGAAATGGTTTATTCTGTGTCTGGGGGTTTTCCTCTTAGCCCTGGGGGTACCCGAAAATTTCGGCATTCATGAGTTCTGTGTCCGATTTTTATTATGGTAAATACAGAATGGAGGGTTCCTACATTGATACTCATTGTGACCTTCGTATTTGCAATTTCTGCAAATAATCCCATAAAAACATTCTTGTGCCTTGTGTCCCCATGCATTACAATTAAAACATAGGATTCTGGTATCCCTATCCCTAGATGGACTTCTAGCATGCCGCCTATGTCCTACTTCTGTTTTCTTAAACTCTCTAGAGTTCCTATATTGGCTTTGTTGATTTATAGGCATTACATATGGGTTTATTGTTCTGGTCTCACTGTATCCTTGAAGAAGATAATCTACTTCTCCTAAACAGATATTTGATTTTAAATCTTTGTACAGCCTTTCTGCTGTTAAGTCATCAGAATTCTTTGCCAATAAGCTAAATGTAATCAATTTGATTACCTGTGAGATTTTCATCTTCTCACTAGATCTTTCTATCCAGTCTGAATCTTTCAAGATAGAATTCATGTCTTTTGACCATCTATCTAATCTAGCTAAGTACTCTGTGTCAGTTTCACTTGTCCTAACTAATAGGATCCTGATCACATTTGGACATGAAATGCTTGAGAAATGCTTTCTTGTAATTATCATATTGATTAATTAATTCCATTTGCTGGAAGTTAATGACAAACCTCGCCCTTCCATGCTCTGGATCTATATTCTCCTTGAGAATCTCAATCTTACGATCCTCATTGGTAATGTTTTTACTAACTATAAGAGTGTCAATGAGGTTCAGGAACTTGTTTACACCATATGTGTTAGACTCTCCTGTGAATTTTGGAATATTTGTATTTGATGTGTGAATTTCGTGTCTCAACACGTTAGAATTCTGAGGGGTACTCATACTTATTACTAATACCTTGCTTTAGCCTGGCTGCTTGCGATGTCGCTTCGTGATGTCAATGTCTGGTTTGACGTCCTTCTACGGTCTTGTCATTCCTCAACTACGTTGTTCCTCCTCCATCACACACTCTGCCTTGAAGACCGCCTTGTAGATGATGATCACCTTGAAGAATCTTGAAGAATGCTTGTTCCCAACGTAGCAGTTACTTGAAGTTGTAGATTTCTCTCGTAGTCGTAATACACTCTTGATTTTGGTTGTCTTGTTCCCGTAGACTTCATGCGCCACTTCTCTTCGGAGGTGTTTAACACCCAGTTCGTTCCACCGCTGTTCACCACTTTCACCACCCCTTGTCACCACTGTCACTTAAATTTGACTTGTAATATCACTCGTCTCAAGGCCCCTTGCCTCTCGTTACGTGAGTTTCACTAATATTCAAGTTCCTCTTAAGCAGTAGGCCCAATGCCTTCTTTTTCCTGTAGTCTCACTATTTTCTAGGCCCCATGCCTATTCCTCTCGTCCTTTGGGTTAATAAAAGGGTGGTGAATTTTCTTTCTTCTTTCACTGTAATTTCACCTTCTGCTTACACTCGGGATCTCTTTTCTCTCGTCTCTACAACGTCTCCTCATCCTCTCTCGATCCTCTCTCTCCACCCTCTCTATATCTTCTCTCTCGAGATCCCGTATCTTACGCTAAGCTACCTTCGTCTGACGTCACTAATTTTTCTAAACCAATCTCCAGTTACCTTTCAAATAAATGTCACTCCTTATGGGCGTGACTTTGAATTCATGCACCAATAGTTTTTTTCCTCCTTCTCCACCTTGCACCAACCCGGAAAGCCATTACAATGCCACTAGCGATATTGTTTATCTCAGCATTAGTCAAACGAAGCTAACCTGCGCTTACAAAGTTATGATTACATAATCGATTATAAAACAGTCACCACCATCGGTGTGTTTACATAGACAAAACGTCGCCCTCACATAGACATAACATCGCCCTCGAGCAGGCGTCGAGTCTGAATTATTCTAATACCCTAGCTCATTTCCATTCGTACACTACCGGCCTCTTACAGAGTGAAGAAAGACTAGTAAAAGAGGTATGGAAGGCAGGTGTGGAGGGAGTGAACATGAGGGGACGTCCTAGGATGAGGTGGATGGATGGGGTGAAGGGGGCTTTGGGGAAGAGGGGAATGTCTGTTGAGGAAGGAAGGGAGAGGACGGAAGACAGAGGTGAGTGGAGAATGGTTGTATATGGATGATGTGACTGCATGAGGAGGAATGGGCGGGGGGTGGGGTAGTATGTGTGAGTAAATTTTGACGCAGCCCGAAGGGATTTCTCCCCGTCCTCGCCTTATATGCAAAGGGGGACGGAGAGGGGGGGTCGCCGATTAAATGAAGCGGCCTTGCTGTGGATGTGCTGTCTTGCGACACTGCTTCTGACCCAGGGCGGTGGGCAGGGTGCAGGGATGACCCGTCATCCAGGAGGTGCTCAGATGAGAGGAAGGGTGGGAGGGGTGTGGAGTGTATTTAGGGATGAAATGGGTGGGAGTGTTTTTATGCCTTTCCCTTTTTGGCTACCTCCCTTGGAAGGGGGAAAAAGCCTTGGTATATGTATGTATGTATGTATTTTGCGGGAAGGGGAGCTATGCTCGTGTTGTCCCGCCATTGTATCTCTCAGTGTCTAGTTTGCTTTTAAACTCGTGAATGGTTTTTGCGCTTACTATTTCATTATCCAGTTTGTTCCAAGTGTCTAAAACTCTATGTGGAAAACTGTTTTTCTTCAGTTCTCTTCTATAGCTATGTTTTTTTAATTTCCTTCCATGTCCTCTTGTGTTTCTCTTGTCCCAGTTTAGTAATTCTTCTCTATCAAGTATCTCTGTGCCTTTCATGATTCTGTAGATGGTCAGTAGGTCGCCTCTCTCTCTTCTTTGCTCCAGTGTCGGTAGCTCCAGTTTAGCCAATCTCTCCTCGTATGATAGGTTTGCAAGTGCAGGTGCCATTTTTGTAGCTGCTCTTTGGATTCTTTCTATTTTCTTTATGTTCTTTTTGGTACTAGGGGACCACAATGTCGCCGCATACTCTAGTCTAGGCCTTATCAATGTAACCAATATTTTTTTTATCATGTCTTCGTCCAGGTAAGCAAAAGCCACTTTTATTGATCTTAGCAAGTTGTAAGTCTCCCCGACAATTTTGTTAATCTGTGTATCATAGGACAAGTCGTTTGTGATAATAACTCCCAATTCTTTTTCGGATCCTACTTTCTTGACTTCCTTGGTTCCAATTGTGTATTTTCTTGATATTCTGTTTTTGCTTTTTCCAAACTCCATTATGCTACACTTCTTAGTATTAAAATCCACTTCCCATTTCTGACTCCAGTTCCATACCCTATTCAGATCTTCTTGCAGTGCTTCACAGTCCTTATCAGTTTCTACTTTCCTTAACAGTTTGGTGTCATCAGCAAAGAAGCTCATGTAACAGTTCATGCCCTCGTCCATATCATTCATATAGATAGCAAACATTATTGGAGCCAGTACAGATCCTTGCGGTACTCCACTGATCACCTCTTTCCAATCTGAATATTTTTCTCTGAGTACTACTCTCATCTTTCTTCCAGTCAGGAAGTCCTCCATCCATTTTAGTTGGTTCCCTTGTATTCCTCCTATGTGTTCCAGTTTTTTTAGTAGTTTTCTGTGTGGTACTTTGTCAAATGCTTTTTGCAAGTCTAGGAATGCACAATCAGCCCATCCGTTTCTTTCTTGCACTATGTCTATTAGTCTTGAGTAGAAGCATATCAAGTTTGTGGTGCATGATCTACCTTGTCTGAACCCGAATTGTCTTGGGTTTAATATGTTGTTATCTTCCAGGTGTTTTACCCATCTATTCTTGATGATTTTCTCACAAATTTTGGCAATAGTGCTTGTTAGTTATACTAGTCTATAGTTGGTGGGTTCTTCCTTGTTTCCTCCTTTATATATTGGTACAATGTTAGCATTTTTCCAGTCCTTAGGTATCTTTCCTTCCTTGAGTGAGCTATTTATTATGATGTGTATTTTGTCCGTTAGCTCTTCTTTGCATTCTTTTAGAATCCAATTTGCAATTCCATCCGGGCCATGTGATTTTCTGACGTCCAATTTTGATAGGTGTTCTGATATTTCTTTTTGTGATGTTGTAAATTCACTCATGTGGGGAGAATGTTTTGTTATTATCTACGTCCCAATTTTGTATTTTCTCTCTGGTGAAGACAGATTTAAAGTGGTTGTTCATGATTTCGGCCATCTCTAATTCTTCTGTGTATTCTATATTTCCTTGGCGTAGTTTCACTAGTTCCTGTTTGGTTTTAAGTTTACCATTTACATACCGGTAGAATAGCTTGGGCTGATCTTTGCATTTATCTATAATATCCTTCTCATGGTTCCTTTTCTCCTCTCTTCTCACATTAATATACTCATTTCTATACATACATACATACATATACCAAGGCTTTTTCCCCCTTCCAAGGGAGGTAGCCAAAAAGGGAAAGGCATAAAACACTCCCACCCATTTCATCCCTAAATACACTCCACACCCCTCCCACCCTTCCTCTCATCTGAGCACCTCCTGGATGACGGGTCATCCCTGCACCCTGCCCACCGCCCTGGGTCAGAAGCAGTGTCGCAAGACAGCACATCCACAGCAAGGCCGCTTCATTTAATCGGCGACCCCCCCTCTCCGTCCCCCTTTGCATATAAGGCGAGGACGGGGAGAAATCCCTTCGGGCTGCGTCAAAATTTACTCACACATACTACCCCACCCCCACCCCCCCGCCCATTCCTCCTCATGCAGTCACAACATCATCCATATACAACCATTCTCCACTCACCTCTGTCTTCCGTCCTCTCCCTTCCTTCCTCAACAGACATTCCCCTCTTCCCCAAAGCCCCCTTCACCCCATCCATCCACCTCATCCTAGGACGTCCCCTCATGTTCACTCCCTCCACATCTGCCTTCCATACCTCTTTTACTAGTCTTTCTTCACTCATTCTTTCCATGTGTCCAAACCATCCTAATATTCTTTCATCAACCCTATCTCCCAACTCCTTTTTCACCCCTGTTCTCCTCCTCACCTCCTCGTTTCTCACTCTATCTAGCCTAGTAACCCCCACCATACTTCTCAGACACCTCATCTCAAACACATTCAAACTCCTTCTCTCTTCTTCTCTTATGTTCCACGTTTCTGCCCCATACAGTGCTGTTGGCACAATCACTCCTTCATACAGTCTCCTCTTCGCATCCATTCCCAAATGTCTATTCCTCATTACACTCTTTAAACCACCAAGGCATTTACTCGCTTCTCTCAATCTACATTCTACCTCCACCTTCACTCCACCTTTTCCTGCTACACTTGCACCCAAGTATCTGGAAACTATCCACTTCCTCCAGTCGCTCTCCCTTAATGTTCACTTCCAGTCCTACTGCCACTTTCACCCCTTGTACATCTCATCACCTTACTTTTACCCACATTTATCTTTAGCTTTCTTCTATCACATACTCTCCCAAACTCTGCCACCAGCTTCCTCAATCCCTCCTCTGACCCTGCCACAAGCGCAGTGTCGTCCGCAAACAACAGCTGGTTCACCTCCCACTTTTCTCCATTTTCTTTAACCATCTCCAATCCCTGACTCACTACCCTAGCATTCACCTCTCGCACCACCCCATCCATGTATAAGTTGAACAGCCAGGGCGACATAACGCATCCTTGACGAAGTCCCACCTTTACTTCAAACCACTCACTCTCTCCATTTCTAATCCTAACACATGCTCTACTACTCTCATAAAAACTCTTGACAGCTCCCAAAAGCTTTCCTCCTATCCCATAAATCTGCATAACCTCCCACAGTGCCTTTCTGTCTACCCTATCATAAGCCTTTTCCAGATCCATAAAAGCCCAAAAAACATCCTTCCCCTTTCCTATAGCTTTCTCACATATCTGTCTTACCACAAAGATCTGATCTACACAACCTCTACCCGTCCTAAATCCACACTGTTCCTCACCAATTACTCCTGTTCCTCTCCTAATCCTCTCAATTAAGATCCTCCCATAAGCCTTCCCTACTACACTCAACAGGCTAATCCCTCTGAAACTACTACATTCACACTTGTCCCCTTTTCCCTTGTAAAGAGGAACTATACAGGCACTACTCCAGTCCTCCGGTACTCTACCCTCTCTCCAGCAAACATTAAATAACCTCACCAACCAGTCCACCATCACTGCACCTCCCTTTTTCAGACATTCTGCATGACATCCATCCAGACCAGGTGCCTTACCTGCTTTCATCATCTTTACAGCTGCCTTCACCTCATCCTTCCTTATTTCTCCTCCATTCTCCTCACTCATCACTCTCATTTTCTTCGCAAATTTGCCATTTGCTTTGTTTTTTGTCTTTTCTCCACCTTTTCCAAGCTTTGTCCCTTCTGTCTTTTGCCTCACTGCATCTTTTGTTGAACCAACTTTTAATGTACTCTCTCGCTTTTGTCTTGGTACATGCCTGTTTACCCCATCATTGTAATTATCCAACAGTATGTTCCATTTCTCTTCCACTGTTGTCTCTTCCATATAGAATTTTTCCCAGTTTGCATTCTGGAAGAACGTCTTTAGTTTTGCAAAGTCTGTTTTGTTGTACATCAATCTTCCTTTCCTATGCTTTTCATTCCTCTCCATGTCTATTTCCTCCTTTAGTACAGTTTCGATGAGTACATGGTCACTCTTTCCAATTGGTGTCTTGTAGTGGACTTTGTTCACTATTGCAGGTTCCGTTGTAAATATTAAATCTAGTTTTGTTGGCTCTTCATTTTTTCTGTATCTTGTGTTTTCACTGACCCACTGGGTCATTGTGTACTCCATGGTCATGTCTAGCAGTACATTGCCCCACACATCATCTCCTCGTACTGTCATGTTGTCCCAACAAATTTCTTTGCAATTGAAGTCTCCCATAATTACTAGATTACCCTTACCCATTAGTATCTCATTTAGTGATTTTCTTGTATCTTCTAGCATTTTTGTGTGTTCGTTTTCTTTCCAAGCATTCGTTCTTGGGGGCACATAGGTCACCACAAACTTTCTACTTTTCATCTTTTTGCCTTCGACTTTTATCATGATCAGTTCAACATTACCTTTGCCCTCTGCAATTTTTGTCACGTTTAGGTCTTTCTTGGCCAAGAACATGATTCCCCTCCCTGCTTTTTGTCCCTGTTTCTTATCCAGTAATTGTATAGCCCTTGTCCAATATCAATAGATGGTATTTCTCCTCTTAGTTTAGTCTCTACAATTCCCATTATGTCTGGTTTTTCTTCTAACAGATAATCATTGAGTTCGTTTAGACCTGAAATTAATCCGTCAATGTTAGTATAGGCCACTTTTAATTTACTTCCTTCTCCATTATCTTTTCTGTCCTTGGTTTTTTTGTTTTGATGTGCCACTGTTTTAATCTCATGTCGATTACTCTCCAATGGAATTCTTTGCATTCTGTCTCCGTTCTCAACAAGAATTTTTCCTTTGCTTCTTTTCTTAGTGACTTTTCTTTTTCTAATTCCTCAGTACTCATTTCTCTTTTTATCCATATCTTAATGTACTTTTCACTCTTTGCCAAATTGCCTACTTTTTCAAAAATGTCTTCTACTACCATCTGTGACCTTAATTTTATCTTTAGAGGTCGATTTCTATCTTTAGAGTAGCAACCGATTCTGTGTGTCTCTTCTAAGTCTATGCTTGAATCTCTCTTCCCCCCCCTGAATTTCATTTAGAATTTCTACTGCTGTCTCTTTTTCTTCTTTTTCTCTCATGTACCTTGCCAATCCCTGTTTTTCTTTTAGTCCATAGACCACAATACATTTTTTTTCTATCTACTGTATCCCTGACCCAGTTTGCTTTTTCATTAATCACTTGGATAATTGTGTCTTTTGCATTATCCTGCATTTGCTGCTTGACTATTGCTTTAAAAGCAGTTTCCTTGTTTTCGATGTTTTCCTTCCACTTCTTAATTTTCTGAATACTTTCTTCACCTAGATTCTCTTCTATCTTTTGTGACAACTCATGTAATCTGTTGTTCACCTCTATCTTTAAATTGTCGCTGCTGTTATTTTCATTAGTTTTTTCTTTTCATTATCATTCTTCAGCTCATTTATATCCCTTTTCATTTCCTTGATCTCGTTTGTGAGATCTAAGTTGGTTTTTCTTAGGTCAGAGATTTCGTGATTCGCGTGTGCTAAGCATTCCCTTAATCCTATGATATCATTTCTTAAGTCCATAATTTCATTCTCCCACCGAGTCCTAGTTTTGTTCATATCTTTCTCTATCTTTAATAATCGACTTTCATATTTGTTAAATCCTGTGAAGTCGTCTTCGTCGCACGTGGATTTGTTTACATTGCGGTTCGATCGTCTGACGCTAGATGGCTCTGTTTCGTGACTGTCTCTCGAGTCGTTGTTTTATTTAATTTTAGCTAATTACATGATAATACAATTGACTAGCACTGCAGAGATATCATTTCGGACACTCACAATCACTCCCCACCCCTACAATACAAACCAGGTTTCGTTTTTCGTCGTGAATCCCCTTCTTCTTGGTGACGACGGCGGACGGCGACGACGGTGTAAGTGTATATATGTATATGCAAGGTTGACCACGAAGAAAAACTATTAAAGCAGAGTGCTTTTGTAAATTCACATCTTCTGTGCAAATGATACGTAGTGAAAGGTACAAAGGTGCAGACTATATACACTGCGTGCCAGAATTATATGCAAATCGATTTTTATGTTCTAACTCCGATAGTTTTTTAATAAAAATTAGTGAAATTTGGCATGTTATATGACAACACTAACGTATGCGCAGATCTAAAATTTTAAGCTAATCTGCCAAATAGTAATCCAAAGGCAGCCATTTTGGTGACTTGCAGCTTGTTTAAGCGTGCCAACTTTATATGCAAATCATTGCTAAAGTGTCAAATGTGGTGAAGTGGTGACGGAAAATTAAAACATTAATTATTTTAGGAATATGTAATCTGAGAACAACAATAATACAGAGCAAACATGTTCAATATGGTTTTATAGTACAATCAATATTGTATGTAATTGCCATTTTTATTAACAAGAGAAAAAAGCCTTTGGTCCATTGAAGATGTCAAACTTTCGATTTCATCTGATGAAATTTCCTTGGTAGCAGTCAGAACGGCATTCCAGAGGTCATCCTTGGAGGTGTTCTGCCTTCCTCCGGAGTAAATCTTCCTTTTCAAGATGCTCCACAGATTTTCGATGGGATTTAAATCTGGAGAACAGGCTGGCCATTGCATTATTTTCCCATGTCTGGCAAAAACACTCTCCAAATATTCAGTGGTTATGCTTGCAGCATGAACGGTGCATTATAAAGCATGAATACCATCTTTTTCCAGAATGACAAATTATTATTCTTGTGCCAGGGTTCGAGGTGTTCTTTAATGAAGTCAATGTAGAGTTTGGTGGTTATTTTCACTCCATCTCCGACTCTAAATGGTCCTACCAGCTCATTACCAATGATTGCAGCCCAAAACATCACACCACCACCTCCTTGTTGACGCCTGATCCGGTGGGGACGTGGACCCTCATTACGATACCATCCTCCACCCATCGGGTCCATCAAGAGTCGCTCGACACTCATCGGTGAACAAAACAGTTTGAAAATTTACCTTCATGTGATTTCTTGCCCACTCCATCCTCTTATTCTTGTGGATATCCTTTAATGGAGGGCGAACCTCTGGCTTTCCACATTTTGCAACCGTCCTCAGGATACGGCATCGAGTTGATTTGGGCACATCAGGAACGCCAGCGTTTTCAAAAACTTTTTTGCTAGTTTCAAGAGGGTTACGGCGGACTTCTCTCTTGATCCTACTCATGGCTCGACGCGACACAGGTGCTTTCTTACGAATTTTACCTTTGTCAGAGTGTCCGTTGCAAAAGTTGAGGGTTAGTAACAATTTTTTAATTGTACGATGATCACGGTCCAATTCTTTGTCTATTTCTAAGGTAGATATCTTATTATGAATACTTTGGACAATTTTAGACTTCTCAGCTTAACTCAAAGCACCTTTACGTCCCATCTTGCATATAAAGTTGGCACGCTTAAACAGGCTGCAAGTCACCAAAATGGCTGCCGTTTGATTACTATTGCGCAGATTAGCTTAAAATTTTAGATCTGCCCATGTGTTAGTATTGCCATATAACATACCAAATTTCACTAATTGTTATTAAAAACTATCGGAGTTAGAACATAAAAATCGATTTGCATATAATTCTGGCACGCAGTGTAGGTGGGAAACATGGGGGACGTGCAGACGTCCTGGTGAGAGAGGTGAGGTAGTGCCCATGGACCAACTGTTTGTCCACGTTTACAATGGGTGCGGAAATGTTCTACACGGTTACAATTTATACATCTTATAAATTTTCTTTTGAAATAAAGTTGTCTAGGTAATATTATCATTTTTCAGTACGAATAATACATAGTGAAAAGTACAGAAGTGCAGACAATATGGGTTATAGTGTGGTCCCACTGTGTGCTTACAATGGGTACAAAATATCCTACATGGTTACAACTTGTACACCTTGGAAATTTCTTTACAAATAAAGTTGTCCTACATAGTTACAATTTATATATCTTATAAATTTCTCTACAAATTTGTCTAGTTTACATTGTCATTTTCAGTGCAAATAAGACATAGTGAAAGGTACAAAGTGGGTTATAGTGTGGACCAGCTGTCCTACATTGTTACAAGTTGTACATCTTGGAAATTTCTTTACAAATAGATTGGTCTAGTTTGTATAATCCTAGATTAAGGTTTATATTATCATCTTGTGTGGTCTTAATTAAACTGCTTTTTATTACATTTCATTTGACTATTGTTACTATTAGTTATTATTTTAGCTTCCCAATTAATATGGTTGTTAAAGGTACTGAGGTGTTGGAAAATACCACTTGACATATTTCTATCTTTAACACATTTCTTATGTTGTTTGATTCTAACTTCTAGGTCTTTTGCTGTTTGACCGATGTAGAACTGGTTACATGATTTATAGGGGATTTTGTATATACAACCTTTGGGACAGTTTTTTTGAATTGTTGATGAGGTCTTTTTTAACAGAGTGTTACTATTCTTAAAGGCTACATTAACTTTGAATTTCTTGAGTAACTTGGGGACATTAACTATGTTTTCATTAAAGGGTAATACCAATAGATTGTAACAGACAAAGTGATTGTTTGGATGGGGGCTATGATATGAAGTATCAATGAAATGTTTAGGATATTTCAGTTTGGCACTTATGTCATAGATATTTCTTTTTTCCTCATCAATGTACTCAGGGCTGCAGATGTGTAATGCCCTAAGGAACATCAATTAGAAAACAGATCTTTTTACTTTATCGTGATGAGAAGAGTAGTAATGTATATATGAGCTTACATTAGTTAATTTCCTGTGTATGCTAAATCTGAAGTTTCTGTTCTGTGAATTTTTACATCTAGGAATGGCATTACTCCTTCAATTTCTACTGTAAATTTAATGGAGTGGACTAAGTTGTTGAGTTTGGTAAGGAAATGTGTTATGTTGGTGTTATCTGGCTAAAGGCAGAGAATGTCATCAACATAACGTAGGCATGTGATGTTTACAGGAATGATTTTACTTAATAAATTTTTTTCAAAAATTCCATATATAAATTACTAAGGACAGGGGAAAAAGGGTTTCCCTTGCTCATTCCAAAAGTTTGTGTGTAGAATTTATTGTCAAATTGGTATTTACAATCTTTAACACATAGTTTGATTAATTCTATGATACAGTTTGTAGGTAACGGTAAAGTATGTTTATCTGGTTCAACTGTTAGAAAATGAAATAAATCATCAACTGGGACTTTGGTGAAAAGATATATAACATCGTAGCTAATTAATTTAGCATTGTAATTTGGTTGTGCGTTGTTATGTTTGTCTGAGTTTTAAATCATTATTTACATGGGCTGTGGATATGGTTCCAACCAATGGACTAAGGATAGTTACCCGCCATTTTGAGAGCTTATAGGATGCTGATCATATAGACAAAATTATTGGTCTAATGGGGTTACCTTATAGTAACATATACTCGAAAGAAATGTAATCAAAAGCAGGTTAATCAAGACCGCAGAAGATGATAATATAAACCTTAATCTAGGATTATATAAACTAGAAGGGATTTCTCCCCGTCCTTGCCTTATATGCAAAGGGGGACGGAGAGGGGGGGTCGCCGATTAAATGAAGCGGCCTTGCTGTGGATGTGCTGTGTCTTGCGACACTGCTTCTGACCCAGGGCGGTGGGCAGGGTGCAGGGATGACCCGTCATCCAGGAGGTGCTCAGATGAGAGGGAGGTTGGGAGGGGTGTGGAGTGTATTTGGGGATGAAATGGGTGGGAGTGTTTTTATGCCTTTCCCTTTTTGGCTACCTCCCTTGGAAGGGGGAAAAAGCCTTGGTATATGTATGTATGTATATAAACTAGACAACTTTATTTGTAAAGAAATTTCTAAGATGTGTAAGTTGTAACCATGTAGGACAGCTGGTCCACACTATAACCCACTTTGTACTTTTCACTATGTATTATTTGCACTGAAAATAATATAAGCTAGATAAATTTGTAAAGAAATTTCTAAGATGTATAAATTGTAACCATGTAGGACATTTTGTACCCATTGTAAGCACAGACACAGTTGGACCACACTATAACCCATAATGTCTGTACATCTGTACCTTTCACTGTATTATTCACACTGAAAAATGATAATATAAAATAGACAACTTTATTTGTAAAGAAAATTTATAAGATGTATAACTTGTAACCATGTAGGACATTTCCGCACCCATCATAAATGCGGAGGGACAGTTGGTCCATGGGTACTACCTCACCTCTCTCACCAGGACGTCTCCACATCCCCCATGTTTCCCACCTATATAGTCTGCACCTTTGTACCTTCCACTTTGTATTATTTGCACTGAAGATGTGAATACACAAAAGCGCTCTGCTTTAATAGTTTTTCTTCGTGGTCAACCTTGCATTTTTCAAGAACACACGGTTCCAGTGTTTTTTTCTGCATATATGTATTTGTGTATACAGTGGTAGCGGAAAATTTGGGCGGAAATCGACGAGAGACGAATGTAAATAGTTGTGACATTTAAATAGACATTAAAGACATTTAAGCGGCTCATAACGTAACTTGTTTGCCAAGCGATTTTCTTTTAAACTTGATGACCCTCTCCAAACGTACTGGGATGTATCTTGCCAGATTATCTACGTGTTTCGAACAATATTATATCAAATATCCTGTATATCTATTTTTAGCTTTGCTACAGTCGAAACGTCACGGTCCTGAAGCTGGTTTTTTTTAATGATATGCCACCCATGCTCTATGGGATTTAGGTCTGGTGAATTCCCAGTCCACTTTTTGAAGTAATCTACACCAGAGTCCTCTAACCACTGGTTAATAGACCAAGCTGTGTGAGCAGGAGCTCCATCCTGCATAAACCAGCGAGCGTTACACTTTTCAAAACCTTCAGGCAGGTTAGCACACAATAACTCCAAATAACTGTGCTGATTTACGTTCTCATTTTGTTCAAGAAACACTAAATTGCCAACTCCACCAAACGCACAGTACCCCCGACACCATAACACTTGGTGCATGTTTCAACACTTCAGCTGTATAGCGGGGGTCATTAGGGTCCGACCCCTGGGGCGCCTCATACGTTTCGACCTATGGCTTGACAACACCACAAACGTTGACTTTTCACTCCACAACACTTTTGTCCCAGTCTTCTAGAGTCCAATCCTTATATTTCTTGCAAAACGATATGCCATCGCATATGTTTTTTGCATTCAAGAGGGGAAGAACCTTAGTACAACAACCACAAACACTAAATTGTAAATCTTTGGCTAAACGATCAGAAATACATCTTACAGACACGTCCTACAGTGGAGGGTTATTTTCCTTTAGTTTTTGAGCTGTGAGTGTTGGATCTTTATCCAACTGCCTCCTAATAACCTTAGAAGTACGATTTGATATCTTCCTTGGCTGACCAGAGTGAGGCTTTGGGGTAGGAGAGGCGTCACCTCCTCCATCTCGAAATTTCTTGGTCCACTTTTGGATTTGCCGCATTCCAATTCCCACACGAGTGGCTATGTCTTTACACTTATAACCTTCCTTATAGAGGGTTATAATAGCAACAATTGTGTCTCTTCATTACTCTTTATCGAGGCACAAAAACAGACCACTGTAAAAAATCGACTAGTCCACGTCAGAGATATTTACAAACACCACGTGGTCCTGAGAGCGACTAAACAAAGTTGTCAGGTGGTACGTATTGTCTCGTTTAATTAACGGTATAGACATACATACATACATATACCAAGGCTTTTTCCCCCTTCCAAGGGAGGTAGCCAAAAAGGGAAAGGCATAAAAACACTCCCACCCATTTCATCCCTAAATACACTCCACACCCCTCCCACCCTCCCTCTCATCTGAGCACCTCCTGGATGACGGGTCATCCCTGCACCCTGCCCACCGCCCTGGGTCAGAAGCAGTGTCGCAAGACACAGCACATCCACAGCAAGGCCGCTTCATTTAATCGGCGACCCCCCCTCTCCGTCCCCCCTTGCATATAAGGAGAGGACGGGGAGAAATCCCTTCGGGCTGCGTCAAAATTTACTCACACATACTACCCCACCCCCCCGCCCATTCCTCCTCATGCAATCACATCATCATCCATATACAACCATTCTCCACTCACCTCTGTCTTCCGTCCTCTCCCTTCCTTCCTCAACAGACATTCCCCTCTTCCCCAAAGCCCCCTTCACCCCATCCATCCACCTCATCCTAGGACGTCCCCTCATGTTCACTCCCTCCACATCTGCCTTCCATACCTCTTTTACTAGTCTTTCTTCACTCATTCTTTCCATGTGTCCAAACCATCCTAATATTCTTTCATCAACCCTATCTCCCAACTCCTTTTTCACCCCTGTTCTCCTCCTCACCTCCTCATTTCTCACTCTATCCAGCCTAGTAACCCCCACCATACTTCTCAGACATCTCATCTCAAACACATTCAAACTCCTTCTCTCTTCTCTTATGTTCCACGTTTCTGCCCCATACAGTGCTGTTGGCACAATCACTCCTTCATACAGTCTCCTCTTCGCATCCATTCCCAAATGTCTATTCCTCATTACACTCTTTAATCCACCAAGGCATTTACTCGCTTCTCTCAATCTACATTCTACCTCCACCTTCACTCCACCTTTTCCTGCTACACTTGCACCCAAGTATCTAAAACTATCCACTTCCTCCAGTCGCTCTCCCTTAATGTTCACTTCCAGTCTACTGCCACTTTCACCCCTTGTACATCTCATCACCTTACTTTTACCCACATTTATCTTTAGCTTTCTTCTATCACATAATCTCCCAAACTCTGCCACCAGCTTCCTCAATCCCTCCTCTGACCCTGCCACAAGCGCAGTGTCATCCACAAACAACAGCTGGCTCACCTCCCACTTTTCTCCATTTTCTTTAACCATCTCCAATCCCTGACCCACTACCCTAGCATTCACCTCTTGCACCACCCCATCCATGTATAAGTTGAACAGCCAGGGCGACATAACGCATCCTTGACGAAGTCCCACCTTTACTTCAAACCACTCACTTTCTCCATTTCTAATCCTAACACATGCTCTACTACTCTCATAAAAACTCTTGACAGCTCCCAAAAGCTTTCCTCCTATCCCATAAATCTGCATAACCTCCCACAGTGCCTTTCTGTCTACCCTATCATAAGCCTTTTCCAGATCCATAAAAGCCCAAAAAACATCCTTCCCCTTTCCTATAGCTTTCTCACATATCTGTCTTACCACAAAGATCTGATCTACACAACCTCTACCTGTCCTAAATCCACACTGTTCCTCACCAATTACTCCTTCTGTTCCTCTCCTAATCCTCTCAATTAAGATCCTCCCATAAGCCTTCCCTACTACACTTAACAGGATAATCCCTCTGAAACTACTACATTCACACTTGTCCCCTTTTCCCTTGTAAAGAGGAACTATACAGGCACTTCTCCAGGCCTCCGGTACTCTACCCTCTCTCCAGCAAACATTAAATAACCTCACCAACCAGTCCACCATCACTGAACCTCCCTTTTTCAGACATTCTGCATGGCATCCATCCAGACCAGGTGCCTTACCTGCTTTCATCATCTTTACAACTGCCTTCACCTCATCCTTCCTTATTTCTCCTCCATTCTCCTCACTCATCACTCTCATTTTCTTCGCATTTCCCACTGCAGATATCTTTCCTTCCCTATCCTCCTTCACATTTAGCAACTCCCTAAAATATTCTGCCCATCTTCCCCTTACTGCCATCTCTTCCATTATCATCTCTCCATCTGTACCTTTTACCTTTTCTTCCCTACTTGATTCGCCTCCTCTTTCTCTCTTAATTTCTTTCCAAAACATCTTTTTATTACTTTCAAAATTTTCTGTCATACTCCTACCCCATTTCACATCTGCTCTCCTCTTTGCCTCCTTTACCTTTTGCTTTACTTCTCTTTTCTTTTCTTTGTATGTCTCATATGCCTCCCCCGTCCTCTTTTGTAACCAATCTGTGAATGCTCGCTTCTTCTCTTCTACCACCTTCTTTGTTTCCTCATCCCACCATTCACTACCCTTTCTTCTATTTCCCCCTGTCCTTCTTGTTCCACACACCATCCTTGCACACTTTAAGACTCCCTCCTTGAACCATCCCCATTCCTCCTAGCACTAAAAAATATCAAAGAGTTTGAACGGTAAGGGGTATTTTAGGGGGGTTTTGAGTTTAGCAAAACGTTTGGGCACCTATAATTTTGCGCCCAAACTTTCCGCTACAACTATATATGTGTATTTACCTAGTTGTATTTTGCGGGAAGGGGAGCTATGTATTTACCTAGTTGTATTTACCTAGTTGTATTTTACGGGAAGGGGAGCTATGCTCGTGGGGTCCCGTCTTCATATCTCATTTTATCTAAACTATTTTTAAATTCATGTATTGTTTTTGCACACACTACTTTCTCATCTAACTTGTTCCAACTGTCTATTACTGTGTGAGGAAAGCTGTTCTTTTTCAGATCTCTTCTATAGCTGTCTTTCTTTATTTTCTTTCCGTGTCCTCTTGTATTTCTATCATCCTATTTTATTAGATCTTCTCTATCAATAATTTCTATGCCCTTCATGATTTTGTAAATAGCTATCAAATCTCCTCTCTTTCTTCTTTGCTCTAGTGTCTGTAGCTCAAGTTTTGCTGGTCTCTCTTCATATGATAGTTTTGAGAGTGGTGCCAAATTTGTAATTGCTCTTTGTATTCTTTCAAGTTTTGTTATACATTTTTTGTACTTGGTGACCACATCATTGCTGCATATTCAATCTTGGTCTTATCAGAGTGATTAGTATTTTCTTCACCATTTCTTCATCCAGGTATGTAAATGCCACTTTGATTGTTCTTATTATATTGATATGTATGTGTATATATATGTACTTGTGTATATATGTATATATAAATGTATATATGTGTATATATAAATGTATATACAGTATATGTTGCTTAAAGGAGCATGGTTGCTATCCAGGGATGGATCAGATGTGGAAATAGGAGACCTATTAATCAAGCCCGTACGGCAAAAATACTGTAATGTTGTATAGTTTAAGATGGTCATGTACATGGAAAATTGTTGGGGTATCCTTTTGAAACAAGTTCAAGCTTGTCACAGTTGGTAGAATAAATTGCAAAAAATTCAAATATAAAAACACAGAGGAGTTGCTTAGATCTTTTACAATATTGGTTACCACTCAGTTTCTCTTGTCTTTCAATGTGTGCAAAATATTCTTTTAATGCATCCCATTGTTCTATAATTCTTTCTACTGCTTGCTGGAGTGACAGCCAACAGGTTTGGCAAGGATGGAGCACTTTATATGGTTTAACCTGTAGTAATGTCTGGAAACGTTTGAATTCATACTTTCGTTTGGTGCTGTATGCAAAATATGTATAGATGTTTCTATTTACATCTTCACAATGTCTGGGGAGTGTTTTAGCCGCCTCTGATGCACAAAGATGGAGTTACAAATGCATTTAAATATATTAATTCCTGGAAATGTTTGCTTCAACCTGCTACTCAAAGAATTATAGTCCCCCATGATGTTTGAGGCACCATCAGCAGTGAAACCAATCAAATTATTGAGAGGAATAGCATGAGTGTGTAAGGTATTGACCAACATCTTATATAGTGACAGTCCAGTCGAACCACACATCTCATCATTTGCACCATAGATGTTGATTAGATTCAGCATCCTTGTAACAATGGCCCCCTTGATTGCATCATAATATTTCACAATCATTGTTAAGTATTTTGTCGCACTAACATCTGTTGACTCGTCAAGAATTACTGAAAATTTGTTTTGCCTCAAGTCTCTCACCCTTTCCTCTGAGATAAGACCCTACCTTTTTTGCTACATCAGTACATTTTGTTCTTTTCTTGTGTAGTCCTTTTGCAATGGCAGAATCAGGAAACATTGCTTTGCAGAGGTCAGCCATGTGGTCAGCAAGAAGGAAGGGCAAGTTATGCTCAGCTATAAAGCAAATCATCAAAATATATGCCGAGCTGATCTGTGCACTAAGATCCGGATGTTCTCTTCGATCTTCCAGGATAGAACTGGCGGCATGAATCTCTGTATTCTGTAAAACATGGCACGATTAATTAAGGAAGTGATGTCACACCAGAGTAAAACAAGCAAACAAAATGATAATTCATGTTGTTTGTGAATTTTATCAATCCTTCACTCCAACCAAAGGACGTCTTACAATGGTCCCTAACTGGACATATTAACAGCATTAGCACCTTACCATGTGTCTTTTTACCGTCGTCAGATTGCTTGCAAAGGTTTTCTGACACGTCAGACAATAAGCTTTTGTTGGATCTCCATCTACCTTGGCCAACCATGGCTTGAATTCCTCCATCTCCAGCCATGCGTCTCTCAGCTTCCGTTTATTAGTCATGATATATAATCTGAAGTAAACCATGAAATTTAAAATACACAAGTTCAAGATATGCATTCCATTTTCTTTGGAGTGCCTCCCATTCAGAAGAATTTATTGTAAAGCAGTAACTTAGTCAGATTCGGTACACTCATGAAAGATTACTTACTTGTGATACTTTGACTGTTTAGAGGACTATTATTTCGTGTGTGTTATGCATGCAGTAGTATTAGAGAAAATTAAATCAGTTGAACACAGTAGCAAATAGGCAGGGCTCGTCTCGGAGTGATCCTTGAAGTGCGGCTATTAAGAAGGCAACCACAAAACTGACCAGTTCTGCTTCATAGTTCGAATGAATTTTGCCTCGGTTTGCATATTTTCTACAATAGTTTTCCAGTGCACTGCACAGTTATGTTCAGAAATATGTGTGAACATAGTAAAAAAAAGATATCCAACGTAAAAAGCTGAATTTTCTATGAGGAATTTTATTCTACTGAAAGAGGAATTTGATATTACCCTATTATGTCTGCTAAATATATTTGTAGTAAGCATCAATCAAATGAATACAATTTGTTAATTACTTCTTATAACATCTGTATTAATAACATTTACATATTATATAGGTAGGTATTTATGTCGATCTTTTGCCAAGTGGCAAATGAGGAAAAAAAAGCTACAGGCAGTTGCCAGATGTCATTATTCTACATTCCGCAGCAAAAATTCTACGAACGGCAACACTGGGGTGGGCACGGTGCGCGTGTTTTTATGACGTCTGATGTTCCTACTTTCGTCTCTTCAAATTTGAAAACAATTGCTACACGCATTGCGTTTATATTTCAACTTCATTCAATGGCTAATCAAAAAACGGACAGAACTTTTTTGGTTACCTTGTAATTATACATTTCTTTTTATCTGCTAAGTCTCTTACTACAGAGATCGAAAAGTGCACATCAAAAAGAAAACACATCTAAAATATGTAAAATATTGGTTGAACTAAAACTATTAAATGTGAAAATTTATTCAATATGTATGAATCAATATGTACAAATTCAAAAAGGATATTACAACATATGCTAAAAATGGCCACCATCTTCATTAATGCATGCCCGAACTCTTTTTACCATATTTGAGGCTACTTTACGAAGCGTGTTTACACTAATGTTGTTAATCTCCACTGTAATATTCATCTAGGGTGCGGGGCCTATTTCGATAGACCTTTCCTTTAAGGTAACCACACAAAAAAAATTTGGTGATGATAAGTCAGGTGAACGTGGGGGCCACAGTCCCTTAAGGGCCCCATTCACGACAACGATTTTCAACCCCAACCCAGATTTCGAACATGGTCGGGGTTGGAGTTGTGGTTGGCGGCTTCGCCACTCACTGCAACAACCAATTGTCCAATTTTTCGCAGTTGATCCGCAGTTCTATTGTGACAAGATGTCTGATCTCGACTCTGACGATCTTTTTAATATTGCTGTTTTTTTAGAGGCAGATAGAAAGCGCAAAAAAAAGTCAGTGGTGTAAGACTTGGCTTCAAAAAAGAAACAAGCTATCCCATAATCAATTATTAGAGGAGCTGAGATGAGCCTAAAGACTACATGAACTATTTAAGAATGGATGAATCCACATTTTTAGAACTTCTGTCCTTGGTAACACCAATCATAAAAAAACAGGATACGATGATGAGGAAGGCTATTACACCTCATGAACGTCTCGTATGTACATTACGATTCCTAGCAACAGGGAGGTCATATGAAGACCTCAAATTTTCCTCCATACAGTTCTTAACGAGCCAATTTTTTTAACTACATCATCACGCGTAGCCGCGGGGTTTACTTCCTTAGATTTTGAAACGAGTATTTCATAAGCATTGTTTTTCATTATTTCATTCAAGTATTCTTTACTTTTAACTTTCCATAGGCATGGATGTTGACGGTATATCTCAATAATCTCTTACGAAATCTTTACTGTACGCTTCCATTTTTTTAGTTAGGCAGCACAACTATAGCTACAAACGCACGGTACGAAATTTTGGGTACAAGTGATAGATTTGGTTGTCCGCACCCATCCACCACTCAACCCCAACACAGACATAAAGCTCTACCCACAAAATATCAGGAAAATCTGGACAACTCCAACCCCACCCACGACCTGCAAATCGGGGCACAACTATAGCTACAAACGCACGGTACGAAATTTTGGGCACAAGTGATAGATTTGGTTGTCCGCACCCATCCACCACTCCAACCCCAACACAGACATAAAGCTCCACCCACAAAATATCAGGAAAATCTGAACGACTCCAACCCCAACCACGACCTGCAAATCGGGGTTGCGATGTAGGTTGTTGGAGCCCATCCACGAGAAAATTTGGTCTGGGTTGGGGTTGAAAATCGTTGTCGTGAATGCCCTTTAGAGATGATCTACTCGCCGAAAAACTTGTGTAAAAAATCCATACTTGCTTTGGATGTGTGACATGTAGCCCCGTTTTGCTGCAACCAGCAATAACGCTCACTTTCTTCCAGCAATGCAATAAACTGAGTAATGATGTCCTGGTACACATCACTGTTTACTGTAGCTTCGAAGAACAAAGGGCCCACTATTCGACGAGCACACCACACTCCAATTCTCTCACAGTGCAAAGGTTTTTCGTGCAAGGCATGAGGATTTTCGGCAGACCAGATTCTTGTGTTCTGGCTGTTGACATAGCCACTAAGGTGAAACAATGCCTCATCAGTGAAGAAAACACGGTCAAGCTCTGCGACTCCATGGTTATCAACAAATGACCGAAACCATCTACAGTACTCTTTATGCTTTATTTTACCTGGTGGCTTCAATTCCTGAACACAGCGAACATGATATACACGTAAATTTAACTTTTTCATCGCTTTCTGAGCACCTCCATATGAAATCTGAGATTGTGCTGAAAGTCTCCTCAAACTTTTTGAAGGCGAACACTGCATCGCATCTCTAACTTCACCAAGTTTAGCATCAGTCAGAATTTTTGGTCTACCGGTTCTCTTCTTGTCAGCTACAGATCCTGTTTCCCGGAAACGGGCTATTAATCTTGTGATTATGGAATTTTTAGGCACTTTGACACCTGGATATTTTTCACGAAATTCATTTACAACACGTGCATATGAACGACTAGAAAATAATGTTCAACAATAAAGACTCGCTGCTCTTGGGAAAACGACATGTGTACTGCGCAAAGAACATCACTATGCTCACAACACCATGTGACTGAACCAATAGAAATCACGTGCACGTTTCTTGTTGATACCCCTGTGGCGCCATCTTGCTGTAGTAGATGGAACTAACTCGGATTAAATTTCCCTATAGTAGCTGTTTTATTTTGATGTGCGCGACTTTTCGATCTCTGTATATTCTCCTCCCTCATTACTTTAATAACTGTATTTTCAGTTTGTTCTTTCATCTGTGTCACTATGTCGTTAAATACAATTTTATTGTTTTCTTGGACTTATTTCTTTTGCTATGGACTCTTTATTCTCTCTATTATTCCTCCTTAATTCCTCATTTTCATCTTTTACTTCCTTTAACTGTTTTTACCAGTTCTACTTCTTTGGTTAAGTTTTGGTTTTACTTCTTTAATTGTTCCAATTTATCAACTCGCTGTGCAATCTGTGTGAGTTGACCTAGCCTACTTTCCCAGTGTTGAGCCATTTTTTCTAGTCTTTCCTCTAGCTTTGCTAATCGGGGGAGGTTGGCACCCCCCCCCCTTCATTAAATCCATTGAAATTATTATCCTCACTTTCCATTTTGTTGTTCTTATTTATATTTCTAAACTTAATGATTTTACTGAAATTATTCACTTCTCCCACGTCCGCTGAGGATCTGTTGACATTCTTTTTCCCGTCAGATGGCGCACATGCGCCTCCCTCCTCATTTCCTTCCATTTCCCCCAGTAACCCCCCCCCTTCTCTTTTTCCACGAGCTTTCCCCTTCCCTGTAAATACAAAAAGGTACTTATTCGTTGTTGAGATCCACGAAAATTTCCCTTCTTCTTCGGAGCTCCAATCTTCGCCGTGAATCAGTCTGCGTGTGTGTATATATGTATACACTCACTATCCGAGTTACGACCTAGATTGGTTCTGACCAACCGGTCTTAAGTCGAAACGGTCGTAACTCGGACCGTATACATTCGAGGTGTATACTCAAGGACATATGATGCAGAGCGTAAATCCAGCTCAAATGTTTCGTTTGTGGCCTCATTGTAGAACATTCTCAGTGTATGCAAAACATCCAATACTCTTTGATTGTTATACTAAATAATAAATTAATAATAAATTAATAGGATAGGGTAAAGAAAGAAGATATATTACACAGGATTCTTATTAGAGACCAAAAATACAAATTAACACAAAGATACAAAATATAAAAAATAGAAAATATGCACGTCATCTACGAGGGAAAGATCAGGCAGTAGGTCTGGCGAGGCACCATGGGGGATCCGTTGGTATCTGCTGGTCGAGGCATAATTAGTAAAAAGAAGTTGAAGTAATAAAGGCTTAATAACATTTAAAATAATTCCCTCAAATGTACATGAAAACAAGTACAAGATTCGCTTCTATGCACTGGGCTCAATCGTCGCCTCCCATGCGAAAACGTTCGGTCTCTCTTCGTAAGAAAAGAATGATAATTATAGCATAACGTTATTTCATCAAGTAAATATTTTATGCATGGAATAGTACAGTGAGATATATTGTCTTATTGAATATAAGATATTATACTTCAGAACTCCAGGAATATCATAGACTTGGGTTAAAGCTATTTGTATCCATGTTCGTATACTACAGCTTTCGACTTTCGACCAATAGAATACTCGAACCAGAATGAAAAGTACGAATGCAGGACTACTGTAAACCGACTCTCTGTCTTGGCTTTCGGGAAAGCGTGTATCACCGATCTGGCAAAACTGCCCTTTCTGACCATTCCCACCTGCCCTGATTATCGGTGGGAACTGGGAATCGAAATACGGTATAATATCAATTCCAGTAAAATTATGGTATATGGTAGACATCGTATGGTAGATGGTAGACACACACTAGATTATGGTAGAAATACCATAAATATGGCAGACAGCGCAACCTTGGTGAGATGCTGTGCTGTGCTGCCGTAACTGTCGTACGGGATGCTGGACGCCACGTCCAAACGTACAGTACTGTCAACCAGTAAACTCATAATATGTGCATGTAGGCATCTGCTGAATGTGGTCGTAAGTACGGGTGGACGTAAGTCGCACAGGTCGTAACTCGGATAGTGAGTGTATATATATGAATGTATATGTATGTTTTCTTGTAGGCAGATGAGGTTGAAGGATATTGAAGATTCATATTTTATAAGTTTCTTCCATATACTCTCTATATGATGTACAGTTGACCTATCTTGTTCAGTAAGTTTTTCCAATAATTCGCGAATTGTGGCCGACGTTTTGGAACTTTTGTTCCATCTTCAAGGGCGAAGTGTGGTGTCTTGTTGTGTATGCTGCGTATATACGGGACTTGTGGATCATAGGGGTTGTAGTGGGGACTGAGGTTGTTGCCGATTGGCTGAAGCGGGCCAATAAGCGTGTGAAATATTTTATCGCAGGTTACCTCTTTTGGTGATTGAAGCACCGGGGTCCATCGAACTTCTAGGGGTCATTCTTTTGACTTGAGGGCAAGGTTTGAAGAGCCTCCACTTGAATATTAAATAATGACTGTTTTATTTGAATATGTAGGGCTTCTAGTATTAGTAACCTGCAGGGATCCTGTTCTGTCTAGTATTTTGGTGTTCTGATCAAGGTCTTTTCTTTTTAAAGGTCTGTTGTGTGTGGAAGTGAAGTGTGATTTAATAACTCCATTGCTAAAATGACATGTCAAGCGCCTTGTTAGTTTTGTGGTTGTCGTACCAATATACGAGTGGGACCCACATTTCTCACTATTGTAAATGTATTGGTAAACAATGTGGTCTTCTTGTAGAGGTGTTTTTGTGGTATTGAGATGACTGCATATAATTAGCTGGACAGTCTTTGTTCTGTAGTATATTATGATTTGGATGTGTTTCATTGGGTCAATTGGTTGTACATTTTTTTGAACGATATCCTTGACAATTTTTTCTTCTGACTTGTATTCCGTGGACATGTGGATCTTATAGTATATCTTGATGGAGTTTATTTGTTGTGTCTGGTACCAGAGTTGAAGCTTGTCTGACGTTCATTTAACTAAACGTAGTCGCGTTCGGCTGGGTTTCTTACGAGCTCGTAAAACGGCTTCGAAACCACGGGACAACTAATACTTTAAGTTCTCAAAGTTCCCAATTTGTTAATCAAAATTACAACATGACTTAATAAATAAATAAGAGGGAGGGGAGTTTAATAATATATCAATTAAAATTATGATAGTGTGGTACAAAGTTAAAGGAAAGGTTCCCGATTTGAAATTAAACAAGCTTTCGGAAAATTGCCGTAGCTCAAGGTAAACAATGCAAGTCCCATAACAACAATTACCACAATGGAGGGAGAAAGGCTAACACCATATCTCCTACCTTGAAAGTTCTTACTTTGGAGGTTCTATCATACTCCAACTTACTCCTTTTCTGGAACTGGGAAAAATGGGCTTTGGACACAGTTCTCACCTCCTGCAATTTATTTCTCAAATTCTGGATATATGAATTAACATTAGTTTTCTCTTGATTCGACTTAAACCATTGTTCTTTGAACAAGGTTAAGGGTCCTCTTAAGGATCGCCCGTATAACAATTCAAAGGGTGAGAACCCCATGGCCTCATGGTTAGCTTCTCTGATGGAGAAGAGAATCCAATCGAGATTAGAGTCCCAACTGGGTCCTGTATATAGGCAATATTTGCGCAGCATGGCTTTCAGCGATTGATGGTACCTTTCCACACAACCCTGAGATTGCGGGTGGTAAGCGGAGGATGTAACATTCTCTATCCCTAACTCCGTAAGGACCTGGTTGAAAAGAGAACTAGTAAAATTGGTTCCTTGATCAGATTGAATTTGTCTAGGGATTCCTTTAGCGGTAAACATTGACAATGAGGGTTTAATGATTGATTGAGCTGAAATTGATTTAAGAGGAAATGCCTCCGGGTAACGGGAAGCCACATCGACAACAGTTAACATGTATTCATTACCCTTTTTTTATTTAGGTAATGGTCCCACACAATCTATAATTATTTTTATCAAAGGGTTCCTCACTGGTAGGAATGAGCTTAAGTGGGGCTTTAGGAATTTTTTGATTTGGCTTACCCGCAGCCTGGCAGACGTGACAGGTCCTGATGAAGTTAGAGATGTCTTTTCGCATTCCTGGCCAGAAAAAATGATCAAGTATTTTGAAATATGTTTTGCTCACTCCTAAGTGTCCTGCGAAACCATCATGAGCTAATTTCAATACACTATTTCTGAAAGAGCGAGGAAGTACAATTTGGTGTTTTTCTGCGCATGTTTGTAGCTTACTATAGGCAGGGGGTCTGTATACTCTCATCAAGATTCCATCATGAAAATAGAAGCAAAGGGTGGTGTCTATGTCTGCTTTGGTTGTGGCTACGTGTAGTAAGTAGGAGAGAGTATCATCCTTTTGTTGAGCTTGGACGAGTTCGTCCTTGGTTAGGGTTTTGTTGATTAAATCCTCCTTACCAAAGGACGGAGGAGAGGTGGGTAAGGACTTGAGTAAGGATGAGGAATGTGAGGGTGGAGAAGAAGACGTTACCTTACTTTGGGATCGAGTTACAGCACAGGCTGGAAACAGATGTGGACAACTCTCATCCAATTCAAGGGTGGGACTTGCAGGTGAAGGTTCACCTACTGTCCTTGGTGGGGGAACGATTAGGGTATCAGCGAGATCGTTACCCAACAGGAACTTTATCCCGTGAATAGGTAAGGATCCGTGACGTACTGCAACTTGCACTTGAGAAGTAAGGAATGCACATTCTAGATAAACTTCTACTAGGGTGTAAGAAGTTTGACTTGTAAGATCAGACAAATCTTTTTCACCTGTAAATGCATTGGATATATTGGGAATGACATCTGAGAGGAGAATTGACTGGGCTGCCCCTGTATCCCTAAGTATGGTAACGGGGTAATTAGGACCACCTTTATGTAAAGATACTCTTCCTTGGAAAATGTATGGGTCAAAAGAAGTATGGGGATTATGAACATTAGAGGCTGCAATAGGTTTAGATTTGGCATTATGATCTTTAAACTTGCTTGAGGCTTTACAACCTGGATGATTACATTCTTGAATGGAGTGACCTCTCTTTTTACAATAATTACACTGATGCCAGATGGCTCTGGTTCGTAACTGGCTTTCGAGTCGTTGTTTTCATTCATTTTCGCTAATTCCATGTTAAGGGGGTACGCGACACCTGGGGGGGGTGAATTTGGTCAAGATATGGCATTTTTCAAAACTGTGTTCAAAATGTTCGTATACCACTTAGAAATAAATCCCGACAAATAATTTTCCAGCCGCGCGCAATTTAAAGGTCCTGGGTGAGGATTAAAGGGACAGATTTAAAGGCGCAACCCACACTAGAAGGAGGCGTGCCACTTAGGACCTTCAGGCGCAGCGAATAACGTTGAAATTTGATTGAATTTACACTCGCCCAGTGTATCAACGGCCAATACGATTGTGGAGGGGAAGGGAGGAAGGTGGAGGGAGAATATTTCGCCAACTTTGTGCGAAACTAAGCGTTAGTTACCGGCTAACTCTGAAAAGGGAAGTACGCATGTCTCATGAGCTCTCATTGCAATCTATTACTTTAGCTAGTACATATTACTCTTTAGTACAGTCATCATGGGTAGCAAAAAGAACAAAAGAACATCACAATGACAAAAAACAGCAGTTAAAGATGGCAAGCAGTCAAAGACGACTAAAGATCTCACCACCTCTCACTCCACCACCGCCCTCACCTGCACCTCTGTGACGGTGACAGAGGTAAAGGACAACATTAGACTAAACAATTCAAAGAGGAAGATTAAATCCAAAGAAGAAAGCAAGAGGAAAAAGATCAAGGCTATACAGGAAGAAGAAAGAAGAAGGGACATCATATGATGCTGGAGGGGGTGCCCTACCAACATAGATTGGCGAGGGGAATCTGATGAGGAAAGAGAAGGTGCCCACTACTGGAACATAAACCTCTTTCCAATGATTTAGATACCCTGAAGACCCCCAGCAGAGAGGTTTCATATGAAGAAACCGCCAAAGGTGCAAAAAAGCAAATTATATGATGTTGTCGTCTGTGCGTCGTCACTACTGTGACATACTTATACTTTAGTTTTTCAGTATTTAAAGTACTTATAATTAAAATAAGTTGATAATTTTTACTGTACTTACTTATTATATAATAAGAATTAAGCCATGAAAAAATCAGTCAAATTGGTGAAACTATAAGCAAGTTACAGATATATTCATATTTCAAGTTGCCATATCTCCGTTCGATATTTTTCTACTTTTTTTTTAATCATAAAAAATCTAATATACATTAGATTTAAATGAAACTTACAGGGAATATTACTTTTAGTAACTGCTAGGGCCGATCGTTCGAATATTTTGAATAGGATGAAAGAGTTCGGAGTAATAATGGAAACAAGAGCAAAAAAATTGTATTTTTCACGATTTTTGCCAGCCATTAAAATTGAAATGCCTGTATGCAAAAGTATAAAGGAAATTGTTCAATTACTCAATGACCGGCCCTAGGTGTGCCTACTGACTAATCATAGCCAAAATATAAAACAAATTGGTCCACGTATTATGGTGCTGTGCACTTTTAAATGTTGCTACTGGTATACGTACATGTGTACATGTGTACATATGTACATGTGTACATACATCATTCTGCTTCACCTAAAATGTAAGCAATATGGATACCTATTTACCTGAGAAGTTTCAGCTCTTTACTCTAAATATTTTAGAAAATGACCTCCAGGTGTCGCGTACCCCCTTAATACAATTGACTAGCATTGCAGAGATATCATTTCAGACATTCACGATCACTCCCCACCCCTACAATACAAACTAGGTTTCCTTTTTCGTCGTGAATCCTCTTCTTGGTCCTGCGACGACGACGACGACGACGGAGGTGTTTACGGCGTGAAGACTCGAGTGTATGTGTATATATAAATGTATGTGTATATATAAATTGTTACAGGCGGGC
The DNA here is from genome assembly GCF_046742065.1 of Oratosquilla oratoria. NCBI lineage: Eukaryota > Metazoa > Arthropoda > Malacostraca > Stomatopoda > Squillidae > Oratosquilla > Oratosquilla oratoria. Next base: position 1,507,584 of record NW_027467717.1, on the reverse strand, counting down.
TGGTTAGTGAAGAGACGTTACGTATAACGGATATGTGCTTAAGAACCAGCTCGCTTCTAGAAGCCACTGTAGGACTGAACTATCTGGTCAGGGCCTAGATAATTCGTAAGACTAGAAGTAAAGGTAACAAAGAAGATTCCAGGAAAGGAATATTAAACTAGCGATAAAACTAGTAAACGAAATTATTAATATGGAAAATATTTACAGGCAATCAACACAAAAGAGAATGGGCAGTAGGGTCAATGGGACCGTTACATGATTATAAGAATATGGAAATTATCGTTCAAATAAGAAACACAAGATACGTATACAATATGGTACTATCTAAGTACAAAGAGATCAGGAACATGCATCAAAATAAGTAATAAGTACAAATATAAGTATAAAGTAATGCAATGTATATCAGACACATAATGTAGGCAAAAAGGGTGATCACTTCACACCAATCGTCTCATGAGTCTAAACTTCCAGTTTTTATCAAGAGATAAGATATGCGAGAAAATGACGAGGAGTGAGCGATTTCCACCGCTTATATACCATTGGACCGGAAGCGGGATACTTCCGGGTGAGCGAAAGAGGGGGAGGAGGGTAAGTTAACACACGTCAACATGGGTAGTTGTAAGACCCTCGACTCGCTTGAACAATCTACTTATTTAGTAACTGTCAAATCTGTGCGCTCCGAACTATTCAGGATTTCGCTTGTCTGTTTGTTCTACAAGAGTGCGCACCTCTCTCCGCACGTAGGCAAGATTACATATAGTGGACGGGCGTTACTGCTTAACATTGTTACAATACATACATAGACAAGAAATATGAACATAGTTATGCAATACAAAGAAACACAATTCTATAACATAATTACACATATGACGTAATATCAAATATTACGTTACAAAATGCATATGTATGTGTATATATAGATATATATATGTGTAAATATAAATGTATATGTATGTGTATATATACTGTATGTATATGTAAGTTTCTTCCGTATACTCTCTATACAATGTACAGTTGACTTATCTTGTTCAGTAAGTTTCTCCAATAATTCTCAAACTGTGGCCAACGTTTCGGAACTGTCTTGTTCCATCTTCAAGGGCGAAGTGTGGTGTCTTGCTGTGTATGCTGCGTATATACAGGGCTTGTGGATCATAGGGGTTGTAGTGGGAACTGAGGTTGTTGCTAATTGGCTGAAGCGGGCCAATAAGTGTGTGGAATATTTTATCTCAGGTTACCTCTCCTGGTGATTGAAGCATTGGGGTCCATCAATCTTCTTGGGGTTCATTCTTTTGACTGAGGGTAAGGTTTGAAGAGCCTCCACTTGAATATTAAATAATAGCTGTTTTATTTGAATATGTAGGGCTTCTAGTATTAGCAACCTACAGGGATAATGTTCTGTCTATTATTTTGGTGTTCTGATCAAGGTCCATTGCTAAGATGACATGTCAAGCGCATTGGTAGTTTTGTGGTTGTCATACCAATATATGAGTGAGACCCACATTCCTCACTATTGCAATTGTATTGGTAAACAACGTGGTCTTCTTGTAGAGGTGTTTTTGTGGTATTGGGTCGAATGCATGTAATTAGCTGGGCAGTCTTCTTTGTTCTGTAGTATATCATGATTTGGATGTGTTTTGTTGGGTCAATTGGTTGTACATTTTTTTTAATGATATCCTTGACAATTTTTTCTTCTGATTTGTATTCTGTGGACATGTGGATCTTATAGTATATCTTGATGGAGTTTTTGTTTGCTGTGTTATCGTTTTCATTGTTATACGGTTTGTTAAGATATGGTTGGATTGTATGAGACGTGAGTTGTATCCGTTATTGACAAGGACTTGTGTGACTCTATTTCTTGATGGGTTTGAGCCCAGGTGGAACAATGGGGAAGGACCCTTCTGACATAAGCGCTAATGGTGGACCGAACGTAGTGCTTAGGACATTCGCTGTTCCCGCTCAGGCAGAGTCCGGCATTGGTTGGGTTAGTATATACTGTTGTCAAGAATCCGGAATTGGTTGGGTTAGTATATACCGTTGTCAAGAATCCGGCATTTCGGGCAGCGACAAGGACATCTAGGAAAGGGAGATGGCCATTATTGTCTTCTTCATACGTAAAGTTGAGATAGGAGGCTGTAATGGATTGTCTCCTTAAGTCTTGCAGTTCGTCGGGGTCTTTTACCTGTACAAATATATCGTCTACATATCTGCAGTATATAGACGGCCGGTCTGCTGTAAGAACTTCGGTCTCGTTGGTTCCCATGTAGAAATTGGCGAACAGTACACCTAGAGAGCTGCCCATTGCTACTCCGTCGATTTGTTTGTACATTAGTCCGCTGGGTGAGGTGAAAGGGGCCTCTTTTGTGCAGATTTCTGAAAGCTCCTTCAGGGTTTTCTCTGGTATGTCAAGTGGTTTGGTTTCGGTGTTGTGGTATACTCGTTTAAGTATGAAGTCTATGTTCTTGTTTATGGGGACATTTGTGAAGAGACTTTCTACATCTAACGAAGCGATGATTGCATTATTTACGGGAGGGGAGTCACGTAAGATTTCTAGGAAATCGGAGGCTGAGGAGAGGGTGTAGGTGCTTGGGACATATGGGGTGAGGAGCTCATTTATATATATATGTATGTATATATATATATATATATATATATATATATATATATATATGTGTGTGTGTGTATATATGATGGGTGAATGTAAAGTATTGAGCCTCCAGAGAATAATAGCCACTACAATTATTCCAATTTTTTATTTTTCAACATAGTCCCCCTGCAAGTCCACACACTTCCTCCATCGATGCTGAAGGGCTTTTATCCCCCTGTTGTAGAACTCTGAATCTTGGTCTTGGAGGTAGGTGTCCACAGCGTCCATAACCTCGTCATCTGTGGTGAAGCGCCGTCCAGCCAGATTTTTTTTCAGGTTTGGAAACAGATGGAAGTCGGAGGGTGCCAAATCTGGTGAGTAGGGTGGCTGGGGGATGAGTTGGAACCCACAGTCATGGATTGTTGCCATCGCCACTACCTAGGTGTGTGCCGGAGCATTGTCCTGGTGGAACATGACCTCTTTCGTCAGCATTCCTGGCCTTTTCTCCCTGATTTTCTTACGCAGCTCCCTCAGTAGATCAGCGTAGTATTGCCCAGTGATGGTGTGACCCTTTGGGAGGTAGTCCACTAGCAAGATACCACGTGATCCCAAAAAACAGACGCCATCACCTTCCCTGCTGAGACCGTGACCTTGGCTTTTTTTGGGGTGGGGGAAGAGGCATGGTTCCACTGCTTTGACTGTTCCTTCGTCTTTAGCTGGTAGTGATGGACCCAGGACTCATCCATGGTAACAAATCATGCCATAAAATCTTCCGGGTCTGCTTCAAACAGCTACAGATTTTCAGCAGACGTAGTTCGCCATGTTCTCTTCTGATCTGGGGTCAAAAGACGAGGCACCCAGTGAGCCGAGACCTTTGACATACCAAGCTCATTGGTCAGAATGTTGACAGCTCGCTCCTGGGAGATGCCTATCCTCGTTGCTATCAGTCGAGATGACAGTCTTCTATCCTCCATCACCATCTCAAGGATGTGATCAATGTTTTCCGGTGTGGTCACTGTCGACGGCCTGCCTGACTTTGGTCCGTCTTTGATGCTGTCTCTGCCACGTGTTTATATATGTATATATGTATATATATATGTATATATATATATATGTGTGTGTGTGTATGTATATGTATATGTGTGTATGTATATATGTGTATGTATATGTATATATGTGTATGTATATGTATATATGTGTATGTATATGTATATATGTGTATGTATATGTATATATGTATGTATATGTATATATGTGTGTGTATATGTATATATGTGTATGTATATATGTATATGTGTATGTATATATGTATGTGTATATATATATGTATATGTGCATATATATGTATATATGTGTATGTATATGTATGTTTGAATATAAAAATGTATATGTGGGGTTATCATGTCCAACTAGAAACTTTTGTATTTTAAAAATTCCTTGGTTACTACATATGCTAGTTTAAAGAAAATCAAAAGGAGAGGAATAATCGCTAAAATCATAATTCTTAAGAATGTTGAATATTCAAAGTTAAATGATCTGTACTAAAATATTGAAGAGAGATATTCACTGATTAATATAATGAATGCATTTCATTGGATCGGGTTGGCGACCATTCAATAATACCGTATTTTTCGGACCATAAGGCGCTTCGTACCATAAGGCGCAACTGTTATTTGCTATTCCCCGTCCTTACATAATGCGCACCTGGTCTCGTCATCAGATAATCATGCATATGTGAGTGCATTCAGAACTGAACATTTTCGTTGTTGAATGAGAAAAATCGGTTGGGATTTAGCAAAATAACAAAAAATAAATTATATATTTTTTTATTTTGGTCAGTGAAATCAGACTACCTCCATGGACGGTCTGCCCTGCCAATACCCCTAAAAAACAACATAAACACGTTATGGGAATTGTGGGGAATAAAACCAACATTAGCAGTTTTATTCCTGGAATTCTCTATTCACTTAAAAACACAAGATTACAAATGAAGGTAATTTTTAGTTTCGACCATGGGCACCATATAGCAATAGAAATTAATTATTAATTGTTTGTAAATTATAATGTATCAGCGTAATATGTAATTTTGTGAGCGGAAATAAAAAAAAAAGTGCGAAAACTGATGTCATAAGTAACGAAGTCGTGTCGGACGAATGATACGCCATGTTTGTTATGATAGATGCCGACATCGAAGAAATGAAAGGGTGATAAATTCGTCTAACCTAACCTAACCTGTGTTTAATAAATCATTACCTGCAAATTAAATGCCATTCGGCTCGGCCTCGCTGTCGTCGTCGTGAGAGATGTTGGCGTCCCGATCCTATGCTACCGACTTCGTTCATTTGCATATTTGCTTGTAGCAAGGTATTTTTTATTTTAATTTCCGCCCACAAAATTGCATATTACGGTGATACATTTAATTTACAAAATTAATAATTAATTTTATATCCATATTGCGCCTATGGTCGAAACTGAAAAAAAACAAAAAAAAAAAAAAAAAACTAAATGACTACAGTCTGAGTGGAGTGAGACTAGACCAACGCAAAATGGCAGTCTGTGTTGTGGACGCTATCATATCATAGCCATGATAGCGTGAATGAATGCGGTGGCATGGACTCGAAAACTGTCGAAGTTTTCGCAATTTTCTTGTCAAGATACATGCATCTTAGTTATAACTTGGTTGTAACTTTTGCTGGGCCTATGCGCTGTCGCCGTCGGCAGGCTAGCTACGAAACGTGTCAAAATAATTCATCACTGTCCGAGGCATTTTTTTGCACTGAAGCCACACATAAGGCGCACCACCCGATTTTGGCCAATTTTAAGGATTTTGCCCGCGCCTTATGGTCCGAAAAATACGGTAGTTGAAGAGAGTTTCAATATTTTGTGCATCCCCATACATAAAGTTCTATAGTTTGTTTTTGGTGGCTAACGATCTAGATTAGGGCTAGGCAAATTTACATGTATCATATTACTAATTAAAATGCTAAATATCAATGAAAATCTGTATAGCTACCAAAAACTACCAGGAGATAACCTCAAGATTGAGCAGACTGACCCCCTGAATCATGAAATTCGCAGGGCGTCCCAGTAGAAAAACGTTGTGACCATGGAAGATTTTAATTATAGAAACATTGGGAAATTTTAGATCAGGAGGCGAATTTTTTTTTAGATGTGCAGGATAACTTCCTAAAACAAATAATTACTGATCCTACAAGGGGACAATACTCTGGACTTGCTTGTTAGGTGTTCATTATTAGTTAAGAGTAACATAAGTGGGAAATAGTCCAGGCTGTAGCGATCATCAAGAATAAAATATATTATTTGGGAAGAATGAAAAAGTACGAATAACTTTCAAGTACCAGACTTCAGGAGAGCCAATTTTGATTAGACGAGAAACTATACAAGACATTTGATCACTTAGGGACCGATCCAGGGGACTGTGACGGGATCAGGTGTACTGTCACGCCAGGCTTCAATAGCGTGGTCAGGAGTCGGGTCACGGAGGATATACGTACCTTGGACTAGGTCACTTGTGGGCACGGGGTCAACAGCCAGGTCAGCGATTTGGACGAAATGTATAGTAACCTAACAGATTCATTTGTAAATGCAAAAAATAAATGTATTCCCCTCAAGTAAATACGAAAGAATAGTAATACTCACAAATGGATGATGGACAGGTTGAAACTTGAGATCGGAATGAAAGGAGGACTTTACATAATAATAAAAAACAGGGAGATACACCTTAGATCAAAATATAATATGGCAAAACTGGTTAAAAAGAATATGCTCACAGCAAAACATAACTCTGAAATCAAGGTTGCCAAACAAGCAAGATCCAACTCAAAGGGCTTCTTTCATCTGTACAGAACAAAAAATAGGGAAAGGATAGGCCCAATTCAACTACACAACTCCAAAAATAGATATAGCTCAGATAAAACGTTTTTAGAGAGAACTAAGTGCGAGGGAGACTTGGGAGATCTAATGAGTCCTGACCTTAAATCCAGGAAAAAGTGCATTAGCGCCAGGAATAAAGCAAAAAGTTCCATTGCTAGGGCGGTTACGAATGGAAGTGCAGAGGTAATTATCAAACTCTAGCGTTAAACCTATCCCTGACTATGCGGTACAGTTTTGGTTTCTGTCTAATAGAATTATTTTATTTCTGAAGCACCAACAAAACTACTTTGGTTAATTTATTAATAATATTTTTCTTTATTTTTATTTATTTATTTACTTATGAATATAACAAGAATTTTCTTTTGGTGCCAAATAAGTTGAAATAAGACACGACTTGAGAGCAGTGTATATGAATGGGGACGAAACGTCCAGGGTTGACAATTTCATGAGGCCGTAACGTTCAGGGTCGGGTCACCTCCATGGCCCAAAGAAGTTGCAGGCTCGAGCCCAACGTGTTCTGTCGTTTAAGCCTCATGAAATTGTCGACCGTGGACGTTTCGGTTCCATTCATATGTACCGCTTTTATGTGATGTCTTATTTCAACTTCTTTGGTTACAGAAGAGAATTTTCTATCTTATGGGAGGGTCTTGATTGAGAGGATTAGGAGAGGAACAGAGGGAGTAATTGGTGAGGAACAGTGTGGGTTTAGGACAGGTAGGGTTGTGTAGATCAGATTTTTGTGGTAAGACATATGTGAGAAAGCTATAGGAAAAGGTAAGGTTGTTTTTTGGGCTTTTATGGATCTGGAAAAGGCTTATGACAGGGTAGACAGGAAGGCACTGTGGGTGGTAATGCAGATATATAGGATAGGAGGAAAGCTGTTAAGAGCAGTCAAGAGTTTTTAAGAGAGTAGTAGAGCTTGTGTTAGGATTAGAAATGAAGAGAGTGAATGGTTTGAGGTAAAGGTGGGACTTCGACAGGGGTGTGTTATGTTGCCCTGGCTGTTCAATCTTTACATGGATGGGGGTGGTGCGAGAGGTGAATGCAAGGGTAGTGGGTCAGGGGTTGGAGATGGTTAAAGAAAATGGAGAAAAGTGGGAGGTGAGCCAGTTGTTGTTTGCAGACAACACTGGGCTTGTAGCGGGATCAGAGGAGGGATTAAGGAAGTTAGTGACAGTTTGAGGTGTGTAAAAGAAGGAAGCTGAAGATAAATGTGGGTAAACGTAAGGTGATGAGGTGTACAAGGGGAGAGAGTGACAGCAGGCTGGAAGTGAGCATTAAGGGTGAAAGACTGGAGGAAGTGGATAGTTTTAGGTACTTGGGTGCGAATGTGGCAGGAAAGGGAGGAGTGGGGTTGGAGGGTTGATGAAAGAGTATTAGGATGGTTTGGAAAGTGAGTGAAGAAAGATTAGTAAAAAGTGTGGAAGGCAGAGGTGGAAGGAGTGCATATGAGGGGGAGTCCTAGGATGGATGGGGTGAAAGGGGCATTACAAAAGAGGAATGTCTGTGGAGGAATGACCCGTCATCTAGGAGGTGCCAAGATAAGAGGGATGGAGGAGGGTGGAGGGAAGTGGAATATATAGGAAGTGGAATGGGTGGGAGTGATTTCTATGCCTTTTTCTTTTTGGCTACCCCCCCTCCCCCTGTGTAAGGGGAAAAAGTCTTTGGTATATGTGTGTGTATGTATTTTAACCCTTTACCTCCTGAAAAGAAATTGTTTCAAATTTTGTTATAATCTTCTTAGTATTATTCTATTGATTGTAAAAAAGAGCAGAAAGACCCCTAAAGTGAAATTTATATATCGAATATTGAGATATATGGTTACCTAAGGAGACAATGGATACAAAAACTCCACATTCCTTAAACACTGCTTTATTGGCTATAAAAACAAACCATTTTCTGTGGTATACTTAAACATAACATAAACGAAAATTGTCTCTTCTACTAAAATGACATTCCATTTTGTAACCTCTGTTGGCACTACTGGAACAAACTTACATACACATGTGTATCTTAGATACACTTGTGGTAAGAAGCAAAACATGGAATACATAGTCCGACATCACATTTGCAACACTCTGTACGTACTACAGATTTACAGTTCTCACCCATGCACTTCCTTCTTGCATGACCCTGAAGTGGTCGTACATAGTGACCCAAGTTGTCATATGTCATTTCTTCAGCACCAGGTACAGAAAGCTTCCTTCTCCCAGGGGCTTTTGGCTCTACTTTATACCTGAATAGGTATGCCATGGCTACCTCTCGCCTAAACATCAACTGGTCAGTGTTTGTTGCTCTTCTTCGAGCTATTTGCCAAGCATTGTGAATAGCAGCATCTGCCATACATGTAAAGAGACACCACCACCACTTTTTTCCTCGAATTCCAATACGATACGCATTGATATTCTGATCCATCCTATCCATCCCACCCATGTTACTGTTGTAAACCTGAACAGCTTTAGGAATATTTATTTGCACATGCTTATTGTCTTTCTTTGACCACCTTTTGGCTTTTCCTGTAGGATTTTCACCATGGAGTGTAGAACATACAGTTATGACAGCATTATCTTTCCATCTTGTTACTTCTATTTCTTTTGAATGTACTTTTCCTGACACAGATGAAACAGTCCCCCCCCTTTCTTATCTATTTGAGCAACACTGAGTAGAGGGCCGGATTTATCTAACCTATTGCTTCGCATGGTTCCCGTTCCATCATAGCCTCTCTTGGCTAACTCTACTAACAGTGGAACTGTAGTGAAAAAGTTGTCAAAAAAGAAATGGTATGGCAGACATTTTGCACTATCACTGTACCCACCAATGAGATGCATAACAGTAGATGCAGCTTTTCCAAGGTCACTCTCCATTTTTTCATCCCCTTTGTAAGTCTTGCCTTGGTATGGATCAAATGCATGGAGGTAGCCAGAGGTAGTGTTTTGACACCATATTTTATAACCAAGACAAATAGGTTTGTTACGAATGGACTATTAACACCCATGTTTCCCAAAGTATTTCACCATTGCTTCATCATGTGATATACACTGTGAAGGGATGAAGTGTTCCATAAACTTCTCTTGGAGATGAGTGATCAGAGGGCACAGTTTGGTGTATTTATCATTCTTGTCTTGATTAGTAGTGGCATTGAAATGAAGGCATTTCTTGATGGAATCAAATCTGTCCCGACGCATTGCATCACCTATAGCTTTGTTGTGTAGATCTGGGTCATGTGACCAATACATAGATTTGCTAGGCAATGAGTTGTAGCCAGAAACAATCAAAATGGCCAGAAAAACCTTGAGCTCATTTATGGATACAAAGATATCAGGCCAATTTTTCATCAAACAGTACTTCGTCACTTGTTCTTTCGTGTGTGCAAGGATTTCCTCGTCAAAGAAGAGCTTGAAAAGTTCTACAAAACTAAAGTTTCTATGCTTACTGCAATCTACTTCAGGGAAAATACCTGGTCGAGCAGGTGTTCCCTTATTCTTCCCCCACTTTATCTTTGCAGAAGTGTCTGACACTTTAAGTGTCTTCCTTGTAGGTTTTTTTCTTGTTTCATTCTGTTCTACAAGAGATTCTTCTTCCTCTTCGTCGTCTTCTTCCTCTTTTTCTTCATTTTTTTTCTTCTTCCTCCTCTTCTTCATGACGAGATGCTCGAAATTCAGCAGGGGCTAACAATTGGTTTCCAGATAGGCTTTCTGGGTGACAGACGGTGCCTTCATCCTCCAGTCCAGAATCTTCGTCAGTCAGGTTGCTTACATCTGGGGGCTCGATGTACAAACCTCTGACATCATCCAACGCTTCAAGAAGATATAAGGCTTCATTGACAGTCAGAAATTTTTGTCTGAAAAACATAAAAAAACATTTATCAATAATAATGTAACTGAAATCACACACTCATGAACAAGAATAATTGTGCACACGTACACCTAAGGTAACCATATGGTATTCAACAATAAAAATTTCAATATCTACAAGTAAAAATGAAAATTTTCAAGTGGCACTTTTTTTTAGTAAATCACTCATATATCACTATAGTATGCCACAAAATAATTGAATTTACCAAAGTCAATCAATATTTCCAAGGCTCACCTTTTTGCAGCTGACATTGTAACCCCAACCAAAATGGATATAGTTGTCTTGAAGAGTGTCCATACCCTATGACTGCAGCTCTGAAACTGAGCTCACCACAATATATGTAAGAGGGATGCCTCACACTCACGTTGAAGCCTGTTTTAGCCTGTTTCCTGTAAATGTGCTGTTGCTAGCCTGGAGGGAAAAAGGATCTACTTTTAGTAACCATATGGTCATCTTAGGAGATAAAGGGTTAAGATTGTGACTTCACAAGGTAATTTCAAAATTATACTAAAATATAATCTATTATGAGTGCATAACCCTTATTGGATTTCAGATACATTTTCACTTCTAAGAAAACATGGTTTTGCTTTGCAAGGGAACTTCAGTCTGTCCGTTATATAATGTGTTAAGATATACACATTTTTACCTTCTATGTGAAAGGAAATTATTAATGTTATTCCAGAGTCTGTTATTGTTGACCTGAGGGCAACCGATCACCCTTGTACTTGGAAGACCACCTCCAACAGGGAGACCTGACCTCAAGATATTCATTTTCACATTCCTCACTGATATGCTGAACGATAACTTGTCTTCGGACAACTGGTCCGCAAAACTGCAAACTTGGACAACTCGTCCACAAAAATGTGGACAACTCGTTCATGCTATTGATTCACCATCACACACGTACCTCATTTTAGCAGCACATCTATCAACTTGGTATACGTAATACCAGACATGTAATACAAGGTACCCTACAGCCTCTAATCCTCCTATTCTTATCTCATTTATCATTTATATATGGTTGTATTAAATCACCAATTGATAATAAGAAAATAATAACTGAAATTTTAAGCTGATTATCCTATTTTAACTTGACAAGTTACTGGGAAAACTAAATGTCCACATTTTTCAAAGGAAGAATAATTAGTGGAGGACTAATTGTCCAGAAGACTAATTGTCAGAAGACTAATTAGTGGGGGACTAATTGTCCAGAAGACTAAATTTCAGAAGTCTAATTGTCAGAAGACTAATTAGTGGAGGACTAATTGTCCAGAAGACTAAATATCCGAAGACTAAATGGGTGGATCCCAAATGGAACAGACTTAGTAACCATGTAGTGAGCGCTGAAAATATAAGTTGTTTTAAGAAACTGTTAGACAACTTTATGAGTGGGGATGATGGGTGGTAATGGACATGGAACTGCCTAGCAATCTCCTTCATTCTTATGTGCTTATTCCATAAAACAAATAAAAAAAATGGGTATTGCACAACAATTCTATTGTTATGAAAGGTAAAAACTTTAGTTCATTTGATAGTTGTGTGCTATTCCTCTGAGATATTGTTTCTTTCGCCATTATATTCATAAACAATTGTTTTTATTCTTTCGTCCGTGTCTCTATATTTTTTAGCTTTGTTGGTGGTGGGCAACCTGCTATCAGCTGTTAAGAGTACATAATAAAGCAGAGTAACATTGGTACGATATTAACTTGAGTTTGATTATTCGTATTCACTTTTTGGTTTCTGTTTTCCTTTGTTGTTTCTATCATTACAAAAAGGGCGAATATGGCTTGCAACGGCTGTAAGAATTTGGAAGACCGGCTCAGGCGTTGTGAGGAAGAGATTTCACTTCTCACTGAATGGAGATTAATCTAAAATAAATGAATAAATATATGAGTAAGTGAATAAGTAGATAGATAAATAACAAATAAATGGATAAATAAATTAAATAATTAAATTACAAAAAAATTGGTTAATCAATCAATCAAAAACATTCGATCAATTGCTTTTAAATTTACTAACCCCACGTTCTTCTACTGCTCTTGACAAATCTTCTTTACCTCTACTATGACTCCTCCTTTTCGATGGGATATTGTTCTCATGGATAGAAGTGTTGGTTGTTGCTGACAAAACATAACCTGAAATGTAGGATCTAGGACAGTTGTGTCCTGGACAATTGCAGCTGTCCGTTCATCTTGAAAGTGACACCCATTCCTTCACCAATCAATTTGTTCATATGTTATATATTTTTCGGCTTCTTTTAATTTGTTATATTTCTCAATCTAATGAATTCTCATTGTCTTTATATTAACTAATTTAATTTTTCTCTATGAATAATGGATGACTCGTAAGAGGTGGCTTGTTGAAAGAAAACTTAAATAACAAGAAACATGCGGGATATTTTTAAAATGACTGAAGGAAACAAAAGATTGATAACAATTCATTTAGTTAATTTTTTTTTTAAATCTATTTATATTGCACTACAACTCGAATGCAAACATAAAAAATAAACGAAATGCAGCAAAATCCACATACGTTTTAAAAAATGCGAAATAAAGACATTTATCATACATTGTACATTCACAATAAACTTCTAATTCGACTTCGTGAAGAACTTTTGGCTGACATTCCTGTGATGTCCCGACGATCTTTTTTTGAGAGATGTGGTGGTGACTTTGATCTTGTTCACTTTGGCATTTCTCTGTTTGTGCATGTGGATCTTGGATGATAGTCCAAAGAACATTCAATTCCATTGGCCCGACATGAACACTGGTCTGTTTTGCTGCTACCCTTGCAGGAACAATGTGTTTTCAGGAATCGATTTTCTGGATTAAACTTCTGAGCCGCTTCTTGTAGACTAACGCGTTTTTCACTGTTCATCTCAACATCACTGCTGTACGCCTGGAGGTCGTCTCCCGTGAATTTCATGTTGATTACCCCATAAGCTGTACTGAGCAAATATGTCTTGACCATACTCCCATGGATGGCGCTTATGATGGCTGGTATAGGAGGCAAGTCTGTTGATGTTCGGTCCAACTTTGGTACAGCAACGCTGACACAATCTCCCACAGAAAACTCTTGAACATTTTTTTTTTTGTGGCGAGTTGACGGTTGCTTTTGAGGCGTTACTGGTGGTTCAGGTTGCGGTGGCAACGGTGGTGCATCTTGACTGTCATCCAGTGGACTCGAACTCATGTGTAGTAGTGATTGGGAAGGTGTCTTCTTGTGGCGAGGGTGATGACTGGTTGATGGCATCTTCTAGTGGTGGTTGTGATGATGGTGATGGCTGTTTGTCTTCTAGTGGTGCAGGCTTGAAAAGACGCGGCGCTGGGATAGACTTCAATATCAGGTTCTTCCTTGGTGACAGCTGGCTGATTAGTTCTTGGGCTAGGGGTGGAGACAATTTGTGCTACAATGGTTACATGTATGTTAAAAAATTAAAGAAAAGAGTATGTAAGATGGCAATGTGTTAAACGGAGGAGTGAAGGCTGTAAAGGAGGCCTGGCCAGCGATCTCTCAGTAAGTATGAGAGACACGATATTTTACTTTTTCAAAAAGTTATCTCCTGGTAGTTGTTGGTAGCTATACAGATTTTCATTGATATTTAGCATTTTAATTAGTAATATGATACAAGTAAATTTGCCTAGCCCTAATCTAGATCCTTAGCCACCAAAAACAAACTATAGAACTTTATGTACAGGGATGCACAAAATATTGAAACTTTGTCATCAACTATTATCGAATCGTCACCAACCCAAACCAATGAAATTCGTTAATTGAATTAATCGGTGAACATTTTTCTTCAATATTTTAGTAATTGACGGCATCTTTTGATAAAGTTAACCCATCTCACTAGGCAGCAGCGATCGCAGTGGCCCTCCTGCACACGGAGGACATTTTAGTACAGTATAGATCATTTAACTTTGAATATTCAACATTTTTAAGAATTATGATTTTAGCGATTATTCCTTTTTCTTTCTTTTTGATTTTCTTTAAACTAGCTGTTGTGGTAACCAAAGAATTGTTAAAATACACAAATTAATAGTTGGACATAGCCCCACATATACAATTTTATATTTAAACTGCCGGATTTGGAAAAAGACCATTTATTTAACTACAACAACAAACAAACAAAAATAAAAGAACAAACCAGAGCATTTTAAGTTTGGCATTTGAAAATTCATCTGCTTTATTTTGTAGTGGCTATAAAGTTTAATATTTGTTCTAAAAATACAGAATTTTCCTCTTCTGCTGACTAAATCAACAAAGACTTGAACTGACCAACTTCTCTCTATATCACATCCTCTTCAGTAATTAGCCCAAATAAATAGAATCACAGTTTTTGCATGGTATGTTATAAATACAACCTTCTTTACTTCTTGGAGAATTTTTGATTAACAGGCTCTTAATGTTATTGTTTTTAAATACTATCTGGATACCAAATTTATTAAAAATGCTAGGAAGAATGATTAAGTTAACACATTTTTATAATTAAATTGTTTGACCTGCTAGGAAATGTTTTCTTAATAATTTGCAGGTCAAGCAATATAATTATAAAAATATGTTAACAATTCTGTACCACGAAAATTTAATCTTCCTAGCATTTTTAATAAATTTTGTATCCAGATAGTACTTAAAAACAATAACATTAAGAGCCTGTTAATTAAAAATTCTCCAAGAAGTAAAGAACGTATTTATAACATACCATGTAAAAACTGATTTTATTTGTATAGGCCAAAAAGGCAAAGGTTTAGATAAAAGAATAGGCCAACATAAATATAGTATTAGAACGGGGCAAGTGTCAAGTGGAATATTTGTCCACCAAAGGGAGGGTCATAATATTGACTGGGGGAAATTCTAAAGTAGGTAATTACTTCTTGTAATAATATTATAGAAAGAAATATTATTGAATCTTGTTTCATAAAAAGAAATTTTGGAAATAATATGAACTTGTTTGGGTTTATTTAAATTGGACAATTTTATTATTGACATAATTGTGATGTGTAACATGGGACCTTTCCAAATATCCTGTCTTCTTATGTATATATTTCTTTCTGTATTGCTTTTCTGTACCTTTGAAAATGTCTTAATAGAGGAAAACATTCGGTATCTGTTTTGTTTTTTTCCAATTTCCCGGTGGTTTCTGCAAAAATGTGTATATATGTGTATATGTATACTGTATATATGTGTGTATATATGTGTATATATATGTATATGTGTATATACCTAGTTGTATTTTACGGGAAGGGGAGCTATGCTCGTGGTGTCCCGTCTTCATATCTCATTTTATCTAAACTGTTTTTAAATTCATGTATTGTTTTTGCACACGCCACTTTCTTATCTGACTTGTTCCAAATGTCTATTACATTGGGGAAAGCTGTTCTTTTTCAGATCTCTTCTATAACTGTCTTTCTTGATTTTCTTTCCGTGTCCTCTTGTATTTCTATTATCCCATTTTATTAGATCCTCTCTATCAATAGTTTCTATGCCTTTCATGATTCTATAAATAGTTATCAATTCTCCTCTCTCTCTTTGCTCTAGTGTCTGTAGCTCAAGTTTTGCTAGTCTCTCTTCATGTGATAGTTTTGAGAGTGTTGGTGCCAATTTTGTAATTGCTCTTTGTATTCTTTCAAGTTTTGTTATACATTTTTTTGTACTTGGTGACCACATCGTTGCTGCATATTCCAATCTTGGTCTTATCAAAGTGATTAGTATTTTCTTCACCATTTCTTCATCCAGGTATGTAAATGCCACTTTGTTATTAAATTATAAGTTTCTCTAAAAATCTTGTTTATATGTTTCTCAGGTGACATATTATTCATAATAATGACTCCCAGGCCCGTCTTATTTTCTACTTTTTTATTCCTCCTCCCAAATTATATGATCCTACTATTCTTTTTTTGCTTCCAAATTCCATTATACTACACTTAGTATTGAACTCCATCTCCCACTTCCTACTCCATTCCCATATTTTATTGAGATCGCTCTGTAGTGACACAATCTTCTTCAGTGTTCACTTTTTTCAACAGTTTTGCATCATTCGCAAAGAACCTCATATAACTTTCAATTCCTTCATCCATATCATTAATATATATAGCAAACATTATTGGGGCCAGAACTGTTCCTTGTGAAACACCACTTATTACTTCATCCCAATTAGTGTTTGTCTCTTGTCACTACTCTCATTTTTCTTTCTTGCAAAAAGTCTTCCATCCATTTAAGCAGTTTGCCCTGTATTCCTCCTTCAGTTTCTAATTTCTTAAGCATTTTCTTATGTGGTACTTTGACAAAAGCTTTAAGGTCTAGAGATGCAGAATCAGCCCATCCATCTCCTTCCTGTATTATATCTATTAGCCTTGAATAGAAACACATTAAGTTTGTGACGCATGATTGTCCTTGTCTGAATCCAAATTGCCTTGGATTTAGCTCATTGTTTTTTTTCAAAATACCTTACCCATGTACTTTTGATAATTCTTCCACAAATTTTTGCTATTATACTTGTTAGAGAGACTGGTCTATAGTTAGTAGGGTCTTTTTTATTTCCCCTTTATATATAGGTACTATATTTGCTCTTCTCCAATCTTTTGGAACTTTGCCTTCTTTCAATGAACTGTTTATTATGCTATGTATTTTGTCTGCCAGTTTATTCCTGCATTCTTTCAAAATCCAGTTTGCTATTTCATCTGGTCCATGCGATTTGTCTTCCCATTCGATATCACTAGGTTGTATGTTCTCCCTTGTAAACACCGATTTAAAATGCATGTTCATAATTTCTGCCATTTCTATTTCCTGTGTATTCAACTTCTTGTCATAATTTCTCTAATTCTTGTTTGTTTTTCAGTTTGTTTACAAATCTGTAAAATAGTTTTGGTTGATCTTTACATTTCTCTGACATCTTTTTCATATTTTCTCTTTTCCTGTCTGCACACTTGTACATATTCATTTCTATGATTAGTATACATTTTCCATTTTTCAGGTCTTTTGTCTTTTTTCAATTTTGTCCAAGCTTTATCTCTTTTGTCTTTTAACTCCCTACAACTTTTGTTGTACCAGCTCTTTACATATTCTTTTTCTTGTTTTTGTCTTGGGACATACTTTTCCTTTTTTATAAATTGTTGTCATGATATTCCATTTCTCTTCCAATGTAGTTTCCTCTTTGTATATTCTTTCCCATTTTTATTTGATCAAAATTTGTTTTTTCATACATCAATCTTCTTTTTCTATATTCATTTCGTTTCATGTATTTTTCCTCACTTAATTCCAGTTCAATCAGTATGTGGTCACTTTTACTTATTGGTGTCTTGTATTCAATTTTTTCCACAATTTCAGGTTCTGATGTGATTATTAGGTCCAGTCTCGATGGTTCTTCATTTCTATACCTAGTGTTCTCTTGAATCCATTGGGTCATTGTATGGTCAATAATCATCTCGAGTAGAACATTTCCCCTTGAGTCGTCTCCCCCCCCTTTACTGTCATCTCTCCCTGGCAGACTTCTTTGTAATTAAAGTCCCCCATTATAAGTATTCTTACATCTTCCATTATCTTGTTTAATGTTATCCTTGTGTCTTCTAACATACTTTTACGTTTCTCTTCCCACGAGGCCGTTTTTGGAGGCACATAATTTATTACAAACTTTCTGCTCCTCCTATTTCTGTCTTTCACTTCCATCATAATCATCTCTATTCTTTCCATATGTGACATTCCTCATGTTTATATCCTTCTTAGTCAGGAACATAACTCCACCCCCTTGTTTTGTCTCTTTCTAATCCAATAATTATATGCATCATGTCCTACACCTGTGGTTCTTAACCTGGGGTACGAAAATTTAAACCTGGGGGTACGAGACATGATAGCCATTGCAATGGTACTGTATATTTATGAGAAAGCAAACAAGGTTTGCATCACTCATCCTTTTCATATATTTGCATTGTATTTGTATTGGATGGGGGCACGAGAACATTTTTCTGAGATATCAAGGGGTATGGGCACTGGAAAAGATTAAGAACCACTGTCCTACACTGTTGGGTGGTAGTGGACCTTTAAATTTTGTCTCTACAATTCCCATTATGTTCGGTTCTTTTTCCTTCAGATAATCATTCAGTTCGTTCAAGCCTGTTATTAATCCATCTATATTTCTGTAAGACTTAATTTTCTGCTAATTCCATTGTATTTTCTGTTTCCCTTTTGTTTTTCTCTGTTATGAGCCATTTCCTCACTTTCATATTTACTACTCTCCAATAGAATTCCTCTTTTTCTGACTTTGTTCTGTTCTTGTTTTTTTTCCTTAGCTTCTCTTCTTTTCGTTTTTTCCTCCTCTCTTTCCTCTTTATTCATTTCTCTTTTTATCCATACCTTTTTATATTGTTCACTGTCAATTAGTTTCCCTGTTTTTGCTAAGATTTTCGCTGCTGTCGTTTGTGACCCAAATTTAATCTTAATTGGTTTGATCTATCTGTACTATATTTCCCGAGCCTATACATTTCTATTTGTTTCCCAATTTCAGGTTCATCTTACCGAACTAATTCTAATAAATTGCTTACTTTTTCTTCTTCCTCCTTAATTCTCGTAGTCCTGTTTAAGTTATACTTCTCTTCCATCCCTAATATACAAGGTAACCAAAAAAGTTCTGTCCGTTTTTAAAGGGAAAAAAAAAAAAAAAAACGCTTTACAGTATGTGTAACTTATAAATAGTGTTCGAAGTAATTGCCATCAGCATCCAGGACCTGCCAACGTGTCTCCAGCTGTTCAATCCCTTTGTGGTAAAACTCGCGGGTTTTGGATGCAAAGAAGTCCGTGAGGGCTAAGGGCAAGTCTCCTTCATTGGTAAAGGATTTCCCACGAAGATGATTATCCAGGGAGTGGAAGAGGTGGTAATCGGATGCGCAAGGTCAGGTGAATAAGGTGGATGGCACAAAGTCTTCCACCCAAGTTGCTGTATGGTATCCCTGACCACTCGCGCGACATGCGGCCTGGCGTTGTCATGGAGGAAAAGCACGCCTTTGCGATTCACCAGTGCTGGCTCCTTCTGGCGCAGTGCCTGTTGCACATGTTTCAATTGCTGCGAGTATAGGTCTCCAGTGACCATTTGGCCCGTTGGTAGCAGCTCATAATGAACCACTTGACGACCTGTCCACCAGACACAAAGCATAATCTTGCGTGGGTGCATAGGTGGTCTTGCGGTGTGAGGGACAGCATCCTGAGGTGACAACCAATGTCTGGAACGCTTGGGAGTTTCGTACAGAACCCACTTTTCATCACTGGTAAGCACTCGATTGAATAATGATGCGGTATGGTGGCGAGATAGCAGCGATATGCAGGCTGCCACTCATTGTCTCTTGTGGACCTCCAACAGCGTGTGTGGAACCCACTTGCTCAGTTTGAATGTCTTACCTAGGCAGTGCAGGTGGTCTAACTGTTTCATCGGAAACGAACCATCTTGCAAGTTCACCACACGTTAGACTACTGTCCTCTTCAATGGCCGCCTTCAGGAGTCTCAGGACTCCGTCATTCAAAACCTGTGGTCGTCCACAGCGAGGCTCATCACAGAGGGACAAATCTCCCGACTTGAATTTTTGAAACCAACGCCTTGCAGTACGTTCATTCACAGCACTATCCCCAAATGCTTGAGACATGCGGCAACTTGATGCAGCTGCTGATAAGCCCACTTTGAAGTCGTAAAGCAAACAGCCCCGAACGAGATCTGTAGACACTTCCATCTTTCTCCGCTGCTGTCCAGTGTATAACTGATGGGTGGGCCTGGAGTGCCGCCAATTCCTCGCTTGTGTGGATGAACGGTTACCAGTTAGCCTTTAAACGTGTACAAACATAGGAAAGTCTGTAGTTTCACTGCAGCTACCATTTTCTAACCATTAGGTGAGAAAGAAAATGGATATAAATAATACTAATTAACCATATACCATATTATTTAACCATATAATGTCTTGGGGAGAGTAAAAGATCGTGCGTCAACAGTTAATGTGCCTCAAACATGTATGCCTAAAATGTAAAAAAGTAGCAAATACGTAAGGTTAAGAGTTGTTAAACGGAACATATGAACATATAGATAATTTATTTTCATCAATATATAAAGATGATGTATAAATGATTAAATGTTCACAAAGTACAGTATAGTAAAAAAAAATTTAGTGGCACTGCATGATTTAATGAAAATACTTTTATATAAAGAATATATACACAGCAAAGCTATAATTTCTAAACAAAATTGTTAACATTATTAATCAACATATGTGTAAATATGTTGGAAATATCTGTGCTAGTTTATGTACAGTTCAACATAGACCTGGATGGCTTTAACTTGTAACAAGCTCCTTGTCCTCTGACTGCTTCAGATATGTGACAAAGGGCTTTTACAGAATCAAGATTTAATTTATTTCTGATATGTTTTTATTAGTTGTAATTTAGAAAACAACCATTCAGCGGCTGTGTTTGTGACAGGCAGCCAATATCTGTAGTGCAAATGTAGTCACAGTTTTAAAGGGATACTCATCACCGTATTTCACAGTTGCAAGCTTGTTATAAAATTTGATTGGCTCCCCTGCTTTCTCTGTTACCTCAGTGGGCAATGGAACACTGTCTAAGCTTCTCCAATTGTTGTCAAGTGTTTGAATACAGTGGCAGCTTGTAGCTAAAATTAGTGGGGGTGCTGCTCCAGAAAATGTTTAGCCTTTGTTTTAATATTGTGTAAAAGGAAACAAACAGGTATAAAAAGAAAATTTATTATGAAACTTAACAAAATCCTAAAAAAAGTAAAATTAAACATTTTTATTTACTAAAACCTAAATTGTTGCAATTCAAGGTTGATCCATTCATTCAAAAACAAAATCAACTCTTCTTGTTTTAGTTTGTGCGAAAAGATAAATAATTTTCTCCTTGATGTCTGCATGACAACTGAGGAAATTTTTCTCCATTGAAAGCACTGCAAGTGCATTTAGTCTATCAGATTTCATAGTGCTTCTTAGGAAAGTTTTTATTCTTTTCAGTGTTGAAAAGCAGCATTCTGCCTCTGATGTAGTCATGGGAATTGTCAAGAGGATTTTTATCAGTTTCATAATTTCACTAAGAACATCATCTAGATTATTTTCCAAGATAAATTTTAACAGCTCAATTTGCAATATTCATGAATATCAGATCTACAATAGAATACTTTTAGTTCAGTTTCAAGCTTTTCTTTGTCAATCATGGGATATGCTTCAGTGGTCAGTACTATTTCTTGTGTAGGAAATTCATTCTTAAAACTAGTGAAGCATTTCTTGTTGAACAATTTAGCAGCTACTAAGTGTTTAGTGGAAGAATATCTGTCCATTATATCAACACAGATACAGTCAGTCACACACTTCCTTAGCTTCTGCCACGAGTGTCTTCGAAGGATTCTCACAGTACTCCGATTTTTTTTAAATAGCAGTTTCGAAATATGCTATATATTGATTGACTTTAAACACGCCAATTTCTCGAGATTTGCCTTTGGTTGTAAATAATTTAAACAGGAGGCATAATCTAATGAAAAGTTCTTATCAAAATATGAAATGATTATCATTCAGGTTCTAAAATTCCTGTTGCTTCTACGATAGTTTGATTTGTATTTTATTTTGACTGAATTTCAGTGAGGCAGCTATTTAAAGTTTGCAAATTTTCATGAACTGTTTATGGTCCATATGTTGAAGTTTCACCTTGTAGAAGATGGACGTGGAATACTGATGTCCATATGCTTCTTGAGAATGGACACACGTGGTGATCTTGAGAAGAATGTTGGAATAGCCAGAATGTTAGAGAAAAATATTCTTGCATTTCGTGTAATACTTGCTGCATTTCTCATTATTAAATTAAGTTGATGTGCATAACAGTGAATGAAATGTGCATTGCTATAAACTGCTTTTATTTTTGCTTGAACTCGTGCTTTTTTTATTGCCTTTCATGACATTTGCACGATCAAATGTCTGAGCTATCCGTTTTTGTCCATTTCCTTGAAGGATCATGTCCAATTGTTCTAAAATACGTTTTGATATGCCATTTGCAGTTTCATTTTCTGGAATAAAGAATCCCCAAAAACGCTCAAATATTTCTCCATTCAATACGTACCGTAGAACAAGGACCATTTGAGTATGCTCTGAAACATCTTTTGTGTCATCAGCCATCACAGCTACAAAGGAAGCTTTTCTAATTTCTGTCCTTATCTCCTCATGGTATATTTGTAGCAGGCAGTCAAGTATCTCATTCTGAATGGTCTTTGAAACACCTTTAAAGACTTTTCTGGATTCTAAGTGATTCTTCAAATCTGGATCTAATTTAGATGCAAAATTTACTAATCCTCTAAATATCCCTGGATTTACGGAATCCACTTTTTCATCATGTCCACGCAAGACAGTTTTAGTTTCCATGAAAGAAAATGCAGTCTATTATTTTGGACAAAATTTCACGGTTTCTTTTTAACCTTAATGTTATGCTCATTGATTGAAAGTCTGTATGCCTCACTAAGTTTCTCCTTAATATTTACAGTTCCTAAAAGTGACAGCGAAACTACATTATCAACGTGCCTCTTTGACTTTTCATGCTTTTCAGTTTTTTCTTTCATTTTGTTTATATTTCTAAAACCATCTTTTGTCCACATTACATCGCCTCCAAACAGCAAACATGGGAAGCAAAACAGAGCATTTTTTACTTCACAGCCGCAAAGCCAATTTTTCCGTTGGTACCATTCAGAATTAAAGCTACGAATATATTTCTTGTTGCTTATGCCAGGCTGAGATATTTAAATATCTGGTGTTGAACGACCTCTTTTCTTAACTGTAACTTTCTCATGTAGAGACAGCTGTGAAAACTTAAGCTGCTGAAATTCACTTACAGTCACAGAACTTATTTCTTGGGGATGGAAGGATGCCACCACAGAATTGATTTCTTGGGGATGCAAGGCCATGGTTTAAGTTTTCTGTAAAATAAAAGAACCGAAAATAATAATAATAATGAAATAGAATAACTGGAAGCAGGATGATAATCTAATTCTACACACTATTACATTGAAGAATATGGTACAGTACACGGTTTTTAAGCGTAATACACGTGGAATCAAAAAGAAAAACTACCTTTCTCTAGCACGCCAGGGTCACTGCGGGAGCGACATAATGAGTTCGACGCGCATTCTCACATTCAAACGGTGTGTGGACAATAAAGTCCCGCCGTCAGACTCGGACAGATTTTCTTCAAACCGTTTAATCAGCATGTTCGATAACCAGCTTCCCCGTTCACACATCACTTTAAACACGTGTCTGTCGAACCGCGTTTGACGAACCGTTAGACTGTGTAAACCCCCTGTTACTGCGCACTCAATTCAAATTTTGTAATTCGTTCTGTACGTTGGTCCTACTCTCCACTGTCTGCTCTCACACGTTCTATGTGATATCATGCTTGCGGTCGCGTGAGACGTACAAAACGTTCTCCTTCTTTACCTCTGTAGGTTCTGTATACATACATCATATAACTAGACATTAAGCAATAAAGATTAAATATGATGTTTTTCGTATTAGGGTAGACTTAGCTATAATATAATCGGTATTCGGTAGTCTTAATTTCTTTACGAGTGCCTATTTATCTACAAATTTAGGGCACTTGTCACATTTTTATCTTGGTTAATGAAAAACTACAAGGCATCCAGTTTCTGCAGAGGCCCAAGCTATTTGGGGGGGGGGGGGGTACAGGGCATAGTTTCTGCAGAGGCCCAAGCTATTGGGGGGGGGGGTACAAGGCATGCAGCGTCTGCAGAGACCCAAGCTATGGGGGGGGGGCACTCCAAGGCATCCAGTTTTTGCAGACGGCCAAGCTATTGGGGCGGTGGGGGGGCTCCAAGGCATCCAGTGTCTGCAGAGAGGCCCAAGGTATTGGGGGTACAAGGCATCCAGTGTCTGCAGAGGACAAACTATTTGGAGGAGGGATCCTTCTCAGCTGATTTTGACCAAACTTGTTTTTATTTTGAACAAACTTGTTTCAAAGACAAAGTAATATACAGTCAACCTCACTCAAGTCGAACCCGCATAAGATGAATTTCATCTAAGTTGAAGGAAATTCAGGGAGGTTTCATACCTTTTCTGTTGACATGGTTGAATTATCATGTTTCTGTTGAATTATCAAGTCGAAGAAAAATTTCTGGTCCCAACAGATTCGACTTAGGCGAGGTTGACTGTGTATACATGGCAGCAGTCAGCCATAGCCAGAATATTGATTCTGAGTGTCATCCATGCAATCAAGCGTTGGCTCTGATTGATATCCAATTGCATCAATTGATGAAACAATCAATCCAACAATCTATTTCAAACATAAAAACAATTTGCATTTTTATTCAGATTATACAAAGATAGAAATGATACAAAAATATACATGTTTTTGGATACTCATACAGTACAAATACTACTATCCCCCCTCTACATGAAACAGGAAGAACAGGGTGTCTCAGGTCTCTGTACAGTAAATTACATGTTCTCTCTTCAGTGATCATACAGTATTGATACACATTTATGAAACAGGAATCAGTTGCAGTGTGTCTAAGGACACCATACAGTAAATTACATGTACTGTTTTCTCTTGAATGATCACACAGTATTGATATATGGCAGTCAATGTCTCATGACTCTTGAATGATCATACAGTATTTTGTACAGGTGTTTGACAGTCCAACACTACCTGATTTTTGTTCAATACTGTCAAATTTTACATGGGAGAGTGTGTTTTACCCAGACTTTGGTTAATTTTTACACATTGACGAATGTTGTGTGGAGCCTTGCGCCGGGGCATAACTTGGGAACTGAAGGGTATATCGCCCTTTACGTACTTGAAACTGTTCAGTGTAGGTCTGCCTGCACCAACACGGTTCTTTCCACCACCTATCATCTTCCTACGAGATGTTGCAGTAGGCTGCACACCAATCGTCTTGGTGCTCACAAGATGTTTTCTCTATCTTTTCCCATGGGCATTGGCAGCACCTGAGTATCGTCCAAAACAATGAAGCGCTGAAGCCAAGGCAGTATCAGTCCCTGAGGCAAGTTTCTGCACTTGTTTGGTGAAGGTTTTTAGATTCCCCAAGAGAATCTTTGTCCTGCATGTACCTTTGTTGAAATGCCTCGTTCAGTCCATTCAATATCGGATAATTTTCACAGCTGTCATCACCAGAATTTGACGTGTTTGAAGTGGAACTGCGGGCGTCATACTTGTTTTGCAGCACACGTTGAAGGTGTAAACTGTCAAGTGGTCTCATAGCACAAGGAGAAGAGCCAGCGTTTCCACAGTGGAATTTCCTCACAATCCTGCACTGATGGGTTGTCATGATTGATCTCTTGGTCATTTGCATTCCCAGAACTGGTTTCCCATGGGCATGATGGGTTGTGTGGCCTTCTTAGGTTCCGTGGGTTTCTGCTGGTGATTAAGTGGCACAAACCAATCATCTGGGACATTAGCACAGCCAGTTGTATCTTTGTACAAAAGCATCCTCATTGCTGGGTCGTTGACGGGAATGAAGTTCCAACAGGACTGGGCATTGAACTTCTTTATAACTAGGTACAGATGCTTGCATGGTCCACCTGTAATGCAAAATGAAAACATAAGAGATTTTGATTAATATTCATTGTCAGGTGTAGGGATCATTCAAGTGTTACTAATGCAGTGAAGGGGAGGGGGTTCTGCTCAGAAGCGTAGATGAATGTACTATCCTGTACGTTGTTGGGGGAGGGTTGAAAATTCCAGATGATTTTGCACATGTGATAATTGAATGGTCCCCTATGATTTTTCCAATAAGGAAACAGACCTGATATTAAAGAGGATAGACTGGGATACTACCAGGGAGGTATTTGTCTACATGTAGCTCTCCCATTGGCATTTTTGCCAACTGCTAGTGCTATGGTGTCACAGTGCAATTTCGAAGATGATTTTGCAATAATTTACAGGTGCACATACAGGAAAATACATCCCGTGTACATGTTCCTGTAAGAAGATTAAAGCCGGAAAGGCTAATACATGTACGCTGGATCTTCATTAGCTTAGAAACTGGAGTTATTGCCAGCAGTCAGCTTAGTTAGCTAATCAGTTAAATCTATCATCTGGATCCCATTCAATTGGCTTGGGCAGTCTAGTACCAGCCATAACTCAAATATAAGAAAGTCTCACCTGTCATGTTCTATCCTCTCTCGCAAAGGGCCACTTCAGACAGAAATGACGATTCCTCCAGTGAGATGTCTGGTTTGTCTCGTGCATCAATCGTCAGGAGGAGGAACCTGAAGAAGAGCAAGTCAGCAGATACAGTAGCCTCCACCCCCACCACAACAGACGAGCAGACGGTATCCGGACACGCCATCAGGGAGCTCCTGCACAAGGCCAATATCCTGATGCAGAAGAAAGAGGCTGAAGGACCTGAGGCCGAGATCCAGGACTTCTCAACGCACCTGTGTTCACGACTGAGAAGAGTGTCCCTCGTGAACTTAAAGGTGCTGTTCGGGAAGATCCTGGAGGAACCGCCTGAAGGGACATCTTCCATCACCAACCCCAGGCTAATCCTCGATTCTCTGACAGGGACACCACAACCTCCTCCAGCGTCATCACAACCTGTACAGTGGCAACAACCTCCCGTGGGAGTCCAGGCAGCAGCGATGGCCTCTCATCCAAAGAAGGCAACATACCAGCAACAACCCTACCAGCCCATACAGTACCAGCAACAACAGTTCGTCCAACAACCATACCAGCAACAGCAGCCAACATTCTACATCCCGCAGCAGCAACACCCAGTCTCACCGCACCAAAACCTGCAGCTATTCCCACCACAACAGCCACAAGTTTGGACGCCACGGATTGCGACGCCATCATATAACTTCCGTTCTCCAGCACCTGACTCCACTACCTCGCCAAGTACTTCCGTTTTCCGCCTCTCTGCTGCCTCGGATATGTTGCCCTCCATGCCATCCCCCAGCGTCTCGACCCCCAACGTTGTCTGCTGCCATGGATCTGATGGCCACATCCCCCAGCCTGGACACCCTACAGAGTGTGTCGAAGGAAGACAGCGACTATGATTGAACACGTGTCTAAAATGTATATTGTAAATATAATGTATTTTGTGTATTTTCCTAGATAATATTTTTTGTCGATCTTTTATATTCCCATATATTTTTATGTATGTATGTGAATAGAATCGCCAATGACGACGATGTCAATCACAAATTCCGACAGTTGTCACCGGACTCGAACCCAGGATTTCTACGTTAGC
>NW_027467717.1:1465000-1475000 GCF_046742065.1 Oratosquilla oratoria | reverse complement strand
GGGCCGCAGCCTTCACGCTCACAGGTTCCGTTTCACGGCGGCTACAATGCTTACAGTCGCTATCGCAGGGACGGCGGCTCAGGCTGTCAGCATTGTTATGCATGTTCCCTGGCCGATACTCGATGTGGTAGTCGTGCTGCTCCAGCTTCCCAATCCACCTAGCCAACTGCCCCTCCGGATTTCTGAGGTTTTTGAGCCACCTCAGAGCGGCGTGGTCGGTCCTAATCTTGAACTTGGCCCCGTACAGGTAAGGATGGAAGTGATCAATCGCCAGAATCACCGCCAACAACTCCTTACGGGTGACGCAATAATTCCTCTCTGGTGCTGAGAACTTCCTGCTAAAGTAGGATACGACCCACTCCTGTCCATCTTTCTCCTGAGACAAGACAGCCCCTACTCCCTCAGCACTTGCGTCACAATCCAACACGTACGGTCTCGTGGGGTCCGGGTACGGCAACACAGGGGAGTTAGCGAGAGCCTCCTTCAATGTATCAAAGGCCCGTTGACATTCTTCACTCCAGTGAAAGGAGGCCCCTTTCCGAGTCAAGTGGTGGAGTGGTACTGCGATTTGTGCGAACCCCTTGACGAACCGCCTGTAGTACGTACACAAACCAATAAACCCGCGCACTTCCGTCACACTGCGCGGAACCGGCCACTCCTTAACCGACTCTACCTTACCAGGGTCTGTTTTCACCCCCTCACTACTTACTATGTGCCCCAGAAAAGGCACCTCCCTCTGAAAAAGGCAGCACTTCTTCGGGCTGAGTTTCACATTTGCTGCCCTAAACCTATCCAATACTACCTTAAGCCTTTCCAGAGCACACTCAAATGAATTCCCATACACTAGCACATCGTCTAAATATACCAGGGCGCTTTTCCAGAGCAGCCCATCCAACACACGCTCCATCAGGCGCTCAAAGGTTGCCGGGGCATTCACTAGGCCAAAACTCATCACTTTGAATTGATATAGCCCCTGCCCATACGAGAAGGCTGTCTTCTCTCTGTCCTCCTCCGCTACCTCCACTTGATGGTAACCAGACTTCAAGTCCAAGGTCGAGAACCACTGGGCTCCCGCGAGCGCGTCAAGAGTGTCATCCACCCTCGGTAGAGGGTACGAGTCCTTGGTTGTCACCGCGTTAAGGCCCCGATAGTCCACACAACACCTGGTGGACCCATCCTTCTTCTTAACGAGTACGACGGCCGCACTCCAGGGACTAGCCGACTTTTCAATTACCCCTTGCGCGCGCAGTTCCTCCACGGCTTTCTCCACTTCCAGCCGACGGGCGGGTGCGATCCTTCGGGGCGGCAGCTTGACCGGCTGACTATCCCCTGTGTGTATGCGGTGTTTCACCAGGCTGGTCCGGCCCAGGTCGGTATCCCCCTTCGAGAAGACGTCTGCATACCGTGTCAACACTTTCCTCACCTCGTCAACCTGTTCCCCAGACAGACATACCGAGCTCCTCTGCAATAGATCCTGCAGATGAGGTGGGACTTCAGTGTTACCCCCCTGCGTGTCCTCGAAGTGACCTTCCGTGATCATAGTCGCCTGTCCACCACCCTCGTCCGGGCCCAGGCTTTCCCCTTCCTGCTCCTCACTTAGACGGCAACGGTGGCTGGTTTCGGGTGGTGGTACAGTGTGGGCTTCCTCTGCGTCAACGGCGCCCTCCCTAAGCGGCACCACGTCACCTCCGACCGACATGGTCATCTCCCCGAAATCCAGCACCGCTCTGCTTTGCTGGAGGTAGTCTAGACCGAGCAAGTTCTCCCCGACGTCAGCTACAAAAACAGGAAGATGCTCCTCAGTGTTGCCAACCGTTACCCTGGCATGCACTGGTCCCCTCAGCTGCGTGCAGTGCCCCGTAATCCCACACAGCTGTTGCTGGGCCACCGGGGGTCGTCCAGTTGCCACCATGCCGTCCTGCACGAAGGTGCGTTCTGCGCCCGAGTCCACCGTGAAGCAGCAAGACTTACCGTCCACTTGCCCGCCTACCTGAACGGTCCGGGCGCCCTCGGCGCGGCAACTTAAACGGACTGGGGTCTCCCGTCTTCCGGCTGGTATTCGACCCCTTCCGCCAGCCCCTCCCAGTTTCCCGCTACCTTCTTGCTATCCTTGTCGGAGACGATGGCACACCCTGCCGTCTTATACCCCTCACCACAACTCCAGCAACAGGGTTTGTACCGATGCGGCCCTGCTCCAGCACCGACAGCCTTTCCGCCGTGCGTTCCCTGCGGGCAGTACTTTTTGGAATGCCCTTGTTGCCCACACGAGTAGCATTTACCCCAGAACTCACCTGAGGGTGATGCAGGTCTAGAGGGGGATTTGTCCACTTTCCCCTTCTTTGCTCTCACCTTGTATGAGTCACTGTTCCAGCTGGGTCGCTCCCGCGTAATCCGGAGAAACGACTCCATCTCCAGGCCCCTCGCCAGGGCCTCCTGTAGGTCCTTGGGGTGCGCCTGCTGGACGTATATCCTCAGCTGCTGGTTATCGATAGCGTCAACAAACTGATCCCGCAAGAGAATGGTGATCATCTCCTCACTGGCCTCCGGGTACGCACGGCGCACCAATACCTCCAAATCCTGCGCTAAGCGTGTCAGGGTCTCTCCCGGGCCTCTTACCCGGGCCCGGAACCTTGTCCTGAACACCTCAGTTTGATGCTGATGCCCGTACCTCCTCTCCAACGCCGCCGTCACCTTACTATAGGAGCTCCGCTGGGTGGCTGGTAGTTGGTTCAGGACTTCCAACGCTGGGCCTTTGAGCGCCCACACAAGCTGCATGGCCATCTCAGGTCGACTCCACTGGTGGGCGCTAGCCAGGAGCTCGAACTGTGTCTTGTACGCTTCCCAAGACACTGTCCCGTCGAACTCCTGCGGGCGGCGCCTCGTCCCACTCCCTAGCCTCCGTGACGTGGAGCTGGCAGCCGAGAGGCCCGACTTTACCGAGGCTGGCGGGGATGGCGGAGGCGACAAAACATTCGCCGGGGCACCTGGGGGAGACGGAAACGCCTTTGCCAATGGAGAACGGCTCTTGAGTCCTTCGTGCCGACTCTTAGCTTCGCCCTCATCACTATCTTCCGCCTCGCTAGCTTGCTCACTCTCCCGGGGCAGCGTATCCTCATGCCGGAAGAGGGCAGGGGGCACTTGTGCTGCCACAACTTCATCCACATACCTCCTAAGGTCACTGGCCACTTTTTCCACCTCTCCCTTCACCTCGTCCTTGGTGAAAACTGCCTCTAAAACTTCTCCTTTCACCCGCGAGCACTCCTCCTTAACGAGTCCAAACACCTGTTTGAACACACTGTCAACACGGTTCGCCACAGCTTGAATTTCGGCTTGCTGTGCTTTTCCTTGCTCCGATAAAGCATGGTTCACCATTGCTTGCAGTTCAGCGTGCTGTGTCCTTCCTTGCTCCGCCATAGCCCTTATAACGTCTGCTAGTGTGGTTTCCATATTAGCCATGCTAGTGTAATAACTCTACGGCACTGAAAACGACCACAATACCACTTACCTGGGCACAATACTTTGGACCTGTCACCTGTCACGACAAAATGATCGCGGCTTTTCCCGCTCACACTCGATAGATCACCGCGACGCACTTAAAATGCACTTACACTTACAGATCCCACTTCTGACACCACTGTAACCAACCCCCCCCCCCCCCCAGGAGACTGGAGGTTTGTCACCCGATTTCAATTCTTAGGTCCGTTGCATTTAAGAGACGTGACGGTAATGTTTCGAGCGAGCTTCGCCCGCTCACACTCGCCACCTCGTCCCGTGGTGAGTTCTCAAGGCGACGAAAACGCAAAGTAGACTTATATCCTCTATTTACACAGAGCCACTACAAAAGAATACTGGGCTGTAGGAGGCACCTCGGGTCACTTGCCAACCCTCGAAAGGCTACTTGAAGCCTCGCTACAGCTTACAAACGCAATAATAATCCGAGCGAGAACCAAGACGCCTTCTCCCGTCACCTGTCCTGCTCGTCTCCCTCCTCCCCGGGATAGCGTGCCCACGCAGTCCCGCCAAGCACGCCTCGACCAATCACAGTCGCTGCTCGACGTCACGTGCTTCCAGGTGGCGTCCATCTTTGGCGCCAAGGATCACGACGAAAGCGTCATCTCCGATGTCACGATGTCGACAGGATGCAATAGGGGCCGCTTTCGTAACAATATGTATATATATATATATATATGTATATATATATGTATATATATATGTATATATATGTATATATATATGTATATATATATATGTATATAGATATGTATATATATATATATATGTATATATATATGTATATATATCATATACTAAATAAAAAGATTCTGTTACAATTATTTCTTTTTCCTGAGGCGAGAGGCGTTTGGGGGTAAATCGGTTACACCACCATCTACGGTGAAGAAGAAGAACTCAAAGAAGAAGAACAATTCGAAGAAATCGAAGAAGAGGAAGAACTCGAAGAAGAAGAACTCGAAGAAGAACTCGAAGAAGAGGAAGAAGAAGAACTCGAAGAAGAAGAAGTAGAACTCGAAAAACTCGAAGAAGAACTCGAAAAACTCGAAGAACTCGAAAGAGAAGACCTCGAAGAACTCGAAAAAGAAGAACTCGAAGAACTCGAAAGAGAAGAACTCAAAGAAGAAGAACTCGAAGAAGAAGAAGAACTCGAAGAAGAATTCGAAGAAGAAGAACTCGAAGAGGAACTCGAAGAAGAAGAAGAACTCGAAGAGGAACTCGAAGAAGAACAACAACAACAACAACTTGAAGGACTCGAAGAAGTACTCGAAGAACTTGAAGAAGAAGAACAACCCGAAGAAGAACTCGAAGAAGAAGAACTTGAAGAACTCGAAGAAGAAGAAGAAGAAGAACGAATGAAGGCTAGAAAGGAACGGAGAGAGGCCAAAGCAAAAGATTTAACAATTCGCAAAGTTTTGAAACAAGAAAAGCAAGTAAAAAAAAAAGTTATTACTTAAAGGAAAAAAAGAATTAGAAAAATATAAAAAGGGTGTTTTGAACGGAAATTTAACACCAGCACAAATCGCCTATATAGATGATTTGCTAGAACAGCTAGATGTTGACAAGAAATGAAAAGCAATATGATTTTGATATTTTATTTTCCTAAAAAAGGGCGTAGCCAAGCCCCCCGGCGCAGCCTGTGGGCTTGTAATTATATATATATATTATATATATATAATATATATATATATATATATATCATATATATTATATATAATATGATATATATAATATATGTATATATATATATGTATATTATAATATATATATATATAGTATATATATATAATATTATGATATAATATATAATATATATATAATATATATATTATAATATATATATGATATAAATATATACCCCTGGTAGCTTGGGCACTTTTTATGTGACACATCGTGACACTTCGCAGGTACCGCGCAACACTGCGTAATTATGTCGCAAGGGTGCGTAAACGCCTCGCCTCATCCCGTGACACCTCGCAAGGAAACACCGCGTCCACGTCGCGGCACTGCGCAAGACATAGCAACACAACCTCGTGCCATGTCGCAAGACATCGCACTCGCGTCGCAACATGTGTAACGACGTTGGCACATTTTGGGGTGTTTCCACCACGAGGTGGCACGACTCCACGTCGTAACAAAAAAGTGCGTAGGTGTCAACCTACCTTAACAGTTTCTCCTGGATTCCTGTGGCAGCAAGAGTGTCCTAAATTGCAGCGGGACTAGCTAGCTCAAATGCCTTTTCTAAGTCGTAGACGACGACCATGGCGTGACCTTGCTTCACATGGCTCAAGAGCGTCGCGATGCATTGAGCCGTGCCCACCCCTCTGGTGAAGCCATAGAGGTTCTCTGGTGGTGGCCCCAGTTTCCACAGGAGTCTTCGAAGAACCATCCTCTCTATGGCCTTCCCCAGGCAGCTCGTCAGGGAGATAGGACGGTATTTTCCGGGCTCCCTAGGCTTAGGGATAGGCACGATGTCGGCCTGGTTCCAGTTGGAAGTAAGTCATTCACAGGACCAACTACTGTTTAGCACCTGGAGGAGTGCTTGTTCACCAGCCTCCCCCAGGTGTGCAATCATGGAGTACGTCACCAGGTTGCTCCCTGGAGCAGTGTCGGTGGCTCTCCTACGTGAGCCTCATGGACGGTGAATGGCGTGTCCGCGTCACCCAGACAACCCATGGCGGCTTGTACCCTGGCCCCTCTTGGCTGGTGTAGCATAGCCTGCCTCTGCTGGAGCTCGACGAGTAGCGTGGCTGTGTCCGTGCGTTTGGCAAACTTTTGCGCCAGACTTTCTGCCTCGCACTGTGGTGCACTGAGAGCACGGCGAGGTGGAGTACGACTGGTAGCTATGTGGAGTTTCCTCCACAGATCCTTTAGCGTAGTAGAATCGCTAAATCTTTGGCACCATTCCAGCCATTTGTTGCTACGCACACGTCGAGCTGTCTATTTGGCCTCTTCGACGGCACTCCGAAGGTTGGCCAGGTTGGCAGGGTTGTGGCGTCGGCGCAGGATCTTTCGTAGGAGGTTGACCCTGTGGTTGGCATCCTTGATTTCCTGGTTGTAGTACCGACCATCACAATGTCTCCTGTTGAGGGCGGTCTTAGGAATTGCCTCCTCTACCGCTGCATGAATAGCAGAGACCAGTGAGGCCTCCACATCATCCAACTCGCCCATGGCCAGAGCGTCGGTGGCGACCTCATGAGCCACTCTATCCCTGAACAACGGCCAATTGGCATTGCACGGGTTCCACCTTCATGCTCTATGGGCCATTGGAAATGGCGGGGCTACGGTGAGCGACATGTCTATTCCAAAGTGATCACTCGTAGCCGATGATGCTCCACGGCATCTGATGCAGCAATGAGGAGGAGACGAAGGAGAGATCGAGCCTCCTATGCCGTACATGCGTCGGCGACCCGTCGTTCAGTAGGACCACACCCGGGTTGGTGTTCAAGATTTCTTCGACGTGTCGCCAGGACGAGTTTGCAGATGACGCTGAAGTATGGGGGTGGTGAGTATTTAGATATCCTGCGATGTACTGATCGTCCTCTGAGACGGTGCATACTTCCCCAGGTCCAAGTGTCCATGCTTAAGGGCCTTGTAAATGTTATGCACTGAACTACGAACACCTCCACGTCTTCCCCACATTCTATTGGTGGTTCTACTCTCGAACATGGGATGAATGCATGGACGAGGGTCATACAACCTCTGCTTGTGTCCGTTTGGGGGTAACACGAACACATGGTATCCAGAGATCCTGATCTCCTCCTCTCCCATCAGGGTCTCCTGCAGGAGGATGACTTGCTTTTCCTCCTGCCTTGTGATGGCTTGCAGAAGTGACTGTTTCGCTCTGTATCCGAGGATGTTCCATTGGAGGAAGCGAACAGTCCGGGTGGTCGAGCGCACTGTAGGAGTATTATCCATGGTGTTCGCTGTCTTCTGAGGATTCCGCTGATGACGACGGGCTTGACGGTGGAGAAGAGCCCTCACTATTAACATCAGTGTCCGTATCCAATCCTGCTTTTTCCATAGGTGCATCAGGGAAACCAGCCACAAACGCTGCGCCTCCTGCCTTATAGAGGGTAACCTCTTGCCTCATCCGATTCCGTGTGACTCGTACTGGGCCCTCGGGCAATTTAGTGCGAGCCGCGGCTCCTGCGGCACTCTTGGTTCCTGATTTGCCTTTTTGGACCGGTTCAACTGGCATCGGTGGCTCTGTGCAGACTGGGGTTGGCGCTGGATCCCCCTCGTGTGTCTGGGCACTGGGGGAGGCTGAGCAGGAGATGGGGTCACTGGAGGGGTCTTGGACACCTGGGTGACACCTGGTGCAGCAGATGGAGACGTGGAGGTCTTGGTGGCAGATGAGCTCATCTTGATGGAGACCATGGCCTGCGTTATGTCCTTGGAAGAAGCTCGTAGCTTTCTTGACCTGGTCCTCCGAGTTCCCTAGGTGGCGAGCCATTGCAGCCGCGGCGGCCATGACGAACTGCATCAGTTCGTCGTCCTGAAAGGTCAAGGCCCGTGAAGGGGCTTGCGCCGGTTGCTGCTCCTTTTGGACAGGAGGTTCTGCCAGGGGGCTGCGATCCTTGATTCTGTTGTGGAACCGTGAACGCTGAGGGAGCCCAGCCTCTGTTAGCGCAGGCGACGGTGTTGAAGGGTGCTGACGGGATTCCCTTGGTTGCCGAGTGTGTTTCCACGCCGAGGGACTAGGGGGCGGGGGCGGGATGTAGTCCTCCCTGGCTTTGTACACCTCTCGTAGCCTTGGCCTCATCTCTGTGGATGCCGCAGGAAAAGTTACAGGCGTGATGGGTCTTGCCGCAGTTGGGACACTTGGCCGTTGTCTCCTCATTATTTTTGTGCTTCGTAATGCACGTTTCGGTGATGTGTGGGCCACTACAAATGCTACACTTGAACGAGGGCTTGCACTGCCTCTAGTGATGCCCATATTGTTGGCAGCGGAAACACCTCATAGAATCCGGCACAAAGGTGCGTAATGGGAATGTGCCCCACATACCAAAGTCCAGTTCCTTCAGTGTAGGCCCCCGGAGGGTAACCACAACCTGCCTTGTCTCTTCTTTCCTCTAGGTGGATCTTTCTTCCTTGATCACCTGTGGCTGCATTCTGATGGCGTCAAGGGTATTGTTCGGTGACCATCCTTGCAACATCATCTTTGTCTCTTCCGCTCCTTCCACTCTGGAGGTTGACCCTCCTTCCGTTGACCTCCTTTAGCTTGGCAAGGGCAGAAGTGGCGGCCTCGTCCTTAGGAGTGATGAGAATCTCCGTTCGGCAGGTATTTAAAGGTGATGTTCCAGTTCCTATGTCTTTTCTCGAGAAAGCGCAAAGGCTGACTGGCAGCATTCTGGGAAATTTGAGAACGTGTGTTTGCTGCCTGGATGATGCAGCAAAGTCGCGGTCCTTCGCTCACTCCTCCTTTAGGTGGGGGTCCCAGCGTCCCCTGGCGACAGTCAGGGCCTCCGAAAAAGTGGTGTAGCGCTGATTTTTTTAAGTTCATGCGCTATTCTTTCTATTGCCACTTCTGGGCACCTAGGATAGGCCGCAGTGGTTTCCGCAGCAGTTCACACAGAATAGTTGCTGGTCCTTGGAATCCTGTGTAGCGTGGCGTTTGCCGGATTTGGCGCACCGGGGAGCATTGCTGCGACATTCCTTTTTGGAGTGCCCCAGCAGTTGGCATCTTGTGCACCTCCGCACGGGGGCAATGTAGGGGACCACTTAGTGTAGTGTGTATCCTTGCTTCACGGTAGAGGGGAGGGCGTCCATGAGGAAGGCCACTCTCACTGAGCCGGTAGCCGTGCCGTCCCTTGTGGAGCCTTTTGATGTCGACTGGGAGGCCCTGGGTGGCTGGGCCTCCCAATCAGCTCTCGGTAGTTTCTCGGCATCTTCCTCGAGGAGAACTCCTTTGACAACTCCTACTACGATTGTTTTCGGTATTCTTGTTAGGATTTTGATTGGGTCAGCGTGGTCAGATTTGAGTGCCTTGTTGCGTAAGAGACGGCCTTGCTGGCTTTCTGATAAGCAGCTGATGAGCCATCCGCCTGACGGTGTCTGGCGAATGCCGTCGACAGGCCCTACCGCGTTCTTGACAAGCTGCGCCTGTCGCCAGAATCCTAGCTTGTGGAAACGTGCAGGGTTTGCATCCGGCATAATGAGTACCGGAAACTTCGTAGGTCCCACGTCGGGTTTGGGCTTAGTGGGGCGTTTACGGCGGGACGTAACAACCCACCATTCACCTTCTGTGGATGCAGCAGCCACAGAGGCATACGAAGGGCGCGGCGGGTCGTCGCCCGTTGCTTTGGCTTCCTCGATCACCAGTCCTGCGAGGGGGAGGGTGGCCGTACGACTGATCTTCGACGGGAGGGCAGTTGTCTTTGCGGGGACAGGGGTTTGCCTCCGGTCACGGAAGAGGGGCACAGGTGCCGCTGGTTAGTGCGTCTTTACCCAGGGAGGGTTTGGTCCTGAAGCGCTTGGATCGCTGGAG
>NW_027467717.1:1432500-1460000 GCF_046742065.1 Oratosquilla oratoria | reverse complement strand
GACTGCTGAAAAAATGAAGATAACTACCAGAATGGGTTTCTTTTCTATAGACGGTAAAAGCAAGCTTGTCTCCGTCACGAACAATGAGAACATCTAAAAAGGTTAGCTTACCTTGTTCTTCCCATTCAACTTTAAACTTAATGTTGGAGGCTAACGAATTTAAATTAGCAAAGAAGTTATCGAATGAACCCCAATTTTCATCCCAAAGAGTGAAAATGTCATCTACGTATCTAAACCAAACCATAGTGCGGGTTTGATGGTAGGCAGAACAGACTGCCCCGCAGACATGGTTTGGTTTAGATACGTAGATGACATTTTCACTCTTTGGGATGAAAATTGGGGTTCATCCACTGTTAGAGGATCTCTCATTCTCGTCTGTTTCTTGGTGAGCATTGGGGGAAATGCGGTCAACCATCTCTGCAAATAATCCTGGTTCGATCCGAACGAAGTTCTTGTACCCCTTATGGTCTTCTCGGTGTAGTTCTTGTAGCAGCTGGTCATAATCTCCATATATGGATCTCCTCGTCAGCCATTCCCGGCACCACGTCGTTCTTCTAGCTCTTCTTTTTCTTGCTTCTGATTGTACCATCGGTGCCACAGGTGGTTCCTCTTGTCGTTCTTCGGGTCTTGTCCAATACTTCTCGATGATATAGGCAGCAGTTACTAAAAGAATACTGGCAATCATGCTGTCTGCCTCCCGTCTTGTGTAGTACTCTTGATCCATCCTCTATGGTGGTCAGTAGTGTGAGTGACTTCCCCAGGCTTCGAGCACTATATATACCCCTGGTAGTTTGGGCACTTTTTATGTGACACTTCGTGACACTTCGCAGGTACCTCGCAACACTGCGTAACTACGTCGCAAGGGTGCGTAAACGCCTCGCCTCATCCCGTGACACTTCGCATGGAAACACCGCGTCCACGTCGCGGCACTGCGCAAGACATCGCAATACAACCTCGTGCCATGCCGCAAGACATCGCACTCACGTCGCAACATGTTGGCACATTTTGGGGGTGTTTCCACCACGAGGTGGCACGAGCCCACGTCGCAACAAAAAAGTGCGTAGGTGTCAACCTACCTTTATTGATCTGCACGAACTTGTCCCATACAGTATGCGGGTGGCTCGCTCGTGTAAATACGTGTTTAGTGGTTGAATGTCAACTTCCTCTTGTAATGCTTGTGCTGTTTTTACGTTAGGATAGTGCAGGATTGCAATGAATTTGAGTGCTCTGTTTTGAACCGCTTGTGGTGTTTGCATGGATGTCTAGGGGACCCCGGACACCCGTACTCTTGTGCGGTACAACCGAATTAGTTCAGACAAATAAAATTTATTAATCATTTCCTTTTCTGATTACCTATTAATACATGTAGTATCACTTCCTTGCACTTAGAAATACCATATTTATCTAAGTGTAATGGGTAAAATGTTCAGTAACTTCAAAATTTAATAACATGGAAAAGATTTTACCAAATATTTTGTGAGTGGGTCCAATGGAAGATTGGCCCTATGTGAACATTTTGTGGAGTCGATTTTTTTTTTTATTTACTTCCTATGAGAATAACAATGATTTTTTATATATTTGTGTACATAATTTGAAAAAAAAAATCAAATTTCTGAGGAAAAATAATAGCCAGAAAAATAATGCTAAAGAATTTGCTTTATTTTGACTCCCAGATATTTACGTCTATCAAATAAAAAAAATTGTGAAAATTGGTAAATAAATGGGCAAGTTATAACGATATTTATTTCAAAACAAACTTTTCAGTAGCGCCATTTTTAAATGCCGCACGGACATTTAAGGCGTTTTTACCAACGCATCCAGAATATCAAACGCTATCAAACATGTTTGAAGTCATTGGTAAACACGACTTACTGTGCTGCCAGACGACCCTCGCTCGCACCGTCTCGGAAAAAGTGTCGTACGGATCATAACGTGATAACGTAGACAGCAGCCGTGGTGGGAACATCAAGCCAGACTACAAGAATTGAGCCAAGGGACGAGACAATGAACAGCAGCACCGACTCTGATACTTATATGGAAGATGACGAAAACCAATCTCTTCTATCAAGACCTATAATACCTCTATTGGCAGTTGCAAGGTTGGCAGGGATGCAGCCAAAGGCAGGAATGGTTGCTGTAGCAGCAGCAGCAGTAGCTTGTGACTTCATGGAAAGGTAATTATCCCAGCTGGTACCCATGTGCTTTAGTTCTGATTTTTGATCAACTTAATTCCTGAAGAGTTTTTGATATATTTGATTACCTGTTACTGGAATTTTTTCATTATTTGTATTTTCATGGAATATACAGGTGTGACTCCCAAGAGTCAATGGGACTTGGGTATAAGGAGTAAATGAAAATGGTCAATTTCATACTTACTTTATTTGAATGCTTTTTATACAGCATTCTATTGATATAAGAGTGACAAATAAGTAAGTCTCTTTGAATTATAAGCATATGAACACATGCTTGTACAATCATGAGTGGAAGCACAACTAATGCAAAGAAAGCAAGTCAACAAATGGGAATAAACAAAAATACAAAGTTCCTGTGCTGAGTAAATACTAAAGGAAACATTTCATATAATAGAATACATAAAAAATACATAAAATCTAAGAACATAATAAAGGATTTGTGCATAACTGTACAGCAGCAATGGGTATGCATACAGCAAAATTCTATTTTTCGTGAAATATTTGCCAGCGTGACTTCAGATGAAGGGTGACCTTACATTTTCTGCACTGAATTTTCCCATTCTTCTTACACACAAAGCATCTTCTTGAAGTTAGTAGAGATTCAGTATGATGTTTAGTGTTGTCTGTCCTTACTTCCCTTGGTGGGAGAGCTTTGCATCCTTTTGGGCCTGACCTTAGGACTTTTGAATGCATCCTTTCAGGCTTTGTTCTTTTGACAAGGATGTGAGCAATAGACCGTCGATATTCTTTGTTAGGAATTGCTGTTCCTGTGCTGATTTCATAAAGTCGCCAGCAAAACACGATCCCTGTGTTCAGAGCAGCAATGATAAGAGGAAAATACCACTTTTTACCTCTGATTACAGGAAGAAAATCTGACAAACCTCTGTCGAATAAGTCGACAACGCCCATGCCTTTTACTATGAAAGGTTGTTCAATGTTCACTCTTCCTACACCCTTTTGCCACCGTTTTGCCATGCCAATCAGATTTAGACCCTCACAGTTACTGCAAAGAGTAACGACAGCATTATCATTCCAAGTAACGATTTCAACATTTCCTTCTGATCGATAGTCATAGGATCCTCTTGGCTTCTTTTTCATCTTTTGTAGTAGGTATTGGACAGTGCTTTATTCCGTTTGATCGAATTGTACCAGTGGCATTTATTTCCATTTCTTTCAGATCTATGACTATGTCATACGAGGTAAAAAAAATTGTCAAAATAAAACCTGTCCTTATTAGGTTCAGTGCAAGCAGAAATGCATTCCCGGATTACTCTACTTCCTAAAGGTTCCTTGGACGACTGGTTTTCTGATTTACCTTCATAGATCTTTATATAATAGGGCATCCCAGTTGAACTGGCTATGATCCATGATTTGAATAGAAATCTTGTTGGCTTTTGTCTGATGAATTGCTTGCAGGAATGACGTCCACAATAAGGCGTCATAGATTCGTCAATACTCAGAATTTCATGAAGAATTCCAAATTGCCTAATGTTTTCATTCAAAAAATCATATAAAGGTTTCACTTTAGCCATTTTCTCACTACCAAGGTTTGCATTATCAGCACAATGAGGAAACTTCTTGATTTCCTGAAACCAATTTCTGCTCATAGTTGCAGCAAAGATAGGGCATTCAAGATCTTGTGCCTTGCTCCAATAATCCTTCTCACTTGATCTGATATTATATCCTGATAAGAACAAGAGTCCTATAAAATTCATCATTTCTTCTAATGTGTGTGTATACAAGTATTTACCTAGTTGTATTTTGCGGGAAGGGGAGCTATGCTCATGATGTCCCGCCTTTGTATCTCGCAGTGTCTAGTTTGTTTTTAAACTCATGAATGGTTTTTGCGCATACTATTTCATTGTCCAGTTTGTTCCAAGTGTCCAAAACTCTATGAGGAAAACTGTTTTTCTTCAGTTCTCTTCTATAGCTATGTTTTTTTATTTTCTTTCCATGTCCTCTTGTGTTTCTTTTGTCCCAGTTAAGTAAGTTCTCTCTATCGAGTACCTCTGTGCCTCTCATGATTCTGTAGATGGTCAATAGGTCACCTCTCTCTCTTCTTTGCTCCAGTGTCGGTAACTCCAGTTTAGCCAATCTCTCCTCGTATGATAGGTTGTTGTTGTTGTTGTCGTTCCCTAGACTGTCTGTCCGAGCAGTACCGTCTCCCCAAGGAAGGCCACAGCCGAAACTGGGTTTTCCCACAAATCCTTTATAGAGTGTATGTTGTGTTGTTTGCGTGCATGATTGTGTATAATGCAGTCTTCCATTATGTGTTGTATGGTATGGGGTGAAGTGTTACATCCTGGGCAGCTGTTCACAACACGGTCGTCCAGCCTCTTCTGGTAGCTTAGAAGTGCTGGGTGGTGACCGCATCGCAGTCTGGCCAAGTGGACTCTGTCCTTTCGTGGGAGAGAGGATTCAGAAGGGTGGATATCAGGGGGTCTGGCATGCAGCAGTGTGTTGTCTTTCAGTGTGTTAATGGAGCGGTGAGTGATATGATTATGAATATGTTTCCGGAGGTTGGTATTTGGTGGTTGTGGAGGAAGAGAAGAGAGTATCTGTGCGTAATAAAGGTCTTTGGGTGTAGTTTTAATGTTTTAATGTATGATAGGTTTGCAAGTGCAGGTGCCATTTTTGTAGCTGCTCTTTGGATTCTTTCTATTTTCTTTATATTCTTTTTGGTACTGGAGGACCACAATGTCGCCGCATGTGTGTATATGTGTGTGTGTGTATGTGTGTACTCATGCGCGTGCGTGAAACCAATCTCAATTATGTCTTTATGTTATGTATTAGTATATGTATATGAATGTGTTTGTTTTGTATATATGTGTAAGATGTGTGTGTGTGTGCACACGAGTGTTTTGGTGTGTGTGTGTGTGTGTGTGTGCACCCAATCTACATACAGTAGAGCAAAGGTGAAATTCTAATTTCCCTTATTGATATTCAGATTATGTTGTTATTGTTGATGCTTTTATTTCTTTATGTCAATAATCAACAATATATTGTATACATCTATACCCCTAAGTCCCATTGACTCCATCGGGAGTCACTAAGAAAAAATAATTTGAATAAAATCAGTTTTTAAGAAAACAATTAAACACAAGTTTTTTTTGAAGGGGAATATATGTTATTTTTAATTTAGAGGGTAATGAATGTGTAAGGTGACATTTACTATTTTCTAAAAATGAAATAGTGTGTAAGGGTGAATTACACAAAATCGCTGAAGTCATGAAATTTTAGAAATTCATCATTTTGCTTCATAGACAAGTAGTATCTACTGATATCTGTATCTTAAGACAATTTAAAGTGAAAATGATCATGTAGATAATTTATAGAATATTTCAAAACATGACTCCTAAGGGAGTCAATGGTACTGCCTGGGTTATTGTCGACCAATACTAATTGTAAAATTCAGCATAACCTCATTCTTCTACTAAGGTCAATTGTACAGTATACTAATTTGGTTCGCATTTGTATTGTAGGGAACACCATCCAAAACAGGAGGGTCTGGCAGACATCCTGGACAACATGAGCGAGATGGACTTCTTCCGGAACCTTCGCCTCACAAGGAAATCTTTTGACCTCATCTTGGACTTCATACATGAAGCATACGGTCTGAACCCTTCAGGATCCAGCCTTTATTTGGGTCCAAGAAAAGCTTTGTACGTTACACTCTGGTATTTAGGAACGCAGAGTACCTACAGGGAAATCTCAGAGATGTTTGGTGTGTCGCAACGTACAGTCTTTGACTGTGTCCAGAGACTGATTGATGTCATTTGCAATGCAGGAAAGGATGTCTTTTTGTGGCCAACTCCTCCTAAAATTTCTGAAATTGCACATGAATTCCAAGAAATGGGAGGAATTCCCGGTGTGGTAGGGGCTCTGGATGGATGCCACATTAACATCAAAGCTCCAGCACCCACGCAGGCCGATTATGTTGATAGAACACAAAAACACAGTGTCATTTTACTTGCAGTTTGCTTGCCTAATAAAAGTTTTTCCTACATTCAAGTGGGCTTCCCGGGATCTGCACATGACAGCCGAGTGCTAAAGTCAACTTCACTTTATAAGAAAATCCAAAACGGTGACCTAAATTATTTCCCATCACCACAATATCATATTGTAGGAGACTCTG
Organism: Oratosquilla oratoria; assembly: GCF_046742065.1. Lineage (NCBI taxonomy): Eukaryota > Metazoa > Arthropoda > Malacostraca > Stomatopoda > Squillidae > Oratosquilla > Oratosquilla oratoria. The sequence continues at coordinate 1,453,673 of NW_027467717.1, read as the reverse complement.
CCTTTGGAGTCCAAAAGCATGTAATGGTACCATTTAAGAACTCTGGAAACTTATTGCAAGCACAAATTCTCTTCAATACTAAACTCTCCAAAGCAAGAGTTACAATTGAAAATGCTTTTGGTTTCTTAAAAGGTAGGTTTCGACGATTGAAGCATGTAGATGCCGATATTCTTCGGATACCTAAAATAATAAAAGCATGCTGTGTTCTTCACAACATATCAATAACTCAGCCTGATGAAATTAACATCCTCGAGAGGGAAGGGCTGGTGGATGACGCTATTGAGTATTTCAGTTCTTCATTGTTGTCTGCCATGCCACGAGACCAGGCTGGTGTGCTAAAAAGGCAGGCAATAGTGGCAATGCTACAGTGAGTGACAGGAAAAAGTAAAAGCAACCTGGAGTACGACTGTTTAGGGTTTCAATAATTAGCCTATATTGTTTTTTACATTTCTTTATATGTTTATGTTACAAAAATATACAAAATTCACATATATATGTACATGGTTTTTATTGATTGTGCCTCCCAAAATTTTGTAAAAGTGTTTTGAAAAGTGTTTTGACTCTGAGTCTTAAAGTGTGCAAGGATGGTGTGTGGAACAAGAAGGACAGGGGGAAATAGAAGAAAGGGTAGTGAATGGTGGGATGAGGAAACAAAGAAGGTTGAAGAGAAGAAGCGAGCATTCACAGATTGGTTACAAAAGAGGACGGGGGAGTCATATGAGACGTACAAAGAAAAGAAAAGAGAAGTAAAGCAAAAGGTAAAGGAGGCAAAGAGGAGGGCAGATGTGAAATGGGGTAGGAGTATGACAGAAAAATTTGAAAGTAATAAAAAGATGTTTATAAAAAGTAATAAAAAGATGGACTTCAGTCAAAACATTGTGTTATAGTCATTTGGTATTATATTTTATTACAAAATCACTTATTGTTTTGTCTGCGCTCTAATTCAATTCTTTTTAATCTTAGGATATTTAACCTCTCCCTCTTTAATTCCATGTCCATTTCGTGGCGTTCTCTATCCATTTCGTGGCGTTCTCTATCACATTGCACAACGGAAGACAGAAGTTCTTTTACTTCTGCCATACTGTTTTCTTGTTCATCACTACATGTTTTCAGTGTATTTTTCATCTCTTTCACGCACAATAACAGTTCCTTTCTGTCTGCAGAGGGTCTTAAGCTTCTGGTTCTTGTTCTTCTTGGGGGTGGGGGTGGGACATTCCCTCGGGCTGCAGGTGGCTCCTCACGTGTGGCTGGAGCAGGCTGTGGGGCTTGTGAGGCATGAGCAGGCTGAGGATCTGGTGGTGATGCTTGAGGAGGAGTTGGGGCACGTTGCGAGGCTTCACCATGCTGAGGGTCTAGTAGTGAGGCTTGTGTGGCTGGGTCTTCTTCCACAGGGTTGTCAACCTCAATTTCTGCCACACTCCTAGTACCCACTTCTGTGCCCTCCAACACATACAGATCTGGCCGGGACAGGGGACGATTCTTCAGAATTGAGGACAGGAGATTGTAATATCGTGGCTCAGTCTTCTTTCCCCTCCCACTTGCCTTCTTGTAGTCCTCATAATGATGGAATGTTGATTTGAGGTATCGCCACTTAGCCACAACTTGTCTCAGTTGCAGGCCTGGGATCTAATTTGGGGGAAAAGTCAAAGTGGAATTAATATTTTTCAATATTAATTGATACTTGCATCTTTTCATCATATGGATTCCTAAACACACATTTGACAGAGGTCATTAATTGGGAAGCACATAAAGTAATGGTCTGGTTAACCATTTTTAAACCAAAAATATGTGAAGAAATTTTTTAGGTTCATAGCATAAAAAACACAGACATAGAGCAGGGGCACTACAGTCTTGGAATGCAGATCACACTGTGAATTACAGTGTGATGCTTCATGACGATGGTACCTTAACCTTGAGGAGGAAAATGGAATGAAGTAATGATGAAGCACTAACATTATAATACAGAATCCAGTTACCATACCCATGCTGTCACTTAAAAAGCTATTAATATTCATACGTGCATGTACAAAATCATGTACGAATCAAGCAGTTGGCAACCAGCTTCCCAATATCAAAGGCAGGTAACACTGAGAGGCTAAGGACCTGACACATAGCATATGCCACATACAGAAAAGGTGGTAGGCAACATCCAGACAGAATGACAGAGAGAGGTCATTAATTGGGAAGCACAAAGTAATGGTCTGGTTAACCATTTTTAAACCAAAAATATGTGAAGAAATTTTTTAGGTTCATAGCATACAAAACACAGACATAGAGCAGGGGCACTACAGTCTTGGAATGCAGATCACACTGTGAATTACAGTGTGATGCTTCATGACGATGGTACCTTAACCTTGAGGAGGAAAATGGAATGAAGTAATGATGAAGCAACAAAATTATGATACAGAATCCAGTTACCATACCCATGCTGTCACTTAAAAAGCTATTAAAGGTCAGATATCAACAGATATACCATTCACTAAAAATCATCGGAAAAGTACTTTTTAAAAGCATACAAATAAAGTTTTTACCTATTACAGAAGAATTTATTCAGAAAATTCACTTTTAATTGCGCCTCGCATACCACTTTTCCGAAGTCTAGATAATCAGAATAACAATATTGTTTGTTTGGCAACTGTGACGTCACGAACGCGGAATTCCCCGAAGCACACGGGCGGAATGTTTTGAATAGCAGATGACGCAATGAAATGAAGACAAAACTGTTTTTTGCCACATTTGATAAGATGTAGATGGTGGAATTATATAGAATACTGTCAGTATGTTTTTTTATGTACATTAAACTGTAAATACAAAAAATTGTGGAAGTCTTGATATCTGACCTTTGAAGGTCAGATATCAAGACTTCCATAATTCCACCATCTACATCTTATCAAATTTGGCAAAAAACAGTTTTGTCTTCATTTCATTGCGTCGTCTGCTATTCGAAACATTCCGCCCGTGCGCTTCGGGAAAGGTTCGGGGAATTCCGCATTCGTGACGTCACAGTTGCCAAACAAACAATATTGTTATTCTGATTATCTAGACTTCGGAAAAGTGGTATGCGAGGCGCAATTAAAAGTGAATTTTCTGAATAAATTCTTCTGTAATAGGTAAAAACTTTATTTGTACGCTTTTAAAAAGTACTTTTTCGAGCAATACGATGATTTTTAGCGAATGGTATATCTGTTGATATCTGACCTTTAATATTCATACATGCATGTACAAAATCATGTACGAATCAAGCAGTTGGCAACCAGCTTCCCAATATCAAAGGCAGGTAACACTGAGAGGCTAAGGACCTGACACATAGCATATGCCACATACAGAAAAGCATCATTGTTTTTAGGCAACATCCAGACAGGAACATATTACGTGCACTGCTTACATAATAGACATGCATACAGCATAACAGTTTTCATTTAACTAATACCTCAGTGTGATGCAGTTGGATGCCTGCTAGTCCCTGAAGGAAAAAAAATATATTAAATGTGATACTCCAGCTGTAATGAATTGTGGTTACTAACAGATTATTATGGTGAATATCAATAAATGAACTCACATGGCCTACATAATAACTTACCAATTCCAGCAACACTCTGGTGATGTCCTTCCACACAACGGCCTTTGTTGTTTTCTTGTCATTTAGGCGCGTGTAGTTTGCCTTGACAAGTTGCAGGAGTGCTTCTGTAGCCTCATAATTCCACAGTTCCTTCACCTTCCCTCCCTTCCCTGAAAAATTAGGCACTCATTATAGTAAGGAAGTCGTATCATTTCAAGTGCAAAATTATACAGGATATAAGAAACAGTGAAGAAAAAATACATGTGTGACCTACATGTATATTTAGAAGCACAACACAATACTAAAGACTGACATAGTCATGCCACAAGGGCCTAAACATACAAAAATTAGAGGCTACCCAATGGTCAAGCTTTACTGTTTGGAAGAAACAATCTGTGGGACTGTTTACATAGAGTTTCATCCAAAGAATTACAGTACTGATGTATGCCCTGGCATACATGATTATTTTGTATTGTAATATTTCAGTATAAGTGTCCAACCAATACCACTAATTTACTTACTCTGTTTTTGGACACCCTCTTCTGCGAGTGATTCACATGGTTCTGGGTTGTCCACTTCTTCATCCTCTGTAGGGGAACAAAGTACTTATGTAGGAACAAGAAAAAAAAAGGTACAGAAAGTTCTCCAATATTCTGGTGAGTATAGTAACATGGCAGAGACAGTAATTGATTTGGAAAGATGAATACTGGTTATGAATGTGATATTGGTGCTATGTATAAAAAAAAAATCAAAATAATACCAACAATATAAACTGCATGTGCTTTGAAACATGTATGTACTTTGGGCATTGTCAAGGATAAAATTACTAAGTATATAATAACATAAAATGGTTTATCATAATGTATTTATGATGGTATGTACAATGTACAGCCCTACAAATTAAGGTCCTTGAAAAGGCTGAAACTATTTACTGTAATAATATAAGGAGATAATTCTAGGCAAGGCTCTATTTAAAACACTGAACTACCGTATTCACATTCCACGAAGGTTCAATGTTGTGGATGTGATTTTTCTGTAAGTACGTACCACAGTCAACAGCAGGTACTGGTAGTGCCACATCAAGTGTACATAAGTCACTGCTGCCCTCCATACTACCAGAGGCTCCAACCATTTCTGCAAATATATTGGTGCTCATTTCAAAAAGAAAATACTGTACATGTATATTCAAGATGGACACCAAGGAATGTTTAGATTGTTCATACCTTATTTCACCATCCATACATGAAAACAATAATAATTATAATAATAATATTAATGAAACTTACCGTAAGATGGTCCTGCCTGAGGCTTGAGGCAGCAGTCGACATGGTAATTGTAGCACATATCTGCTGCTCTCTTGCTCAGGAACCTCTTGTCACATAAATCACATGGGTATCTGTAATGTGCAATATAAAATGTAATTACAGTCTGTTGAATTACCTACGTTAAGTAACGGTTCCAAATACTTCTTGAGCGGTCTCACTAATGTCGACCAAACCCAAACAATGACGGCTTTTGCTCAAATGCATATAGCATATGGTTGCATTATGTGACCTATTTTCTTTAAAATGTGTGATTTCCATGTAAAATTATCAAAGAGAAGTTACGTTTTTATCCTCTGCAAAATTACCAACCGCCGACCAAAGTCGACCAAAGCCGACCAAAACCAATGTTGGTTTATGCTCAAATGTATAATTTTATATAAAAATTAGCATATGGTTGCATTATTTGACCTATTTTCTTTAAAATGTGTGATTTCCACATGTAAAATGATCAAAGAGAAGTTCCGTTTTTATCCTCTGTAAAATTACCAACCGCCGACCAAACCCAAACAAAAAAATGACGGCTTTTGGTCGGCGGTTGGTAATTTTGCAGAGGATAAAAACGTAACTTTTCTTTAATCATTTTACTTGGAAATCACACATTTCAACGAAAATAGGTCAAATAGTGCAACCATACGCTATTTTTTATATATAGATTATGCATTTGAGCAAAAACCGTTATTGTGTGGTTTTGGTCGGCGTTGGTCGACTTTGGTCGACAGGGAGACCCCTTCTTGAGTATTCAAATATCATATCTCACGTTTTCATTATTTTTTACCCATTACAGGTGATGTAGGCAGTGTCCAGTAATACAAAAGATGCAATGGAAACCGTTACACTATAACAAAATACTTTTCATTCATTACTTACAGTTCTCGCTCCATGTTGGTGGAAATTTTGGGGCTTATGTGGTTGGAATGATCTGAACGTTACTGAAGCACAGCGTCCATGATGTACGCAATGTTCGTGTTATCTGAGCAGCATTCAAAACAAATATCATTTCTCCGATATATTTGCTTTAATACGGATGTCAATAGCATACAGCAATAAGGTAATCCTTTAATTCTTATTTTTCAGCAAGTATTATACGGATATATAGCATAAACTACACCAAGTTCACATAACTGGAAGACGAAGTCACAACCACATGAACTGACACGGACGTCCCTCACTAGACATATGTCTGAACTGTGTTGAGGTATCACAAGACAACACAACCATTTATTTCAAGTCTTATGGACAATTCTTTGGAATTCTAATGCCAGGAACAAGTTACTACTTTGATCTTCTTTTCATATAAAACAATTATCATAATCCTTAGGGCCTCAGAATTGTAATTATTTAATGTGATAGGAATGGCAATACCTTCCAGCCAATCAGAGTGCGTGTTAGCTATTCCGAGCATATTCGCTGCCGTATCTTCAAACGCCTCTCCCAGTCGTTTGATAAGAACTTCAAACATGTTTGAAAGCGTTAGCTAGCGTTTGATATTCTGATGCGTTGGTAAAAACGCCTATAATGTGTGGGCATGAGTTAAAGAATACCAGTCTCACGGATGCAACTTTTATTTACATAATTGGATAGCTCCTATCATTCTGAGTATTTTAAACCCCCCAACCAAGTACCGCATAGTACTATAACAGTAACGTCAGTAACGATTTTTAACCATTGTGTTTTTGGTGGGGTCTGAGGTGGAGAAAGCATAATGGCACCCAACCTAAAAATTCTTGCAGAAGTGTTGCCAGTGCAGTGAATAGTGAAAACATAAAATTTTGTTATCTTAAGGTGGCTACAATCTTTCACACTGGCATGTTCCCATAAAAAAAAAAAAAAAAAAAAAAAAACGGCATATGTAAAGTTGTTTGTCATTCTCATAGATGCAATTATATCTATATAAATGGATAGCCACTATCATTCTGAGTATTCTGACACCATAAATAAGTACCATAAGTTAATGGTAATGTAGCGATGATACTGTGGTGAAGAGAAGGAGGTTTTGGTGAGTTCGTCTTCTTTATTGTGGAGTACGAGCGAATTGATTTTACATGAGGCGGGAGCCGATATATATACCGCGTGGGTAGTTACCCGTGGTGCGTAATTACATAATTGCACTATATTAGGTTAGGTCGGGTTAAGCAGGGTCGCACTGTTAGAGAAACGTCAGGTCGTGAGCGACATCACGCGCGTTCCATGCCACGTGATCATCGTGGTGTGTACAGCAATGTCAGTAACGTTTTTTTTTTTAACGTTTCTATAGATTGGTTACAATTTAGGACGAGGGGATCATATGAGAGGTACAAAGTAAAGAGAAGAGAAGTAAGGCATACGATAAAGGAGGCAAAGAAAGGAGCAGATGTAGAGTGGGGTAGGAGTATGATGTCATAAAATTGGTTTGTGATACACAACCTACTAACTTTTTTTTTCAACTGCTTTCAAACCACAGTTACAAAATACTTTCGCTCAAGGGCCTAGCCGACATAGGTTTCGTAATTTTTCGTCTCCTTTCGACCTTTTTAGGCTATCAATCTCCTCTACTCTATGATATTGCCGGAACTCTTAAAGCCTTTAGCAAATACTTCTTGATATTTTTCCTTCTTATCTTCATTAACTGTTGTGCCAATTTGGCAGTCAATTGCAGTGTCTTAACGAGTTTAAGAGAGACTTCTAATTGCTCAGGAAATCCCTCCCCCCTCCTTGTTCAAAGTGTCTATATGTGCCTGCGAGCAAAGATGCGACTGTTTTGTTAATAGTGGGATTCCAGTACCTCTCAGTTTTCTGTTTCTCCCTGTAATTGTAACCTGTTACTTATGATTAAGAATTTGTGTATTTCACCCGAGTGTTACCGTTGGATTGGGCTTCATGATGGCTTCACACCCCAACCCCCTGCGCGCCCGCCATTCATTGTTTAGGCTAGTTTTAATTAGGCTAGTTAGGATCATATCGTCCTCTCTCGTGATTAGTGACTACCTCATAGGACTACTAGAAATTATTCAGTTCCCACGTGTACATTACACTGCATTCCCTACGGAACTATTGATTCGAAATTAAGAAGTGCCGGTCACTGTGTATGCCACACGCTGTATGGGCAAGCAGTGACCCGATGCCCGCTGAAACCCGGCAGTTCAGCTTGAGTTCACACGAAGTGAAATGGGACACGTGTCCTCGGAAGATCCAAATGGGCCTTATGCTCTCTTAGAGAGATCATCGCAAATTCCAATCATGACTTTGACCCGTTTAATCACCGTCAGGCCCTACTCTAGTGATTCAGGTGCAAAAACCCCCGGGGACCTATTGAACCGGGGACTGTGATACGAGTGATGCCCCGTTGAGTTGTGGACAGTGGCACTTGACGCCCCGACGCCTGTGAGAACAGGCTTGATCGGTGTTACCGCGAGTTTCGCCTGCTGGGAACACTCACCGCGTTTAAACTGTTTGCTGAACCACATGCGAGACACCAGGAACAGAAAGGAACTTTAAGCCGGTGTAGGGAAACTGAAAAATGCCTTCAGGATCAGACCCACGTCCCGCGACGAGGTGCCACCCATGAGGAGCGACATGAGGCCCGTCGCCCTCCGAGCTGTGTGTATCTGCAGATAGCAGCCGCATCCTGCATAAGTGAAGACATCCAGCCATATGAGGACGAGAACAGGGAGCCCAGTATCCCCGGAGAGACTTATGGAATTCACAGAGGTATTTTCTATATATATTAGTTAGGGCAGCGCAGGGCTAGACAGGCATAATACATAAGTTAAATTTGCTATTCAATTCTACTCGAATCTCTTAAAATATTCCAATTGCATGTCAGTACCTTCACTGTGAAATTAACGTCAATAAAAAGCATTAGAGCATGTTTTATTTGATTAGCCTAGGATTGTGAACCACCGTATGAATTGTCACACACACATCCTTTGTTGAGATACATGCGAGTCGTGAAGGGAGCGCGCTTGGTCCCGGTCGGGGAGTCGAATCTCCTGGATTTTGCTCCCACTGCTGCTATCCCCCTTCGCCAATTCACCAAAGCGTGAGAATTATCATGCCCTCAATTCTCACGCCCCCACAACCACCACCTCCTCCTTCCACTGTCCAGGGATTTTATGACATGACAAACTTTTGAAAGTAATGAAAAATGTTTGGAAAGAAATTAAAAGTGGAAGAGGAGGCGAATCAAGTAGAGAAGAAAAAGTAAAGGGTGCAGATGGTTAGAGGATAATGGAAGTGAAGGCAGTGAGAGTAATGTGGGCAGAGTATTTTAATGAGTTGCTAAATGTGAAGGAGGATAGGGAGGGAAAGGTGTGGTGCCGTTGGCGTTGGAGGTTATAATTAATAAATGTTATTATCTTTCAATTGATGAAAGGAAGGGCAAGATATTTACAACGTCTCATGTAGAATAGTATTTAATCAAGAGCACCTCCTATGGGAAAAATAGAATATATCCATATAATGGTGACTTGGGAAATATGATATCAAACCTAATGGCTGAGTAGGTATCGCTGCCACCACCCAAGTCAATTATATATATATATATATTATCTGTAATTGGAGCTACTCTTCATTAAACCTTATTTTATTCCATTCTCCTCCCTTAAGGTTGGGTAATGAAAGGATATTTCGAAGTTTCTATCCATTGATTATTAAATTGTAGCAAAATATATGTGGACCCTATTCGATGGTCATTAACTTGTTACAACAACAACAAAAATAGTAAGAATACATATGTGGATCTTATTCAATTGTCATTAAATTGTAACAACAGAAAATAGTAAGAAAATAAAATATATATGGCTCTTATTCAATAATTAAGGTACTCAACAAAATATATGTAGGTCTTGATCAACTATTACAGTAACTTAACTGACTTAGGATTAATTACCTGAACATTCGAGGTAGCTTATGACGCAGTTATTGAGGCAATGGGGATTCAACGCATTGGCATTCTAAGTAGGTCATGGTCGTGGACGGGGGCTTGGTTATTACGATCCAATCTTCTGGCCACTAAGTGCCCAACTCGTTTACTTCTATCAAAACCTAACCTCAGATCTACAAAGTCCTTAGTAGAGAATGATTTCGAGCAAAATTTCACTTATTTTCACGACAGCTTCACCCGAAGGATACGTTATTCCTTCAATCACCTACACAACATAACAAGTGTTTTGTTTAGGAAGGTTTAGTGTAGTAGCACATTTGTAAAATATGACTTATTGACCCACTGTCGGAGGATAAGATGGACAGAAAACCTTTATATTTCGACCACTATCTGTGGTCCTCTTCTGATAGTGCTCGAAATACACAGTCTTAAGTATTTGTTTACACTCCCTCAACCCATTTTCTCTCTTATTTTTGCCACACATCTTCTGTCGTAGCATTTCTTTCCTTTGTACATTTTTCTTTGTCATTCTAATGCGTATTTTTGTTCTACTATTGTGTTGTGAATATTTTTAAGATACTCCATTTCTTCTCTATATCAGCATCTTTTTAACTTGTTTAGAATAACAAACAACGGGTTGCGCCCGAACCCGCTACGCGGATGCTCGGCCCTTCGGATGAGCTCGCTTCGCTCGCAGCCAATCAGTCTTCTCCGTTGCCGTGACGTCACCGCTCTCGGCCCATCAGTCGTCTCCATTGCCGTCACATCACCACTCTCGGCCAATCGGCCGTCGCTATTGCCGTGACGTCACCACTCTCTCAGCCAATCAGGGACATGAGGGGACGTGTACCTTTGAGGGATTTCCGGCGGAAATGAGCAGATATGACATGTTCTATTTCATTTGGTATAAAATAAAGTCTACCTTTCAAAATTTCATCTTCCTTGTCTGTCTATAAGGTAAATGGATGTGTGTGTGTGCGCGCGTGCGTTTGAGTGTGTGTCTAATTGTAGTGTGCAGGAAAAGAGCAATGCTCGTGAGATTCAGTTTTATACTCTCCAATTGATCATACCTAGCCTCATACAGTTCCAGCTTAATCTACATCCTTGATTTCCAATTATCATTTCTAGCTTTTATTTCATGTATTGCTCCAGCTTGGGTTATATCACCTAAGCTATTACAATTAGGTCTATCTATGCATCTGTATGAAAAACGATCTCTTCACATCTTATGAACATACATTCTTAATTTGTTCTTATGACCTCTTATCCCTAAACAAGAGATCTCTTCTGTCAATGTAATCTATCCCTTTTAGTAACCTAAATAATGTAATCATATCTCTTCTATCTTTCATTATTTTCAGACCCAGCGCCTTTGGTCTCTCATATGGTTTCTCTGACAGGCTGGGAACCAGTTTGGTTGTTACTTTTTATATTTTCTTGATTTTACATGTTAGGCAGTTGTCTTCGCTAGGAACGATCGACAGTTCACGACGCCTCACAACATTACCGCGGTCCAGTCGGGTCGCATAATGTGAGTCCCCTTGGATGACCGACCTTGCGCATCTGGTCGGTGAGGTACGACTTCAGCAGCGTCGACACCTCTCCCAGCGGCCAGTTAGCGCACGGGACGTGACTAACACGGTGAATATAAGGCGAAGGGAAATCGAAGTCAATGACCCCCCTCGGAACACCACCTTACGAGCATCAGCGCCACCCCTGCCTAAAACTTATTAATTTTCCCCAACTGCCGACACGTGAGCGAGCCCAACATCTTCACTACAGAAGCCACTTCTCGGTGCCCATCTCATATTCCTAAGCTGCGGCCCTGCGGGCCGCGCTTTTACAAAGAGATACCCATTCACAATAGACATGTTTCTCCCATCAGTGTTTCACTTCTGAGGCCCCAACTTGGGCCTCCCTTCATCCTGACATGTGACATCCCCATGGACACCAGTGCACATCATCTTGGGATGTCCATCTTGTGTCGGAGAAGGGGTTGTGCGAATTTTGCATATCTCAGACACTTGCCTCACGCAGGATGTATGTCGTCATTTTAAGATGGAGACGTACCTTTCTCTTCATAGGTGGGTGCGCGTCACAATAACTTAAAAATTCCTGCGTAGCAAATTGGGGATCAAACATCGCTGTCTTTTGGCAAGCCATACTTTCTAACAGAAGGGAATGTAAACGATGATGAACAGTTACACAGATTTATTTCACACTTCAGCTGGAGTAAGTTGAACTGTGATGATTGGTTCAGGTACATTCGTTAAGATGTGCAGTGAATGTAATTTCTGTTGTTCATGTGAAATAAAATCACAAAAAAAATGAGGCAGGAGATCACCAGCCTTGTGATGCTTTATTTCTATATAGAAAACGCCTCATAATACGTTCGGGCGAAGACATATTTGAAAGTAAATCTTTGGGTAAAACATGGACAGATTGCAGATTTGAGAGAACAATAGAAGCCCATATAAGGAATAGAAGAACTTCCTCAGTCCTCTACACACAGCGAAAGAAAAGGGAGTGGGGGCTGATAGCTTTACAGGTGTTTCTTCCTTGCTGCCTATATTGATTAGTAAAACATTGCATAGCAACTAAATGAACATTCCACGTCTACACAACATTGCCGTGAAACGTCTTCTTTCTACAGTTGTAGAAGAAAGGAAGGCAGGGCAGGGCAGGGCAGGGCAGATTTAATCTACCTCCTCAACAGTGGGTCCACCACTGGTACCCTGAGCCCCTCCTGCCGACGCACCCGCTCCGTGGATCTTGGAGGCCAGGGGCCGCCAAGCTTGCTCGAGCTCCTTGAGTTTATCCTCGAATTCGTCCTTCTCTGCCAGCTGGTTGGCATCAAGCCAGGTGAGCGTCTGGTCAGCCAGCCTGATGACGTGATCCTTCTCGTCGGCGGAGACCTTGGAGGCCACGCCGTCCTCGGACAGGCTGCTCTTGACGGTGAAGCAGAAGGACTCGAGTCTGTTCTTGACCTCGATCCGCTGGCGCTGTTTCTCGTCCTCCTCCTTATACTGCTCAGACTCGTTGACCATGCGATCGATCTCCTCCTTGGACAGTCGCCCCTTGTCGTTGGTGATGGTGATCTTGTTGGTCTTGCTGGTGGACTTGTCGGTGGCCGATACGTTCAAGATGCCGTTAGCGTCGACGTCGAAAGTCACCTCAATCTGGGGCACACCTCTTGGTGCGGGCGGGATCCCCGTCAGCTCGAATTTGCCGAGGAGGTTGTTGTCTTTGGTCATGGTGCGCTCGCCCTCGTACACCTGAATGAGCACCCCGGGCTGGTTGTCCGAGTAGGTGGTGAAGACCTGCGTCTGCTTGGTGGGGATGGTGGTGTTCCTCTTGATGAGGGGCGTCATCACGCCACCTGCTGTCTCGATGCCCAGGGACAGCGGGGCCACGTCCAGGAGGAGTAGGTCCTTCACTCCTTCAGATTGGTCGCCATGAAGAATGGCGGCCTGGACGGCCGCCCCATAGGCCACGGCCTCGTCGGGGTTAATGGACTTGTTGAGGTCCTTGCCGTTGAAGAAATCCTGGAGCAGTTTCTGCACCTTGGGGATTCGGGTTGACCCTCCCACGAGGACGACGTCGTGGATTTGGCTCTTGTCCACCTTGGCGTCCCGAATGGCCTTCTCAACGGGCTCGAGTGTCCCGCGGAAGAGGTCCGAACAGAGCTCCTCGAAGCGAGCGCGCGTGATGGATGTGTAGAAGTCGATGCCTTCGAACAGGGAGTCGATCTCGACGCTGGCCTGGGTGGAGGACGACAGCGTCCTCTTGGCGCGCTCGCAGGCCGTCCTCAGGCGACGGACCGAGCGCTTGTTGGTCCGGAGGTCCTTCTTGTACTTGCGCTGGAACTCTTGCACAAAGTGGTTGACGAGTCGGTTGTCGAAGTCCTCGCCTCCCAAGTGCGTGTCCCCGGCTGTTGACTTGACTTCGAAAATGCCGTCGTCTATGCTCAGAACAGATACATCGAAAGTGCCTCCGCCCAGGTCGAAGATGAGGACATTACGCTCGCCCCCACCCACCTTCTTGTCGAGCCCGTAGGCGATGGCAGCCGCCGTGGGCTCGTTGATGATGCGAAGAACGTTGAGTCCAGCGATGGTGCCGGCGTCCTTGGTGGCCTGCCTCTGCGAATCGTTGAAGTAGGCGGGCACGGTGACGACAGCGTCCCGCACAGTCTTGCCCAAGTAGGCCTCGGCCGTCTCCTTCATCTTGGTCAGCACCATGGATGACACCTCTTCCGGGCTGAAGGTCTTAATCTCGCCACGGAACTCGACCTGGATCTTGGGCTTGCCTCCGTCGTTCAGCACCTTGAAGGGCCAGTGCTTCATGTCCGCCTGCACCGTCGTATCGTCGAACTTACGCCCGATGAGCCTCTTGGCGTCGAACACGGTGTTGTTGGGGTTCATGGCCACCTGGTTTTTGGCCGCGTCACCGATGAGGCGCTCCGTGTCCGTAAAGGCCACATACGAGGGTGTCGTCCGGTTGCCCTGGTCGTTGGCGATGATCTCCACCTTACCATGCTGGAACACTCCGACGCATGAGTAAGTCGTGCCCAGGTCGATGCCGATTGCAGGAGCTGCAGCTGCCATCTCGACGTCCTACCTGCCGGGCAGAGGCAACACACCTTCGTTAGCATTGAGGAACACGAAAACGGGGGAACCCCGTAGAAAGGAAGACAACATCCCATCCATACTTCGTTTATTTGCTTGGGCACTTAGTTATATATACCCTGGGGCGGGAGGCAGGCTTTACTTTTGCAACATTATGCAGGTGATGATACACTTTTTATTATATTACGGTCAGTTTTTTATGCCTTTGACCTACATATTTTTATGTGGTATCCTGGATCGCCTTCATATTCCACCACCTTCAAGCGACTTGACCATACATATATTGTGTTTTGCAATACTAACATGGATTATGTACTATAATTATTTTTTTTTTTCATATATTCTCATTGCCCTAACGGATGCAGGACAAGAATAAATTGAAGTTACTATCCTTGTTGTTCCCATGAATATTAACAAACGCGTATGCGCTACGGAGACATTCATGCAACCTTACACATTTGAATTTGAAAATATATATATATATATATATATATATATATATATATATATATATATGTATATATATAATATATATATATATAGTATATATATATATATATATACATATATATATATATATATATACACATGTTTATGATGTGAAGTTCATGTGTATACCAACCACCAACTAGTAGAATTGTTTGAAAGAATATCTCCTCAAAGAAAAACATCGCGCTGGCATTCTAATTATAGTGACTATAACATAATTCTCTTTTATGAAGAGAAAGCTGTCATAACCAATGCCCACAATAGAAATGTTCTTGTGAACTCTATCCCCAGTTACTTCCACAGGACACATTGCAAGAGGAACAACGAGTAGAACCCCCCCCCCCCAAAAAAAAAAAAAAAAAAAAAAAAAAAACCCTTAAAAAAAAAAAAAAAAAATCTGACCACAGTTTTCAGAAAACGTCATTAACTTTACCCTTAATTATGCGGGTAACCACTAATTTTACATACACACACATATATTTTCATGTTATCAAACACATTAACTTGTTTCCATTTTAAATCCTTGCAAACACGATCGAGATCAACAGGAGTATGTAGCTGGATGGAAGCATATTCGGAAACTGAGACGCTGTCAGGCTGAGGAATCGACCCTAGCCGATACGCAACAAATGGACAGTGACTTAATCAACTTAGCCATCAAGAGGAATTGAAATAGAAATAAGTTAATGTGCTTGATAAGATTATCAGGGTACTAGAGACCATTCAGTATCTGTTTATATATATATATATATATATATATATATATATATATATATATGTGTGTGTGTGTGTGTGTGTGTGTGTGTTTACCTTGTATTTATCTAGTATCTTACGGGAAGGGGAGCTACGCTAGTGGGGTTCCGTCTCTTTATCCCACTGAGTCTAATTTGCTTTTAAAAACCTGTATGATTTTTG
Organism: Oratosquilla oratoria; assembly: GCF_046742065.1. Taxonomy (NCBI): domain Eukaryota; kingdom Metazoa; phylum Arthropoda; class Malacostraca; order Stomatopoda; family Squillidae; genus Oratosquilla; species Oratosquilla oratoria. Next base: position 1,437,899 of record NW_027467717.1, on the reverse strand, counting down.
CACGCACTATTGCTTCGTCCAATTTGTTCCATATATCCACCACTCTGTGTGGAAAGCTGTTCTTTTTCAAGTCTCTTCTATAACCGTCCCTTTTGAACTTCCCTTCATGTCCCTTTGTATTTTTCTTATCCCAACTTAGTAAGACTTCTCTATCATGGACTTCCGTGTCTCTCATGATTATCTAGATGGTCAGCAAGTCACCGCTATCTCTTCTATGTTCCAGTGTGTGTGTATTCACCATGTCTTGGATCACGTGTTGGACTTGTGATCGACAGCTATTTCCCTCCCGGATGAGAGCTCAGAGCTCGTATATGACCGATCAATGGGTAATGCTATGACCTTACACGCACACACACACCAAACTCCCCACCCACGAGTTGGAGTAACGACCCCCAGCACAGCGATACTGAAATGATTTCGGGAGGATGATCATAAACTAACTGTCCATAGTTATCCATTTTAATAACACACAATTTGATGTTTCGACATCAAGGAGTCATTCTCAAAATAATAAATTATAATTCAACACATCACAATTGAACATGCACAGAATAGCTACAATTTCACAGACTGAAGGTTGCCTTGTTCGGTCTGTGAAAATGTAGTTGTTCTGTGTCTGTTCATCTGTGTTGTGTTGGATTGTAATTTGTTATTTTGAGAATGTCACCTTGAAGTCGAAACGTCAAATTGTGTGTTATTAAAATGGATAACTTTGGACAGTTAGTTTATGATCACCCTCCCAAAATCAGAACTGTAGTGAGGAGAATTGAAAATATTAGGAAGAAGATAATTGTAATAATGCTGTGGTGTTTAACTAGGTGTGTATTAAAGATAACCTACGCCCCATGTATGTATGTATGTATGTATATATGTATGTATGTGGAGGTATAATCCTGGATTTAAGATATTGTTCACATTTCAAAACTACGACTGACTGTGAAACAAGTCTAAAATTTTCATTGGAATATAATGCTTAGGCAGTACAATCATGAAGTGTGAATATATGGTGCAAAAATAAACACAAATCTCTTTTATGTGGTCTGCACAATTTTTTTTTTTTTTTTTTTTTTTTTTTTTTTTTTTTTTTTAAGGGGGCAGTAAAAACGCCCTTAGCAACACGTTGAATTACCGTAATACGAGATTAACATACACGATTTTTTTTTCTCCTCTGATATGGATTCGAAACTCCAATCCAAATGTTTTTAGTTTGCCATCTAGTATGAGGGAGGAAGAGGTCGTGTTCTGCGTACATCAGCTGCTGAGTGGTCAATCTGCGACCGACAGCATTTTCTAACGGACGCATAATCCATGTTCTATCTCATTCATTGGTAGTATTCGGTATTGGTTATCAAGACGCCATCCTTCCATCCCCAGCTGTGATGTGTGTGGATGTGGATATGTGGATGTGTGTGTGTGTCTATCCACTTGGTCTTTGGATCACGTGTTGGACTCGTGATCGACAGCTATTTCCCTCCTGGAAGAGAGCTCAGAGCTCGTAGGTCCGATCTATGGGTAATGCTATGACCTTGCACACACACACACACACACCCAACTCCCCGCCCACGAGAGTCAGAGTAACGACCCGAGGCACAGCGGTACCGAAATAATTTCGGCCCTGGGCAGGATTCGAACCATGAGCTGCGGGCCACTATTGTGGCAGCTCAGTGCTCTACCAACTACGCCACCGAGTCGTACGTGTGTGTGTGTGTGTGTGTGTGTGTGTGTGTGTGTGTGTGTGTGTGTGTGTGTATGTTATTCTTATAGCCGTAATCCAACATATTTCTCAGATGAAACTGATTTGATCATTCTTTGAATTATTATTATCTTATTTATTTAATTTTTATTCTTTACATACTTTAATTTCAATGTTTAAGGTGCCCATAAGCCTGTAGTCCCGCCTTGGATTTTTGGGTAAGTCATGTTAAAGTTTTGTTACATTTAGCCAGATTTGTGGTCTACGGTATCCTGTTGGTTATAGCACACTGCAAACAAACAAACCGGACTTTTCCAGGTCACACTAGATAATTGCAAAGGCCGCATCAGATAAATATCACAGGGGAAATAAACGCTGCCTCAGAATTCTGGCCAGTAGTTACCAATATCTACCATCATCATAGTAATAATAAATAATCATAAAAAATAATTTTAGGCTGAAAACATACTAGTGTGAGTTGAGAAAATAAACTGGTCTCATACAGCGCCTTCCAGTCATTTAATGATGAAAACCACTTATTTCAGAATTACATTTTAACGATTTGTATTAAGACTACTATTGCCTCCACAGTCAGAAGAAATTATGTCTTCCACCTGACGTTACCATTAATGAATTAGTACAGATTTATCAGACGAAAACTACTAGATCTCTCTTCCGAAAATATCAAACGATGGATCACCTCCCAAACACATCTAAGATATTAGCACTCCTATTGTAGGTCCCGTTATTTCCACAAACGAAGACTGTGAACCAGACTCAATGAAAATATAAAATATTGATCGTCACCATTTGTCGCCATGTCAAGGTCAAAATGTCACTGTGTGGGTGTATGTAAACAACTGTGGGTCTTCATCTGTGCTAAGAACGTACTAGTTATGCGTTAATCGTCTACCTATATATCTACACATCAAGAACATTTCCCCCCTTTTTATGGGAGGTAGTCATACACCCCATCCTTCCTATTACCTTAGCTCCTCGTGGATGATCGTATATAGAAAATAATTCAACTGCGCGTTACGCTAAACGTCAAGAACGTCTGTCGCACTGAATTCCCAATCAGCATTTGCATTTGTAGTATGATGAAATGATGACGATATCCCATAGAATGTAATATATATAAACCCTAGCATTGAAAACCACAAAATACCGGTTAACATGTTATTCCATGACTCGTGAGAACGAGAAGAACAGTTATTTCATTTTAACTTGTCACGTTATTGTTTGATATGACTTCTTAAGAATCTCAAAGCAGTTGATGTGCCACACGTACCTTGTATTTTCACCGCTTCTGCTGGAGTAAGATCCTTGGGAATCACAGGTAGGTTCTAAACATGAACACACTTTCAAAGTTATGGTCCTGGCCGTTCTGACTGAGCTATGGAGCTCGTTTTTAAACCAGCGCTCAAGTGATCTAGTTTGTTTGTGCGTTGGCTGGCGAAGCTTCGAGAATTTTTACAATCATCAGGCGCGGGCCAATGCTGCTGCAACTTTCTGTGACGTCATTCCGACGTGAGTTCCAATTGGCGAGCTTGACTTAGGTGGGAGGCGGGTAAATTTAAGTGTTACTCTCCTGTCATCACAACTACACGAGAGCAATTTTTAGAACATATGATGTCCATGGTATTTGATTCCGGACTTTCCTTGCAATATCTCAGTTGCACAAGAACATGTCTTAAGTGGTACAGTGATCACAAAAAGCGGTGATTTATTTTTACTTAAGAAATTACATTGATATTAATAGCTGCATGTATATATAGGTTTAAAATTAAATCGCTCCTTACGTGTTTAAAAAAAATCATTTAGACGTTTAATTAAAACAATGCACTCTACAGTTAACGTTAACTACTATTTATAGTGCGGAGGACGGAGGGTGATGGTTATAGTAGGAGAAGGCAGCTGTTGAGAAGGCAGTGAGATCCCAGCCAGAGTAAATGCTATATTTGGGTATGTATTCCATTTAACTTGCGAGGGAGGAAGTGGTAGACGGTTCGGTAGGGCAGTTTCGGGGTGGCTTCTGCTGTATATATTTTCAGCTACACCTTGGCATAGCCGAGGAGGCGCCGTATAGACGCCGTATATAGCGTGGGGTCCGTTTTGTGCTCCTGTGGAGAGAGAGATGGTTTGTTGGGTGTTGAGGATTGGTGTTTCCTTCCTTACGCGGTCGTGTCTTCCTGGTCCCTGAGTTAAGCGGGGAGTGGGAGCTATAGCAGGGTGGGGCAGATTGGGCACACTTCAATAAATGGTTAATACTTATGCGGCGTGCATAATATACGGGCGATGGCATCGACGTCATGCAGGGTAGAGTCTGTGTAACGGTGCATGGCAAATTCGTTATCGCACATTGCTTGCAATAATCTAACGCTCTCATTTAAATTCACGAGTCACTGTTGCTAGGTGCATTTGTAGATGTTATGACTGCGTGACTATTATCCAATTAATATTTTCGCAACTTTATTGACATCCTTACGAGCTAGAGTCAATTATCATTCTTTTATTATTACAGACTAATTTAGGGAAAACAAATAATGAACATTTTTAGTTTCTACCATTCCTCCTGCTGACCTCTCTCCTCTCTACCTCACTGACTCTTTCAGTGTAATATTATTCCCAAGAACAATATATTAGATAACTCTGCCACTGTGAGTTAATCCCTATACTGCGCGAATATTACCATTAGGTTAGGAGGCTACCATTAGGCTATGGAGGATGCAAACGTAAACGGTGATTTAGAACTTGTAGACATTCCTCGACATCAACTCGCAAGGTGTGGAATGTAGTCTTAATTTCACCGAGGCTTTTAGATTCAGAAGAGCCATCCGACAAGTGTGTGAAGTTTCGGTAATCAATATATATATATATATATATATATATATATATATATATATATATAATATATATATATATATATATATATATATATATATAACGTTTTCTATGCCCCCATGCCTGAAGAACTCAACAGCAACAGCAGCAGGAGCACTGTGCTTGCACTATATTGGTGCAACGTCATCTAATTTTGTCGGCTCAATGATGGGGTGAAGAAAAATTCAGTATTCAGCGCTTCTATGCTTGGAAACAGTATAACTCCGAAGTGGTGGCGTCATAGCCAGTGGCGTTTCTTGTAATATTAAAATTGGTGGGCCATCTGAAAACCTGGGGGGGGGGCATGGCCCTCCCAGAACCCCCCCCCCCCACTGCGCGTGACGCCGTGACGCGGTCGATACCGCAGTAGTATTTACCAAGGTATATATGTATATATATATATATATATATATATATATATATATATATATATATATATATATATATATATACATATATATGTATATATATATATATATATTTATATATATATATATGTGTGTGTGTGTGTGTGTGTGTATTCACTTGGTCTTTGGATCACGTGTTGGACTCGTGATCGACAGCTATTTCCCTCCTGGAAGAGAGCTCAGAGCTCGTAGGTCCGATCTATGGGTAATGCTATGACCTTACACACACACACACACCCAACTCCCCGCCCACGAGAGTCAGAGTAACGACCCGAAGCGCAGCTGTACCGAAATAATTTCGGCCCTGGGCAGGATTCGAACCAAGCACTACGGGCACCACCATGCTAGCAGTTTATCGCTCTACCAACTGCGCCACCGAGTCGTGTGTGTGTGTGTGTGTGTGTGTGTGTGTGTGT
>NW_027467717.1:1395000-1420000 GCF_046742065.1 Oratosquilla oratoria | reverse complement strand
GCGGTCGGTCAGTTGGTGCCTGTCCTCTGAGTAGAGCTGATAACTTTAACGAACGATGCTGGCTGAAGTGTTACTTGGGCTGATCTTCTTGTGGGCGTTGTTCATGGTCTGCAAAAAGCCTGAGGGATTCCCTCCGGGTAAGTCACTTGATCTTACCACCCTCACTCCCGTGGAGTGATCTGCACAGTGTTTTTGTCGTTATGCTTCCTTACCTTAAAGGCAACGTCACTTTGCCCGGTATTTTTTTCATTTGTTTGTGTTTTCGTTATCTACTGAGGGAGTCACGAGGCTAGAATGCACATTACCTACCGATGGGGGGGGGGGGGTAAATCAACAAAAAAGACTGAGGGAAAATTATTCAATATATTATATATACCGATGATGCACATCTATTATTTCTGTGCCTCATGATTTCTCTCTGCCCTATCTTTTACATGATAAGAATCTCCAACCTATGAACTAGTGATATGACTGGTTACTCAACAGGATGCAGCATTGCATTTCATAGTATCACTGTCCTTCACCTTTTGAAATCATTGTTTAAAACGTTCATTGTAATATTAATATTACCATGTTTCTCGTGTATATTCAATGTTTACACAAGGTCGGAATTTAAAACCTCTTTTAGAGAGTAACAGTCTCATCTCCCACTTCTGTCCGCACTCACCAACTCCAGACCCAATCATTTACCTCTCACCACCCAATCCATATACACATTGAACAACCATGTTGACATAACGCAACCCTGGCGTAGTACCACTTTCACCTCAACCCTCTCACTGTGTCCACCCATTTGGTCCCCTTCAGCAAACTTCCTCACTACCCTATACACCCGTAATACATTACGTAACACTTCTTTTGTCAACCTCGCTATATATCTTCCTTAAGTCCATGAAAGTCCTAAAGACATCCTTACCTTCAGTTGGATTTTTCTCTTATATCTGTCTTGTTATAAGAATGTAATCTACACACCCTTTTCCTTCCCTAACCCCAAACTACTTTTTCCAGCTTCCTAATCCTTTCCCTTATACACCTTACCAAATCTACTTAACAGGCTAAGCCCTCTAAAAATGTTACATTCATACTTGTCTTTTCTTACTTTCTGTAGTAAAAATGCAAATGTACTCCTCCAGTCAACCGGTACAATTCCTTCCCTGAGGTACACATTAAATAACCTCACCAGCCATTCTACTATAACTTCATCTTTGGCCAAACACTCCACACAAGTATCAAACCCAAGCGCATTACCAGCTTCCATCTATTTCAATAGTATTTGCATCTCCTCTTTTCCCATAGCCCTATCATTCTCCTCTCCCATCACAGCAATTTTCCTGGCATCTCTTTCTGCTATAATCAGTCTCTATAGTTTCCTCTACATCCAAATATTCCCCGAAACACCCTAATTACCTTCCCCCTTGCACCTTTCACTTCCTTTAATATCTGACCATCTGCATTGTTTACTTTCTCCTTCCGACCTTTTCATCTTCTGACATCCTTCCAAAATAAATTTTGATCTTCTCAAAACATCCACCCCATCTTACATCTCTTGACCGCGTGAAGAGAATTGGCTGCCTAATTTTTGTGTGGCAAATATTCTAAGGACTTTACTGACGTCCCCACGGCCCTTAGTCACGCAGCATTCTTTCATAATTGGAGATTAATTTCCACTCTCGTGATAAATGTAGTAACACATTTATAAATCACAACTAACACCACAGTCGGACGAAAGAAAGAGTTGAGTAAGCGTTCTAGTTGTTGTTGTTGTTGTTCTTCTTCTTCTTCATCTTTTTCTTCTTTTATTCTATCTTCTTTTTTCTTCTTCCTCTCCCACGTGTTTCTTCACTTCTTCATATCTATACCACTCATGCTGCTCCTTATGTAGCCCTCTGTAACTCCTAATTGAGGTCATAGACGTTGTCATAACATTTTGCTATAGCAAAATGAATGACAATAATCATGGTAACCTAAACACGACAATGACGATTCATTAAAATGGACATGATCCCCATCAACTTCAATTCTTCTTCATCATGCCCATTTACCATTTCAATCACGAAAATTCGATGTCAAATCACAAGAAACATCCAGTAACCAAATGGAAAAAAAAGCATCAAAAGTAAACGTCGATTCAAGAGAAAAAAAAAAGAGGCGCGCCAAATTCAAAACGGCAGAATCGCATTGCATCGCACTTTCTTCCTCTGCCGTGCACCACTTCAGTGTTTAAACAACGACGTTACCTGTATGCGATATGTCTCCTCATGATTATAGATATATCATCACTCAGCATCTGTACTGGATACTTAGGATAATCTATCTTCTGTTTTGCCAGGGCCTTGGGGTCTTCCACTGATAGGTAGCACAAAGTACAGATCACTCCTGTTGGAGTCTGATGTTAAGGAGCTGAACAAGAAGTATGGCGACATTTTCATGTAAGTACTAGAGCATTAGTTAATCAATAATCCTTTTTGACCAAGTTTCACTGTTTCATCCTAGAGACGAGTAGCTCTGCATTAGACTCGGTCAGACCCATATCCTTGACCAAGTCGTTTATTTCTTTTTTATTTGGGTAATGAGGGATTTTCTCTGGTACATAGGGCAGGTAAGCCAAGTCCTCAGCATCCATCTCCTCCTCTTCATCAAAATACTTGTCTTGGACTTCACTTGGAACATGTGGCACCGCACGGGATATTTGGAGCAGTCAGGAATTGGAGCTGGGAGATCTGGGTGATGCACAGCAGCAACATTCTTTCCTCTCCGCCGCTTGATCATAATAACAAAAAATGTGGAGTGCTCTGTTGGCTCTAGCCAGACCCGTGGGTTGGAGAATTTCAGGGACCTTTTCTCACCTTCTCAGTAACCCTCCCAGCGTCATCTTACAATACTTACAACAGTAGTGAGCAACGTTCCCTCTAAGCCAGCATTTCTCAACCTTTTTACCCTTGCGTAACCTTTAAAATAAATTCCACTTCTCAAGGAACCCCTGCGCGCAAAAAAACACATACTTTATCTTGTTCTCATTTAATTTTCATCGTAATAATAGGTTAGATAGGATGATGTCTATATTACATTATCACAATAACCAAGAATATGTCGTGCGTGTTTGATTATATTACGTGTATGAAATTAAATAGAAAATAAAAAGTGCATTAGCTTATCTCACTTGTTCTTGCGGAACCCTTAGGGACCTTTTGCGGAACCTTAGGGTTCCGGGGAACCCTGGTCGAGAAACGCACAAAAAGAAAAAAATGGGCGGACACAAGTTTTTCAATTTATATTAAAATCCATTCAATACAGAAGTTCCACCCAAACATCAACTTACAAATTCTCTAAAAACATGGTAACTTGCCAACCGTCAAACCTATATATTTTTTTTCTCTTCTAATTCTAGCGCTTCTATTGCAAACGAAATTACTTTACCGCCATGGGTGAGCACGTACCTTTCAGTGTAGGCAATGTTTACACACAGCAAATTTCTGCGCACACTTACAACAACAAAATTAGAGGAACATTGGTAGTGAGAGAGCCAGTGATTGTCCTGGTCCACAACTGGCATTCCGAAGTACTGGTAAGCTTCACAAATCTTCACCAAAGTTTCCAAGGAGAATTTTTTGGTTCTATTCTCGCCGCAAATATAACAGAATGAATCGGGGGTGGGGGTGTTCCCGGCAGCCCCTTGAAGCCATCTAAAAATAAAAAAATATATGGAATCAGAAAATATGGATCTCATATATCTGAAAGTATAAATTATAAACATGTTAAATGAACATACATGTATAATATAAGTAGGGTAATTCATACAGTCATCAAATTAAAAACAAAAAAGTTTCTTGGCACCAAATTGCACCAAATTCCACTCGAAAATATGATATAAATTGCTTTTACTGCAATTCTAAAATTTTATTAGGTTGAATGCTAGTGACTAGCCTAGAAATTTTACAAATCCAAACGATTTAATGTAATATTTTTATTTATTTGGGACCTAAGTAACACAAAAAATAAAAGTGATTACAAGTCAGGAATAGGAATATTTTGGGATAATTTTTGTACATGGCGTAATCTGTGCAGGTTTACCAAATATGCATTACATAGACTACCTATGCCAGGGCTGGGGAACCTCTTTGTGCATGAAGGCCACCTTACAATTCATCGTCCCACGTAGAGGCCGCACTGAACAAATTATTATCATTTTCAATTATCTTATCACTTTTATTATATTATAAGTTTCAGGTGTATAATGATTTCAGAATTAAAAAATATTCAAGGTCTTTTGAAAAAAATAATATGTATATCAAAGGCCGCATGTTCCCCACCTCTGACCTAGGCCTATAGTTTATGGCAGTGGTCCCCAGTCTTTTGTTATAAAAGGCCTTTTCATGTTGTTCTTCGTCAAATGACGCCATGTACTGTGACTGCACGTCTTTCACAAGAGGTTGGATGACAAGATTCCGGCTCATAGATGGAACAAAAGTGTACAGAGGAGGCAGCATTGGCCCCTTGCTTGATGCTGGTCGTTGGAAGTTGATTTCCATAGGCTCTTGGTCCAGTCCTGGGTTTTCTACTGAAGGAAACTGAAACATGGAGATACCTGTTCCATGGAAAGAGGATGTGACTGTCCTTGATGTAGGATTGTGATCTATATTGTCAAGCGCTGCAACCGTAAAAATGTTATGACGAAGGTTGCTAGGACAGACTATATATCGCTCATTCATTTCAACACGGACATAACTCAAAAAATGCTGCTTTTCAGGAGAAGCAAAATAAACTTTTAATTATGTAATACAGTCTCCCATGGAACTTTTAAACGAGGTATTTAGCAATGAATTTTTATTTCATGATTAAATGTAGTGCATGACATCTCATATTAAAAAATACATTTATTATAAACATGCTTAATGCCTATTTGAAAAATAAATTTGAAATTATGACGTTATTGCCTTGAGCGACATCTAGCGGCCAGTTTTGCTACTAGAGTTATGGCGTTCTTACCACAAATAAATATAGAAAATGGCAAATTCAGTGGTATAAATAACTCAAAATCTTCAATTTTTGAGTTATGTCATTGTTGAAATGAATGAGCGATATATACATGTAAGTATATAATAACCGAGTATATCTGATTCCTTGACCATAAAAACCTAGGTATAGACACCAAATTCATGTTTCTAGGTTGAAAAGTTTCCGAGATATTGACATTATTAGATTTTGATGGCGGCCATCTTGGAAAATGGCGGGAATGTATGAAGATTCCATGAGATCTTTGTCCACTCGGACCAAAATTGTTACTTAGACCCTAAGCTTCAACCTGGTACCAAAAACTAAACTTTTGCAAAAACTTGAAGTGAAAATGAAAATTCGCTTATGGTGGGAACCGCACTATCAATCAGCCCCCTTATCAACGAGCATTATTCCCCTTCTTTCACCCATCTTTTTTTTTTCCTAGAGTTCGGATTGGAACGTCTGTCAATGTGTATATATGCAATTACGAAATCGTCAAGGAAGTCTGCTCCAAGTTGGAATTCACATACAGACCAACATGGTCACTTTTCAACTATATGGGGCACGGAGAAAACCTCGGTACATTTTTCTTTTCTTTTTAATTTTCTTCGAATACGAATCTCCTTTACTGCAATATAAAACCCCGAGTAGAACACGAATCTGTCTGTGATCATAACACATTCAACAAAATTATTTCTTATCCGTCATGGGTCTCATCGGGAGTCACGGAGAGCCGTGGCTGAGCACACGTCGCTTCGCCCTCCGACACCTTCGCCAACTCGGGCTCGGGAAATCCTTTATGTCGGGAGCTATCCAGTTCGAGGCTCTGGAAATGGCCAAGCACTTCGAACGTGAAGAGGATGGACTTACCGATCTTGGCACATTCATCAACGTCGTCGTGGTCAATGTCATTTGGCAACTAGTTGCAAGTAAGTAGTTCCTGGTTCTGTAAGTTTACAGTGACCAGGCCGATCTATCGAGTGAGAAATGTTGAAAACGTGATATTTCAGTCTCCCATTGACCAGAGGTGCTATTGCTGTGTACCATCCAGGTGCTTGCTTGCGCTTACCACACTTCCTGGGCCCATTCCTCGCAGTGCATTGTAGGTTCATGGCGTGCATTTCTCTTTTCAGATCAACGATTTCCGGCTGATCATGAACGGGCGATAAAGTTCCACACACTCATGCGAAACATGCAAGAATACTTTGCCTCCGTCACAACCCTGGACTTATATCCATGGCTCACCAAGATCCTTCCCGTTTGGGCCACACAGAAAATATTTGGTCGTGGACTCATGTTCAAAATCCGCGACCAGATCGGCAACCACTTGCAGGTGGGCAATTTGACGTGAATTTGAATGTGTTCACTCAAATTAGTAATCTGTTATTTGTGGTAACTTTATAAATGTGGTTTTATGGCTAAGATTTTAGACTAGAGAACAGGTACCGGCCTCGGGGGGTGGAACCGGGGAAAGGGTATGGAATTTGATACTATGCAAAGTGCGCAGGTGGCGCGTTGGTTTCGTACTCGCTTAATTGTGAGTTCGAATCCCGCACTCGTCTCCGATTCCCAGCAGTGACTGCTACCTGCCTCCAACAGTCCAAGTGTACAACTGGGCAAACGTGACGTCCTCGGCCATAGCTACGCGCCTCCTGGCGTAGGCTCCTCACCACACCTATATTATTCAAAGGTCTATAGGAAACTATCACTTCCATCCACTTGCTTATTCCCGTAACCAGCTTTGTTTTGGACCAGTAATTCTCCCGGGAATAAGATTTTTTTTTTCTAGTTTTGATCAGATTTTAGGAAAGATCCCATGCGACAATAATTCTTAACCTACTTTTCAGGGAGTCATTGAGGAACATAAGACCAGCTTGGATTCCGCCAATCCCCGTGACTTTATTGACGACTTCCTGATCAAAATAGAAGCCAGCAGGAATGACCCCGACACCATCTATACTGGTTCGTACTGGTTTGCTTCTCATTTCAAGAAGAAAATATAGTCTGATCACAAACAGCCTTATACCTCTTACGTTACTGACCACGTCAGACAACCTGCCTAATGGTGGCGCCGGCTGTCTGTTTACACAATATGATGGACTAAATAGGACAGACCACCCTCGCGCGCGGGATCGGTAGTTGTAGGAGGGTAAGAGATGTCTGTATGAAAATGAAACGATAGTTGTGTATAAAAGAGGGCTATTGCCACCGGGCGATTTAGGGATAGCAAATCGCCGGTTTAAAGACCAGCTTAAGCATACCCTGAAGGCGGTTGACATCGACCCTACCATATATATATATATATATATATATATATATATATATATATTATATATATATATATATATATATATATATATATTCTGTAATATGCCTTGTTGAATATCTTGCAGTCATAGAAGAAGGGATTCTATACTTTATAAGAGAACCTTCTACATGAATTTTTTGTATTTATATATGTTAGGATACTATATATTACGAGAGAGGATCCCAAAACATCAGAAATAAGATAGGGGCAAAGCAACAGATAATACTTAGTCTTGAAGATGTGGAAATCCAAATTATTGACAGTTTTGCTGTTACATCTCCGTTTTTACATGCGGGAGCTACGCAATAGACAATAATTCATCAAAAATTCTCACAGCTATTCAATAGATTCATTGTTTAAAAATGGCGCGTAAATAGTGATATTTGACAACTCAAACGTCACACTTCCGAAGACTCCCGAAACTGTTTTCAGAGACGAAATATAGCGTTTCTTGTTGCCTAAATTCAAATTTAATAGCAAAAATATTTCGTGGGAATGGTCGGCAATGTGTTTTGTATTAACTTTGCTTTGATTTTTGAAAAAAAAAGTGTCTCGTTGTGCATTAGCCACTTTTGAGACCAATACTCTAGGTTGTCTAAATTCTTTTAAATATCTATGAAATTCAAACAGTCATTTGCTATTCAACACATCTTAGTTTCATCTATAGATCCACGGATTATATAAATGACATGTACTATAAACAGAGGTGGCCCAAGAACAAAATCTTGAGGTTTCTTTATGGGGATCATGGAGGGTCTAACTGTATATACAGTACAGTACATTCAGCCACACAGACCCGCGTATTGATTTGCTTGTATCAAAAAAGTAAACACATCTCATTGAAATACTTGATTAGATAAATATGTTTTTGATAAACACTGATAAGTATTTTTGTTATTGCTCTCTCTGATGTGATTTCTTTTAGGATTTAAGATAATGTATCAGCGATATAAAAAAAAATAGTACGCTTTCAGAAGTTTCGTTCTACTGAAAGTCACGCACTGGAAAAGTTTGGGAAACACTGATCTAGAATATCATTTTAAAGAGGAGGCATGTCTTCAGGATTTTTATTGCGCATGAGAAACACATTGATACTTGCCTAGTGTTACTTTGATTTCACCTCTTCACGCCTAGAAAAGAATTTGAAGTCGACGATTTGGGATTTGTTCGCCGCCGGGAGCGATACAATGTCGACCACCCTCCGTTGGATTCTCATCTACATGGCCCAGTATCCCAAAATCCAGAAGAAGGTGCAGGAGGAGATCGACGACGTTGTTCCTCGTGGGGAACAACCATCATGGGAGGACAAGAAGAGGCAAGCACCTTTTTGTATTTTCTATTATTCATTGTAGTTATAGAATTTATTATTTGCGGTTATACTTTCAGTTTCTGGTCTTGTGCGTAAAGAACTATACAGATTAGAATTTTTCACTTTCGTACGTATGGTCAAGTATCAGAGTTTGCTCGTGAAAATTACTATATCTTGATAATAATAAAGGAAAAAATACAGTGGTGTAGTACAATTTATACCATTTATATAAGAAAAAATAACAGATAAACAAACATTGCTTTAAAAAAGCTCTCTTGTGACTACAGGATGCCCTACACTGAAGCAACTACCAATGAAGTTCACCGTATCATCTCCCTTGTAACTCTTGGGATCATGCATCGTTCTGGCAGTAATACCACGATCCGTGGCTACAATATTCCAAAGGTAATTATAGTAATAAATCCATAATAATTACATCAGCGAGGCAAATATGTATTTTGTTAAAATGTTTCCATGTCGACTGATGGGGGTGGGGTAAAATCAAGAAGTTTGGATCATAATTGATTGTCAGCTTCGTTTCCTTGCATTCAGTTCGTAGCAGGTTCCGATCCCTTGATATCATTTGTTGACAACAGGCATCTTTCAGTCTAAGCCCGTGACTGATGGATTTTGTTATTTCCAGGGTAAAGTGGAAACATAAGAGTGAAACAATTAAGTGATTCAGATCAGTTTAAGTCGTTACTATGCGATGATGTGGGAGATGGGCCACTGGGACATCAGTGGCTGTTGCCTTCTGAAAGGATGATTTTTTTCAGAGCTTCTTTCAAAAATTTGTTCAATTCATCCTTAACTGAAGATAATTTTCTTTTCTAATATTTTTGAATAAAGTTCTAATTTTCCAATTCCATATTATTGTTGTTTTCACTTTTATTTTTTAGCGTGACTGTTTTAATCAGACGCTAACGGGTAATATGGAAGTGGATTTGCTCTACACTTCTTGTGGCTACAGAACGTTACACTTAAAAACTTCATTTTTTTTTTTTTTTTTTATGTAGGGAGCCATTGTCTATCCTGTATGCTACTACTGCCATAATGACGAAAAATATTGGAACAAACCGTCTGAGTTCCGACCAGAGCGTTTTTTGGATGAAAACAACACTATTGTGATCCCGCGAGAAGGATTCCTTCCATTTGGCGTAGGTGCGTCTGCATTACTTTTTATTTTATCGATTCCCTTGTTCCTGAACATTCAGTTTATATGATAATTACCTGAGGCCAGAGGATTGATTAAAATCGTTGACCTTTTTCAGGACGTCGGCAATGTATCGGGGAGCCTTTGGCAACGATGGAACTTTTTATCTTTCTGACTACTCTTCTGCAGAAGTTTACCTTCTCACCAGGCCCCGAGGGTGTTAACCTCAAGCCAATGGACATTCCCTTTATTAACTATCCAAGACCCCAGGTGCTGAAGATCAGCGTCCGCAAAGACTAATTGTAATCGTGAGAGGTTGTGGTTACATAAGGAGGACTTAATGCGGGCGAGATAAACTCCAAAACGGGAGTTTTCTTCTATTTATTAATAATGAAGGCAATCTGGTTACAAATATGATAAGGTACAAATGGCCTCTCGGCCTGCCTAGCTTTGGCCAGTAGGTTCTTGACCTACCTAGCTCTGGCGTCTAGCCGGTAGGCTCTTCACCTACCCAGCTCTTGGCGTCTGGTCGGTAGGGTCTTCACCTACCCAGCTCTGGCGTTCGTGACATGAGTGTTATAGGTCATATAGGGGGTTAGTGGGTTGTTGTAACTAAAGGCGTTAGTCTCGCTATTCTATGCTTTGGGGTCAGTTTTATATATGAGGGTTAGTCCTATAGTTGGTGAATGTTGTTAGGTATATTATATATATGTTAGTTTATGGGTAATATAATAGGGCAGTTATAATAAAGGACTTTTAATAGGTTAGTCTGGTGACATTGGGTATCTATATCTTGTTTGTCTTGAAATGTGCTGCGTTAGATGTATGTTCTGGGAAATGCAAGGTAAGCAAGATGGGGAGTCTCGCTATGTTGCAAGCATGTGGATCACGCGCGTGGTGGGTGATGGTTAGTAATGGTTACACTAATTCGCAGAAGGAAAAGTTTGTTTTCTGGATCATTCACCCAAATGTGTTTATATAACTATTCGTCTCTTATATCAAATTACTCCTGCATATTTGCTATAGTAGACGCAACGAGAACTGGCCGCTAAGGCGGGGTTAGGGAATTTCCTGGTGTTGCCACATCTCCACAGATAACACGGCTCGCCCACCCACCCACCCGCTCTCTCTCTCTCTCTCTCTCTCTCTCTCTCTATATATATATATATATATATATATATATATATATATATATATATATATATATATATATATATAATGTATTTATCCATAGCGAGAACGTGCGTGTGGATGCAATGCTTTCCGAATGCATTGTGGGGGCGTGGCCAGAGAAGTGATGGAGTGGCAACGTCGCTCTCTCCTGCACATACGCCATGTCCACGACTCGAGGAAACGAAACCTTTGTACAGAAAACATTGCTTTGATTTTTACCTCAGTGGTGGTATGCGACAAAAATTAATATAATTATATGTGACAACATTATAAAATTAATTAGAATTATAAAATAATTATATGTGGCAATATAGGGGGAATCCCCGTGCTCCGCCCTAACGGCCAGTTTTCGATGCACCGAGTATAATCATATTTCTGATATAGCAAATGGCATCACCGATTCCTCCGTAATTACATCTTAAGTTTCTATGGTCTAAGTCCTCTCCTCAAGCTGATGTTCTCATTGTCATCCTTCAAGAAGTTTCATTCACTTCAGCATTAAATTTCTTATGCCAACTTTTGTTATTGTTGTTTTTTCCTCTCCGAATTCCACAGCCATGTCTCGTGCGGTAATAGAAGGGTATTTCCCTGGAGCCAAATGTATTCAAGTCACCCATCTGATCTTCTATAATGTGACTGTAACTATTTCATAACATTTGTTAGAGGTGTCTTTGGGTAATCTTATGTTCCGAGTCTAAATCAGCCTGTTGCTTTCCAGGGTGCATCCATTTACGTTTGAATTAATCATGGTCTTGCATATCATATTTATTAGTGGCACTGGTTTAAGGAGAAAGGAAATTTCTTAATTTATTTTTCAAGGACTGGGACTAATAATAGTTTCCAATTGAAGGGGATTTTGCTCTTACCCACCGAGTTTCTGTGTATTTCTATGGCTTAACTCTTTCATATAATTTATTTTTCTTCTTTTTCTTTTGTTTCCCCATAGATACTTTGCTTAGCCAGTCCCGGTCTCACATTATCTAACGCTTCTGTCTTTTGCCTCCTTATTTTTCTTTTTCCTCATCTTTTCAATATGAAATTCCTCAGTTCTTTTATCTGCTCATCCTCTTCCATTTTTTCCATGCCCTACCTTGTGTAAATTCAGCGAGGAGAGAGGTATTTTCGATAGCTTTCCTTCACTCGTTCTTTCCATGAGCCCAAACCCTCCCAGTATTCTTTGATCAACCCTATCTAATACTTCTGGTAATGTCATTGACTACATTTCTTTCTGAATCTATTGGCTGTACTCTCCCATACTCTTTTCGTACCTCTGGTATTTTACTTTGACTTTTGGATCGCTATAATCATTGGTTTAGGATCCATCAAACTTATTCTATTTTCCAGCTTCCATTCTATCTCCACATATACCTACATTAGTAATCATAATTAATTTATTTACACTATGTATGTGGTTATTTTAATTTATTCTTGATTGGAGAAATGACAGAAATGCTCAACAATTATATTTCACCACAGTATTCACAGATCATTGATTCCAGCACAGGTACACAGTGAAGCAAATTACTTGAAGGAAGTAGAAATTTCAATTAGGAAAATAACGAAACCTTAGAGGTACAGAAGCTCTACCACTACAAAATGTATTCATCCAAAGTTTAGACACTAGAGATGTTCCAGAGAACTGCTAATGTAACATCAGTTTTTAAAAAGGGATCGAAAGACTTTGTAAACAGTTACAAACCGATAAGCCTAACGCCACAATTTACCGATGTATTGGAGTTGTAGTGACGTGATGCATCCAAGTTCCTGTAGTTGGCAAGCGTAGTTCGCAAGGATGTCCCTGCCAGCCAGCGGTCAGCCAACTGAAGGAGTCGCTTAAGGCACAACCCTCATGCGACTGGGTCGACGCCCTTCCCCTGGTGCTTCTCACGATCCACGTCACACCAAAGGTCGACAACGACATTTCCCCATCTCAGCTACTTTACGCTGAGAACCTTCGCCTCCCTGGGGAAATTGCCACGCCTGCCGTCGGCGATCCTGACCGTCACGCCCTCCTCCAACTTATCAAGGAGACATTCGCCAACACCCGTCCAACCCCCCTCGCCCACCACAACCTCAACCGGAGCACCTTCCCCGGCCCTGTCTACAAGTGACTACGTCTTCCTCAGGCGAGACTCCAAACGAGCTCCTCTTCAACGCCCATACGATGGGCCCTTCCGAGTCCTCGCCAGATCAACAAAACACTCCGTGATCAACCGAGATGCCAAACCGGATCGCGTCTCCATCGACAGGCTCAAGCGGGCCCACCTCTCCACCACTCCCCCTACCAAACCTCCAGGGGCACTACAATACCTCTTACAACATGGTCCTAACCCCATCCTCACCACCGAACCAAGTCATTCCTCACCCCCCGAAAAACTCTCCCCTCAAAACCAATATTCCCCTCCTGCCCCTAACTCCCCACCACCACAGCACCTGCAGCAGCCCCCCCAAACTCACACAGATCACGTGTACGCGACGGCGAACCCTTATCCTTCTCCTATCCCTCAACCACACCCTTCTACAACTCTTCCCGGCACCCCCCAAGATCCTCCCCACCCCACGCCCCCGCTCGACCATGCAATGCAACAATTCTCACCAACAAGTCGTCTCATTCCCTCCATCCAGTCTGCCCAGGCTCGGACTGCTCTCACCAGCCGCCACTATAGTCATCGCCGCTGTCGCCACTGTAGTCATCGCCGCTGCCGCCATTGCAGTTATCGCCACTGCAGCCGCAGCCGCCGCCGCCGCCACTGCAGCCGCAGCCACCTCCGCTGTCGCTATTGCAGCCGCAGCCACCTCCGCTGTCGCCATTGCAGCCGCAGCCACCTCCGCTTTCGCCACTGCAGCCGTAGCCACCTCCGCTGTCGCCACTGCAGCCGCAGCCACTTCCGCTGTCCCCCCTGCAGCCGCAGCCACCTCCGCTGTCGCCATTGCAGCCGCAGCCACCTCCGCTGTCGCCATTGCAGCCGCAGCCACCTCCGCTGTCGCCATTGCAGCCGCAGCCACCTCCGCTGTCGCCATTGCAGCCGCAGCCACCTCCGCTGTCGCCACTGCAGCCGCAGCCACCTCCGCTGTCGCCACTGCAGCCGCAGCCACCTACGCTGTCGCCACTGCAGCTGTAGCCACCACCGCTGTCGCCATTGCAGCCGATTCTGCCACATCACTCGCGCCTCGCCCTACCTCCGCGGCGCTCGCTCCCAAAGAAAGGGGTGAGTATTGTGGTGACGCGCCGCTGGTCAGCCAATCAGGAACTTGGAAAGCTCCCCACGTTCCCGTCAGCCTCCTTTAAAAGGTCGGCGTTTCGCCGAGATGAGCAGCGCTCTACTCACTTCCCGTAAGATACACACACACACCTCTCACGAACATAGCCACGACCCACGCACAAACATCTACACTAATTTTTTCTTCGACTAATATTCGCTCCCTTTCTAACTTTCTCTTCTACTACATCTTCTCATTTCAGTTTACCTCCCACTAAAGATTTTTCCGTTTTTCCACCTTTCTCTCCTACTACGCCTCCTACCATTTTCTGAACTTTTGGTGATTGCAATCTGTTTTTAATCCCGGCGTCGGCGCCGCCGTCCAAGCTCCCAGTCCATTTCTCCCGAGCCACGACCACCAACAGCCTTTAATCGCTCGCTAAATCGCCCGGTGGCAATAGCCCTCTTTTATGCACTACTATCTTTTCATTTTCTTACAGACATTCTTCCCCTCCCACAAAAACCAATCCCGCACAAGCGGGTGGTGTTTCCTAGGAATTCAGAATTCAGAATTCAGCGCGCAGAGGTCGGACGTCTCTCCACTCCAGCTCTCTCGACAAACGCCCAGGAATCTTCGCCGGCCGGTGGTGGCGAGGAGATATATCTCCTTTGCTGCTGTCGGCCTGGCACAGGCCGACCTCTTCGTTGACGTCGGCAGGCGGGTTTTCACCAAGACAAATACACATATTTCCCAAGTCACGTAATTATCTGTTTTCAGAATAGTGCTTGGAAGAAAAGAGGCACACGCACACTTGCTTGCTGGCTTAGCAGAGGCCCAATCCAACTCTCACTCAGAACCCTCATCTGATCGCAGGCTGGTCGACGGAGAGGAATTGGGACGTCTCTCTGTCCAACCGGCCCGCAACCTAACGCTGGCCTCTTCGCTGACGCTAGTGAGCGAGTTTACACTTCTGACATTTACACACATTTCCCAATCACGTAATTCTCTGCTTTCAGAGTTGTGATTAGAAGGAGAGAGATAATACAACACCCGCCCGCCTACCCCTACTCGCACCGCCACTGACTCAACTCTACAGAACCTCAAACCCAACCTGGGGAAAAGTAGGCTACTCAGGCCCCACCTGTGGCTTATCAGGAACGCGCTCTACACGCGTGAAATGAACTCTACTCACTTCCCGTAAGATACATACACACACCTTTCACGAACATAGCCACGACACACGCACAAACATCTACACTTACTTTTTCTTCGACTAAAATTCGCTTCCTTTCTAACTTTCTCTTCTACTACGAGGGGTGATAAAAAAGTAATGACAGTGATACCATATATTTTCACGGTACAAAGGTAAATCCAAATAGTGGCCTACATTCCTTCAAAGTACTCCCCTCCTGCCTCTATGCAACGTTCCATCCTCTTTCGCCACTTCATGAAGCACTCACGGTACTCAGAAGCCGATATACCTCGTAGCTCTGAATTGACTGCTCGCGCCAGATCTTGGATGCGATGAAACAGCTTCCCTGCGATCGCACCCTTGATCTTTGGAAACAACCAAAAATCAGAGAGAGCAAGGTCAGGCGAGTAGGGTGGGTGGGGGAGAAGTGTGATCCCCTGCTGCTCCAGGAACTGCACAGTGAGGCGAGCTTTGTGGGGGGCAGCATTGTCATGGTGCAGCAAAAGGCGCGATCGGCGACGGGTTGGTGCAGTCTTGGCCAGATATTCCAGGACTCGAGGAAGGACGTGATCAGTGTAGTACTGGGCTGTGATAGTACACTGTTGCGGCATTACATCCACACACATTGGTCCTTGTGAATTGAAGATGGTGAAAAGGTGCTTCCTGCTGCGAAATCCTTCCTTCAGAATCTGAGGTCGAGGTTCTTCATCACTCAACCACACCATGTTAGACTGCTTGTCTCTGGTGGTGAAGAAAGAAATCCAACACTCATCTCCGGTAGCTACATCTGAGAACCGTTTCGGACCATTTGGCTCGAATTCAGCCAGCCATAGACGACAAATCCGCACCCGTTCGCTCTTCTGCTCTTCCGTAAGCAAATGAGGTATCCATCGAGCACACTTCTTCCTCAGCCCTAAGTGTTCATGCACGATGTCATGTGCGCTCCCATAACTGACACCGAGCTCCAAGGATAAGAATCGAAGAGTAACAGTTGGATCTTCGTCAATGATGGCCAGCGCACGGACCGTCGTTGCTTCGGTCACGGATGTCCGAGGGCGGCCAGGACGATGATCATCTTCTAGCTGCAATTTTCCGGCTGCGAAAGCTCGAATCCAGCGGGAAACAGTTTCCAGTGATGGAGTAGACTCGGGAAAAATTTGCAACAATTCCTCTCTGATCTCCGTTGCTTTTTTCCCGAGTTTCCACCTTGTGAAGGTGTAGAATCTGCAGCCTTCTTTCGAATAATCCATGTTTCCCGTTAGAGAGGCAAACCAACAATGACGCAATCGCACAGCGCAACGATAAAATGTAAGCTAGACAAACAGCGACAAGCTCAAACATGTAACAACAGGCAACACTTGCTGCCCCTTGCTCCCCGCCCCCCCAACACTTATAGTCTCTCAGCTACGAGTCCGACTGTCATTACTTTCTGATCACCCCTAGTACATCTTCTCATTTCAGTTTACCTCCCGCTAAAGATTTTTCTGTTTTTCCACATTTCTCTACTACTACGCCTCCTACCATTTTCTAAACTTTTGGTGATCCTAATCCCGGCGTCGGTGCCGCCGTCCACGTTCCCAGTCCATTTCTCCCGAGCCACGACCACCAACAGCCTCTAATCGCTCGCTAAATTGCCCGGTGACAATAGCCCTACACTACTATCTTTTCATTATCTTACAGACATTCTTCCCCTCCCACAAAAACCGATCCCGCGCAATCGGGTGGTCTTTTCTTGCAAGTCGTAAGTCGCGATCTCTCCCGACTTCTCTATTGAGTTCTCTACCGACTTCTCTCCCGGGTTCAACCCCAAGCAGCAGTTCTCTCCAGCAAGAGGCCTCGGGACCAGTCCTCTCCAGCGAGCTGCTTCGGGACAGTTCGCTCCATCAAGTCGTCTCATTCCCTCCTGTGGCTCTTCGCCCACAGCCACGACGCTTGGGGACTACCCATGGCGAGGCCAGAATAATAATATTGAATACAGACAACATTCTGGCCTCGCCATGGGTAGTCCCCTTTCTACAGTGTTAGCAAATTTATACATGGAAATACTCGAAACAGAAGAATACATGACTATAATGGGTAGGAATAGTAAATGGTTTAGGTATGTTGATGACATACTCGTAATTGTACCTAAGGATACAGACATTAATAACAAACTCAGGAGATTAAACAGTGTAAATGAAAATATACAATTTACTGCAGAAAATGAAAATAACGGAAAATTACCTTTCTTAGACACAATTATCCATAGAATAGATAAAAATGTGAAATTTTCAGTATACCGGAAACCCACCAATAAAGAAGACTATATACACTTCTACTCAGGACATGATGACAGAACTAAAACAGGTATTATAATGGGTTTCTTCCTCAGAGCATTTCGTATATGCAGTAAAGAATTTCTAGATCCTGAATTACAACATATTACTGAGACTTTCATCAAACTAAAATATCCAAAAGGTCTCTTATGTAGGTTGAAAAAGAAAGCCAAAGAAATAATTAACAAAAGTAAAGATGAAAATAAAAATAAGAATGATAATAAATGTAATAATGAAACCAGATATATCACAGTACCAAACTCTAATGTTAATTCATACCTAGACACTTTTCTCCTAAAAGCGGGCATCAAAATAGCCAGGACGTCAGGTAGCAAAGTAGGACATTTGGTAACACGTAGCGACAATAATCCCACTAACGAAAACAGCGTTGTTTATAAAATCCCGTGTAAAAGCTGTCCTTCTTCATATTTTGGTGAATCTGGTCGCGGAATTAATAAAAGAATAAATGAACATAAAAATGACGTAAAAGCCCATAGGACATCTAACTCCATCGTAATACATGTGGATAAACATGGTCACCTTCCAGATTGGAACAACACAACCGTATTAAATAAAGGATCATCCAAGAAACTAAGGAAGACAATTGAGGCAGCATATATCAACACTAATAACAACATTAACCATAGAGAAGGATTTATATGTTTAGCAAAAGCCACAAGCTTATTAATAATAAAAGAATACGCAGATAAAATAGCAAGCTCTCCGAAGCGTCCCATAAGATGACCCGTCCGTGTATAAAATATCCGGTTACGTTTGAGTTGGTAGCTTTGTGATCAAGACCCTACGGGTCGAAACGTTAAGGCGTAAAATTCCCCCATTTCTCCTCGTCAACTTCTTTTCACCTTCAATCTTATATATATATATATATATATATATATATATATGTATATATACATTATATATATATATATATATAAATCCAGATTACTTTAAAATGCCTAATTAAATTAATCAAGATTAGTAAATTATTCATGAGAAACAAATATCATTAGTAATAACTTAACTTCATTTAAAAATCGATTATAAGTAAACAACAGTACAGTACCATAATAAAATTTCTTCCATGAAATTAGAAATGCTATCCACACGTCATAACTTTTTCTACATGTAAATACACTCAATTTTATATTTACAATGTAATATTTCTAATATAATGAATTTGATTGAACTCCATAAGAGTTTTTGCGTTAAAAATTCACCATCTTCTCAGAACAATGCAAAAACAAATTACGTATGGCGTAGTTAACGTAGTATCAATTTAGCTTAGTGGTGGATCAAAGGGAGAAGGCTAAGCGGCAGAAATCCCCTCCAAATTAGTACTTTCTGTACTTCATTACAGAGGTCGAGAAACCTACCTTGTGTACAACGGTACATCTGAGAAAACAGTAATATAACGGCAGAATTTTTTCCCAGCATTTAATAAAGCACTTCAGTGAGAATAATTGGAAGGATACTCAACACATTATTGAGGGCAAATATTTAAAAATGTAAGATTAAGTGTTAATTTTGCCACAAAATACGTAATACTTAATCAACGTCTTTAAATATTTACCCTTAATAATGTGTTGAATATCCTTGCAATTACTCTCACTGAAGTGAGGGGTTTCAGCCCCCTCTGCCCCTCCCCCTCCCCGTGGATCCATCACTGTATTGAACATAATAATGCACACCACATAATTATGTGAACTAGGTGGAGAACCAATTCTAAACGCAGAAAGGGCAAAAGACCTGGGAGTAACAATTCATGAATATCTCAAAGTACCACATCGCCACTATAGTCAAGGCTAGCCAAGTTGTCGGTAGCATTAGAATATTCGTAGATCATGGCATGAAGAATATGATTAGATTATACAAATCGCTGGTACGTCCACATTTGGAAAGCTGTGTAAGACTTGGAGACCACATAACCAATACGATATAGATACTTGGAGAAGGTCCAGGGGAGAATGATTTAAATGATTGTGGGGCCTATCAAATATGCCATATAGTGAAAGATTGAAAATGACAAATCTTGCTACATTGGAAGTTTGAAGGCTGAAGACAGTGGCGGATCCAGGATTAAAAAAAAAAAAAAAAAAAAATTGGGGGGGGGGGCTAACCTGAATTCCTTCCTCTGAGTAGTCTGATGTATCAGAAGTCTGAGGTACACTTAACTTAATAATGTTTTTTTTTCAGATTTTTCTGTATTTTAGACATATGTAATAGAATGTATATTCGTTTTATATTGTTACACGCTTGTGCTAGTCAGTGATAAGGCACTGGCACGCGTATACTCTCGCATAGAGATAAATTATTGCAGGATCCGTGTGTAGTGTTAGTGCACATGGACTCATGGAAGTAATAAAAGATAAAAGTAGCTTTAAAAAACAGAAATACAAACAAAAACGTGTATGAACTTCTGAACCTGTTAATAAAAGTATCTAAATTACATTAATAACACACAGCATTGTTCATGGGATCTCACACCAACATCAACCTCCTGTTTTTTTTTTCGTTTTTTTTTTTTTTGGGGGGGAGGGCAAATACATGATCCATACAATGATTCATGGAAGAACAAATTTTGTGGGGGGGCTTCAGCCCCCTCAGCCCCCCCCCCTGGATCCGCGCCTGGCTGAAGAGTGGCCTTATTGAAATATTCAAAATAATACGAGGTTTTGAAAGTATCAACCCCAAAGGACTTCGAGTTTAGACATGGACCCACTAGAGGACATATTACAAAATGTTTAAGCACCGTCACCTACTTGTCACAAGGAAATAATTCTTCACACAAAGAGTAACAGAGGAGTGGAATAAACTGCCTGCAGAGGTGGTTTCAGCTAAAATTGTAATCATGTTCAAGGCAAGACTGGAACTACTATTAAAGCCATTAGGGGGGCACCAAATGTGATAAAGAAGACTTCCTGTCCCAGTAAACCTATTTTAGCCGGTCCACTTATCAGTGGGGTGGCACTGGTAAGAATACATGCATGGGTATTAGTGTTTCCAGACTAATTCTGACGTTTTGTGAAAGGAATAACCTCATATATGTTCCTATTTAGTTATTTTCCTTTTGAAAACATTCCCAGATTTGTGAAATCTGTAAATTGTTCTACTGTTTTAGTCTCCCCTTATAGAATACGTTTTCTTTACATTTCACTACCAGCATAATAAGGATTCTTATATGTTACTGAAATTAGGATGGTGCCAGAATATGCTAATTGCAAATGAAAACTGACATAGGATCTATTTGCTTATCATTCTTATCAATCATCACATATGATGCTTGTAAAGTATTTTCGCTGACAATAACTTTTCCTTATTTGGTATACTGCGTCGGTTTTAGTATAAATGTAATGACTGATAGAATAAAGAGGATCATGTTAATGATTATATGTTTAATATATACTTGTATGCTACCTCCCAGTGGCCTAATAGATCTTTACTAATTATGATATTGTAAATATAACATATTTCGATTTTGTTTACAATCTGTTGTTGACAGCAAACATTCGTTGTTGAGGGGGCAAGTCGGGGAAGAGATAACTGACAAGTGCAAGGAAGGAATAGTAGAAACAGGGTGGAGGAGAAGACTGAATTGTAAGTCGGTACAACAAATAGTAGGAAGTTTAAGAGCAAAATGGAAGAGGCAGCCTTGAAACTACTAGAAAATGCAAATGATGATGACTTTGTTCGTCTTCTCACCGATTTCAATACCAGGGTAAGTTAGCATATTGATATACCATGATAGGAAGACCTTTTTGAGATATCTAGCACTTATTCATAGTACCAAAGTAACCTAAGTATAGATCACACAACATATAGTATCATTTCCTTGTCTGACAACCCATGGAGTGACAACCACTTGTTTTCCTTTGGTTGTTGTAGTGCTCCTACATTAACATTTACATGATATTGTATAATTGTGTTTTCCATTTAAAACCTAGATTAACTCATCTGATGAACTCACCCCAAATAGCACAAGGTAGGCAGACGAAAACAAATAAAGTGAAAGGGATTGCTAATCCTACAGGCACACCAGTCTCAGTCTGACTAAGGGGTACTGCTAAGCAGTTATTAATACTTGTAAATAGACTTGAGTTGCAAACTTATGCAAATCTCAGATACAGAGTAGTCTGGAGAATCAATAGATAGATAGGTGACAGAAATATTATTTTGGGCCATGATGAATATATCAGGAGTACTTATACTACACTCACCATGAGAAATTTTCTAGTGCTTTACCTCTTCTTAGAAGGCTTTTATACAATGATGCTTACGTAGGTGTCATGAGCGCAAGTGGGCATATTATAAGGATGGCAACATTGGGGTCTCGATTATATTTATTTTGTTGTAGCTGAGTGACCCTCATATTCTATGAACTGGCTTGATCATATTTTCTGTGATTATTAATATTCAGAGTGAAATAGAACAAGTAATACAGCTGTAACTTTATAGTTTATTGTATGAGTATTGTGATGCATCATCAGATCATCATACATTAGGCAGCTGATGCTGTCCTAAAATATTTGACTCATATTGAAGAGTTGAACAAGATCTCCCCTTTGTAATTATCCCTAAGCCTGGAGCCATTTAGTGGATAGTCCATCAATGTGACACATACATGTTCTGTGTATTGACTCCAATAGGTTTTGGTCACCTCTATAACCTGTGTTCCAAATACAGAAGGCAAATTCAAGCAAAGGTCTTACGTGAGTAGTATGCAAGGTGATCATAAATCTTGAAGACCTACAATGGGTAGATTTTAAGAAATTGGCTGACAGACCAGATGTCTTGTTGACTATGGAGATATGTCGGTGAAGTATGAGGAAATTGTCAACTAATATGCCCAAGTCCTCATGGCTTTCTGTTTTTATATTTGCCCTTATATTTTTATTATTTGCCCTTGGAGATAATATTCAGCCAGTGTACCTAACTACAGCCAGTTAATAAAGCCACATTGAAACCTCAGAACTACACATTTATCACTATTCATGTCTAGACCCCATGAGGCCCTAGAACAGATGTTGATGTCATTTTGGAGAGGTGCACTTACTAATAGCTAGATGAAGGGGAGATGAAGCACTAATATTAAGATATAATTTTAGATCATCAACAAATATTTGTCAGTTGTTAACAAGGTAATTTGGTTGAGAAATAACATGAAACACAAAGAGGAAAACTCTCGGCACAGAGCCCTGGGGACTCCACTGGTTACGTCTCTAGCTCCATAATCTACTTCTGAAACTGAAACAAATATTGATCTACCCTACAAGAATGAACTGATCCAGTCAAGGAGGTGATCACAGATACCAAAACATCTTAATTTTTGTAGTAGCATAGTGTGATTAACAACATTAAAGGCCTTTGAAAAGTCTAAAAGGACCATGTCAACAGTATAACTGGCATTAAGCATAGAAGTAACAAACTCACAAGTCAGTATGAGTTGGTCGTCAACAGTTCTAACACACCTGAAACCAAATTGGTCAGAGGAAAGTACAATATTAATATGTAGTGGTAAATATGAGCAGTCACAATTCTCTTTAAGGTCTTACACCAAATTGAGGTCAACCTAA
This sequence comes from Oratosquilla oratoria, assembly GCF_046742065.1. Taxonomy (NCBI): domain Eukaryota; kingdom Metazoa; phylum Arthropoda; class Malacostraca; order Stomatopoda; family Squillidae; genus Oratosquilla; species Oratosquilla oratoria. Next base: position 1,396,781 of record NW_027467717.1, on the reverse strand, counting down.
TAGGCCTATAATTAAGTGGGACAGTTGCGAACTTTTCTTAAAAAAGGGAATTACTTTAGAAATTTTCCATTCTAAAAATTGGATAAGCAAGGGCTGGACAGGATGTAAAGCAGCATAGGGTGTAATTCAGGTCCCATTAGGTACATTCCTTAGTTTTTTTTGTTATCTTGCAATATATTACACATTGTTTGGGAGCATTGTTAAAAAAGAAATATGATAAAATGGAATACTGTAGAACTAAGTTTCCTTAAACAACTAATACCAAGTTTCTATGATTTTATGGCATTTGCAAAAGAAAGTAAAAGACTGCTAAGTGACTTAACCACACATTATAACTGGTGTCTGCTTCCACTTTATTTCTATTATTATTATTTTTTTTTTTTCTAATAAATATATTTGCATTCTTTTCAGTTTGAAAGGCAGTTTACACTGCCTGAAATGCCCAGTGACAGTTGGGCACGTTTGTGGTCAGTCATTTTTCATAGACTAGTGAATCCAGCAGCTTCTGGCATGCTTCTCACATGCCTCAACACTGTCAGAATCCTAAGGTAACCATCATGCATTGCTTGCTGGTGCATGGAGACAGTACTTTAGGTGGTTCTGTATTTTCAAATTGAAGGGGATATGTTTTTAATGATTATTATGTTTGTTTCCACTATTCCATTTTATATAAGAGTGAGTTTTATTGTCATTTATGTGTACACAAGTAACTCTTCATTTTCTTTCCAGTCGTAATAAAGCAGGAGTAGATTCTGTGGTGGATAGGGATCGTGTCTCCACATTAGTAAAATTGGCAGGGCTAGTAACAGAAGAGGAAGCACTAACAAGACTCAATGAACAGATCAACTATGATGGTAGGTGCCATTCATTAGTATTTATCTTTTATGAAGTAGAGGCAAAGGAGTAAGGGGTTTGTTGCTTGTGATAAAGATACTGAAGAGGCTCTTATTTGCAATGTACATTTATCTATTCAAGTTTTTGCCATGAGTTTTGAGGACTGGAAAGCCACAGCCTTACAGCAGCTGGTAGTAGTTCATGAGCATCCTACAGAGATTTCTTTAGGAAGAAAGCATTTACAAATGTCTGTATTGTACTAATGATGTGTTACTATTTCCATGTCACTTCATAAAAGTAGTAATAGGAAGGGAGCAGTGGCATTTCAAGAGTGATCTTGGGCTTAGCCCAAAGACTAAGTATCAGAAACTTAGGGCTACACCTGCAAGCGAAAGTGAGGAAGAGGACAGAGTTTGTCAGTGGGTGGTGGAAGATGAGTCTATCTGATCTTCTTGCAGGACAACTACCTGTCATTAGTCTCTTTACATTTGTAATATCACAAATTTTAATAACAGAAAAGTGAAAATAGTGCTATTGATTGAAATTTATTTAATTTTGACTGACTTCTACTGTGAAATGCCTCAGTTGATAATTATTGGAAGTCAAGCAGCGAAAGAATGCAAAAGGTGAGAGTGAAGGGATGGAGCTTGTTAATGGATGAAAGGTTGAGATGGCCCTAAAGGATGTTCTTCTCATCCACAATGAGAAAGTGTGGTCTTCATTACTTATTCTATTTCTTCAGTATACTGAAACAGTGACAACTGTAACTCAGTATTTTGTTTGAGTCTGAAAATATTGATCTTTTAATTTCACAGTTGTCTTGGAAGCACAGAAGAGCTTGTTTAATTTAGTATACAACAGTAAAGCAATTCAGCGCTATTGTTGCGGTAACAGCTGCGTGCCTGGTCTGATGTGTCGAATGAAGCTTTTCCGAGACCCTGATGTGC
>NW_027467717.1:1315000-1392500 GCF_046742065.1 Oratosquilla oratoria | reverse complement strand
AGATGTCTGAAGGTGGCTGAGAAAGCCCCACATAGGGAGAAAGAAAACTGGTGGCTGATTCCCTCTTCCTACTACTGTAAGCTTGTGACATAGAAACAGTCTCACACTGATACAACACTGAAAAGAGTCCAGAGTTTCTTCCCAGAGATCTATGGGAAAGCCCACAGACTGTTGTCAGCCAATTTGGAGCCTCAGGTGTTCAGTCAGAGAAGTTTGAGTCAGTAATTACACCAGGAGGTGCTAAGATAAGAGGGAGGGTGGAGGGGTGTGGAGTGTATTCAGGGATGGAATGGGTGGGAATGATTTTATGCCTTTTCCTTTTTGGCTACCTCCCTTGTAAGGGGGAAAAAGCCTTGGTATATGTATATGTATGTATTATAAAATCAGATGCTTATGTATTTTCCTAGGGGACGGAGAGGTGGGGTTGCCGATTTAATGAAGCAGCCTTGCTGTGGATGTGCTGTGTCTTGCAACACTGCTTCTGACCCAGGGCAGTGGACAAGATGCAGGGATGACCCGTCATCCAGGAGGTGCCAAGATAAGAGGGAGGGGAGTGGAGTGTGATAGGGATGGAATGGGTGGGAGTGGTTTTTATGCCTTTATTTTTTGGCTACTTCCCTTATAAGGGGAAAAAAGCCTTTGGTATATTTTTGTAGGTTATTTGATGATGTGGTCTTGTTTAAGAGCTTCCATTGCTGTTGCAGGTAGAGCAGAGTGACCTGATGAACGAGGTCCTCAAGCTGCTGTACAATCTTGTCTTTAATCTTGGCAAGAATGGGCCAGATGAAGAGGAGGAGAGCCACTGTCTACGCCTTGTCACTATCCTGCGGATCCTTATCATGTCCTCTGTTAAAGAGGAAGAGAAGACTAAAGAATTACACAGGTGTGCAATGTGACATTTTTTTTTTAGAGGTTTGTGATCTTATAATACATATGTGGCCCAGACTGATTTATGTACAAATATATATGTATGTGCTCCTTCCCTTATAAAATTTATAAGATTTGTAAAAGCTAGAAAATGAAAGAAAATCTTTGTTATTTATAAAGCTTTTATAATTACAGGTATATAGAATTTGGTAGAGATTGTCCCTTTCCTTCCATCACAAGTGTGCGTGTGCACACACACACTCTCTCTCTCTCTCTCTCTCTCTCTCTCTCTCTCTCTCTCTCTCTCTCTCTCTCTCTCTCTCTCTCTCTCTCTCTTCGAGCATAGCTCTCGTCCCATAAAATACAACTAGGTAAACACACACACACACACACACCAAAATCATGGCTATACCATTGATCCTTTCTCTGTACAGAAACCTTATACCAAAGTTAGTCAATCTGCTCACTTTCTGGCTTTCCACTGGGAGGTTTAGGAATATTTTGTCTTTTGGTATTTGCATGCAGCATGGATGACATGAACCACATAAAGTGAAGGCATTGGGATGTTTTTCTTGCTTCTAGATCCTGGTTTTGAATAATATATATATTTTTTTTTTCTAAATTGGCTAGGTTCTTGCATTTTCCCTTGAGCATTTTATGTCATTATGAAAAACTAACTCAATACCTGCATAAGCTGGTCCTGCAAAAAGACCATCAGAGAGTCATCTACCTGCCATATATCTCCAAACTCCATCAACTTCCTCATTTCCATTCAGATGAAATTGATAGTTCTTGGGCCCAGTCCAGGAACCAAGTGTCGGCCCCTCAGGTCTGCACATCCTGATGGAGGTGAGGAGTTGATGGATTTTGGAAATGGACAGGTGTGCTGTCCATTTTGCAAGATCACCACAAGCAGTTACTCACACTGAATCAAGGCATCTGTCGTTCCTTAACCCTACTCAGTGAGGGAGTATGTGTGAGAAATAAATTGATGCAGCCCGAAGGAATTTCTCCCCGTCTTCTCCTTTTCTGCATGAAGGGACAGAGGGGGGGGGGGGGTCACTGATTTAATGGAGCAGCCTTGCTGTGGATGTGCTGCTGTGTCTTGCGACACTGCTTCTGACCCAGGGCAATGGGCAAGATGCAGGGGTGACCCGTCATCCAGGAGGTGCCAAGATAAGAGGGTGGAGGGGAGTGGAGTATGTTAGGGATGGAATGGGTGGGGGTGGTTTCTATGCCTTTGTTTTTTAGCTACTTTATAAAGGGGAAAGAGCCTTTGATATATGTATGTATTTTCTCAGAGTGTAGTCCTGTAGGCTAGCATTCTCTCCCTTGGTGTCATAGGTGGCTGTTGGCAGTTTTCTAGATGCAGTAGGGTTTTTTCAGGAGACTCTGAGGGGGTGAATTATAAGCACACATGCACATGAATAAACAAAATACATTCAACAGTCCCTCCCATCTCAGCACTTTAGCAATAAAGGGTTGACTTCATCCCTGTCACACTGCTTGTGTCAAAAGCAGGGCCTAGCAACCAAAGCCAGTTCATCCCCACCTCTTCACCCACACAACAACCCCTTTCCTCTCCTCTGTGAAGCAGAGGCAAAAGTAGGTAATGAGTTAATTTAGGGAAAATAATTGTTTGTGCTTTGCAGCCACACTATCAACTTGCTCCTTCTGATGCCCCCACAAACATACGAGGAGCTGCTCATGCCCATGCCAAGTGCCTCTGACGTTGGGGGTGCCATGGCTGGTGCTGTGGGAGGGGAGGATCCTGATTTAGCCCAGTCGTACGAGTATGACGGCAAAGATATGACAGTGGTCGCAAAAATTCTCAATTATCTTAACGAACAACTCAGAGCGGTGAGTGTTATACCATAGTGAGGCAGTGAGGAACTGCGTAAATATATTGATTATTTGATAGTATACCATTCCAGAAAATCACTATTTAGATTTAAAGTGTGTTCCATTGTACTGTTAGATAAAAGATCATAATTGTAGAGTTAAAACGTGGTGCTAAAATGGAGCACTAAAGGGAAGAGCAGCATGTGCATATGCCTCTGAGCATGCATTCCTAGTCATTATCTGTAAAAACATGTTTGTTTACACATTTGATCGTAGGACATTGTGTTATGGTTGTTGAGATATGCTTTTGGGATGGACGAGAGGCCCTTGCATGTGGTGGACCTACAAAACGGATGTTAGGGAGATTTTTCTCCTTGTTGCCCATCTTTGAAACCCATCAACACCCTCGCTCCATCAGGAGGTGCAGCCATGAAGAACTTGACACCCAGTCACCAACCAAGCCCAGGAACTCTTTCTATTGATTTCATATTCCTTCAACCTTTTCATCTAAGGAAAGCTGACAACTGGCAAATGCTTCCCTCCTAGTACTACTACTATAAGCCAGTGATAAAGAAACATTCTCATGCTAATACAGTGCAAACAACAGTCCAATAACTCTTTCCAGAGAGATATATGAGAAAGCTTGAGGACTGGTGTCAGCTGCAAGTTCCCAGTCAATGAAACTTGAGACAAGAAAGATTATTATTATGTTTTCCAAATGTAATTTCATATGTTTTGTGTTTACTTGTTGATAAATTGTAACTGTAGCCATTTCTGTTTCAAACACCTCAAAGCTATCTTCACCGAAGGTATATGACAACTGCATTTCAGTTTTCTGCTTGTCTTTGACACGTTGCACATGTCTTTGAAGTACACTTTTGAACACTAGGCAAGATGGAGTTTTAAGTTTATTTTTATCTGATTTTGCAGATTTTGTGTGTGTGATGTGTCAAGTTTTGGGGAACAGTTCATAAAGAAATATTAGTACAACTCAGCATATGCTAGACCTAAGGCATTGAACCTCTTCAGCATGATGGCATGCTTCATAGAATTTGTTCTATCCTATAGGAGATAATTTCATGTAGTTGAGGGCTTGCACACACCTGTAGCACCTGAAGTCTGTCCTTCAGCAAAATAAGGTAATTTTTCATAAACTTGGAGGCTGCTCTCTATCCAGGTGGCATAGAGCATTGCAACTTAGGCAAGGTCAGGAGTAGAGGGAGTTCAAGGCTGCCTGGTGGCACTTTTTTAATAAGGGCATACTAGACTGAATTCTTTTCTTCAAATGTTGTCTACAATGAGGCAGTGTCCTAGCTCTTTTTGAGAGCAGGAATTTATGACATTAAACTTGAGCCCAGTACTTGAGGATGTAGGTGAAATCCCAACAGACCAGAGTTGCATAGCCAGTTATCAGGGGACTGCAGTGAGAGATGTGGGGCAATATATTGATCGAGGGTCCTTTATAGGTCATATTTTAACTAATGCCAAACAATTACATTTGGGTAAAAGTTAGACATGGGAAAGAATGGGTTTTATTATATCAAGATCCAATTCTATGCAGAGTCATTCTCTCAATTAAATACTGTAAAATCATTCAACGTCACTGGCTGAGGGGGTTAGTGTTGCTACTTGCGGCAGAGGTCAAGGTGTCAGCAGTTCAAACTCTGGCACCAGTGAGTTGGACCAAGGGCACGGTTCATTAAATTCCACACTACAAAGTCTTCTGTAAGGGGCATCGTCCTAGTCTCATGATAGGGGGGAGTTTGTGACATTAAAACCAAATCATCATTCAACAGTATTCTAAATTTAGTCCATAGAACATTAAACTGAATTGAACAGGTTCAATTCTCATAATGAAAATAATTTTGAATTTCATTAAACATAAGTTGACTGTTTCCAAAGACTGGACATTTGATCACGTTGACCTGTTATTATTTTGTTTTCTATTGTCTAATTGTATTTGATGTGTTATTGTTTATTATGTGTGATCCAGGTTCTGGATGCCTTTTGTTTTCTTTTATGTGAACTGCATCAGGATTTTCATTCAATGTTGAATGATAATCCAGTATAGTTAAGTATTCAGCTTTGTCCATGAGTATAGAAGTGCTGGTAAAATGTCAGCAACAATATATCATCTTCAGTATTTGATTGATTTGTGCATGTGATTCTTAATCTCCATTTGTTTTCCTAAAAAAATAGCCACATAACCAATATTTCACATGGAAGACATACGAGGTAATTGAGTCTATCAGGTGGAAGTCCTGTAGCTAGAAGAGCATAGGTTAATAGTTTATTTACTAATAAATTTTAATTTTGCTTGCTATCAAGACTTAGGTGTGAAGACATTGTAGTGCTAATGTAGAACCAAAGTTATTGTCAGAATTTCAGATTCAAAATGAAGGGTGTATTTTGTATATAAGGTGAAGTAGGTATTAATGACAGGCATGCACTGATATATGCGGGTAAAAGTAAGGTGATGAGATGTACAAGGGAAGAAAGTGGCAGCAGACTGGAAGTGAGTATTAAGGGAGAGAGACTGGAGGAAGTGGATAGTTTTAGATACTTGGGTGCGAATGTGGCGGGAAAGGGAGGAGTGGAGGTGGAGGTAGAATGTAGATTGAGAGAAGCAAGTAAATGCCTTGGTGGATTAAAAAGTGTAATGAGAAATAGACATTTGGGAATGGATGCTAAGAGGAGATTGTATAAAGGAGTGATTCTGCCAACAGCACTATACGAGCTAGAAACATGGAACATAAGAGAGAAAGAGAGGAGTTTGAATGTGTTTGAGATGAGGTGCTTGAGAAGTATGATAGGGGTTACTAGGCTGGATAGAGTGAGAAACAAGGAGGTGAGGAGGAGAACAGGGATGGGAAGGGAGTTTGGAGATAGGGTTGATGAAAGAGTATTAGGATAGTTTGGACACATGGAAAGAATGAGTGAAGAAAGATTAGTAAAAGAGGTGTGGAAGGCAGAGGTAAAAGGAGTGAACTTGAGGGGGTGACTAAGGATGAGATGGATGGATGGGGTAAATGGGGCATTGGGGAAAGAGGGGAATGCTTGTTGAGGAAGGACTGAAGAAGATGGAAGAGATAGGGATGAATGGAGAATGGTTGTGTATGGATGATACTGTGATGCATGAGGGGGAGTGGGGATGGGGGGTGAGGAAATATGTGTGAAAAATAAATTGACACAGCCCAAAAGGATTTCTCCCCGTCTTCTCCATTTCTGCATGAGGGGATGTAGTAGTCACCGATTTAATGAAGCAGCCTTGCTGTGGATGTGCTGTGTCTTGCGATGCTGCTTCTGACCCAGAGCAGTGCGTGAGATGCAGGGATGACATGTCATCCAGGAGGAGCCAAGATAAGAGAGAGGGAGGTGGTTAGGAGTGGAGTATGTGGGGTTGGAATGGGTGGGAGTGGATTTTATGCCTTTGTGTTTTGGCTACCTCCCTTGTAAGGGGGGAAAAGCCTTTGGTATATGTATGTATGCACTAACAGATAACTGGCATACATACATATGCCAATGGTTTTTCCCCCTTATGCGGGGGGTAGCCAAAAAGAAAAAGGCATAGAAACCACTCCCACCCATTCTGTTCCCTACATATTCTACTCCCCTCCACCCTCCTCCCTCGCTCTTTTCTTGGCACCTCCTGGATGACAGGTCATCCCTGCATCCTGTCCACTGCCCTGGGTCAGAAGCAGTGTCACAAAACACAGCACGTCCACAGCAAGGCCGCTTCATAAATTCAGGGACTCCCCCTCTCCATCCCCTCATGCAGAAAAGGAGAAGACAGGGAGAAATCCCTTTGGGGTGCATCAGATTTTTTCTCATACATACTTCCTCACCCCCCATCCCCCACCCACTCCCCCTCATGCATCACAGCATTATCCATACACAACCCTTCTCCATTTACCCCTATCCTCTGTCCTCTCCCGTCCTTCCTCAACAGACATTCCTCTCTGCACCATAGCTAAAAAAAAATGAGGTAGAACCTTTGCAGTGTGTAATTGGGATTTGTGTGATGGAAAAGGGAAAGGTGTTCCTCTGCCATGCCTAGCTACCTTTCTTTGTGGATAAAAGCTTATTAACTGGAAAAGAAAAGAAAGAATGTCTTATTTATTTACGTATCTATTTTTATGTACCCATCTGGGATATTGACTGCATGTTAATGTGCAGGAAAGTTTTGCTTAGTAGCATGCAGCTGATACTTTAAGGGTTATATGGGGCATGCCTACAGACCAGAGCCACACATAATTTTGTCTGTGAGGAAATATCTACTCATAGGGAAATGATGCTACTTTATTGCACTGCAACTTTTTCCTCCATTATGGTGCCCCCCCACATCTTGATATTGCCCTGTACCACTTCTTTGAATATATATTTCCATTTTTGTCTCTTGTCTCCTATGGTAGGGGGAGAAAGAATACAGCCACTGAGTTTTCCCACTTGGGTTGTAAAAGGTAGCTAAAATGAGATGGAGTGATGGAACTTGGCAACCTGCTCTGTAACACTAACAGATACATTCCTATGATAAGTTAAGGCATAAGAGGGTCTGGGAGTTTTCCAAACATAGCCTTAAGGTTTGAGTCTTTTAATTGTGTATGGGTGTGGTACAGATGAGAGTGAAAGGGAAGAGGTAGGCAGTATGTTTGTGAGAAGAATAATGGATGTGCTGGCATTAAATGAAACTAAGTTGAAAGGAAGGGGTGATTTTGAGTTTGGGAGTGTTGTGGGGAGGGTGTCAGGATTGAAGAGAGGACAAGGGATGGAAGGGGTGGCTCTACTAGTAAGGAGATCAATATTTGGTGGAATGGAAGGAGGTTTTTTCAAGGTTAATGTGGATGAAGGTAAAACTGGAAAGGGAGATGTGAGTCTTTGTAAGCGCATATGGGCATGGTAGTAAGAAGAGTGTAGAGGAAAGGGAGGCTTTTTAGATAGATTTAAATTAATGCTTAGAGAGTTTTGAGAATGTCATTGTAGTGGTATTGGGAGATCTCAATGTTAGAGTAGGGGATGAACCAATAGATGGGGTGGTTGGGAAGTGTAGAGTGCTAGGTAAAATTTATAGTGGAGAGTTAATGATGATGTGTTTAGAGAGTTGATAATAGCTAACACAGTGTTTAGGAAAAATGGCAAGTATAAACACATGGGAGAGGGTGGTGGATGGAAGGGTGGTTGAAAATGCATTAGTGGACTATGTAGTGGTACCCAGGAGAAGAGTAGGAAGAGTTCTGGATGTGCATGTTCTTAGGGGAGAGAGTGGGGGAATATCAAATAATTTTTTGGTGGAAGGTAAGTTGAGAGTGGAGGATAGGTGAAGAGGAAAAGGGCAAAAGGTAGGGAGGTGTGTCGAGTAAAATGTTTAAATAGAAGAGAAAAGAGATGGGAGTGCAAAAAGAAGCTGAGAGAAGTGTAGGAGGTGGTGATGGATAGAGGTAGGAGTGGAAGAGGAGTGGGGGTGTTTCAAGGTGGGAGCGACAAGGTGTGCAAAGGTGGTATGTAGAACAAGGAGGATGGGAGGGAATAGAAGGAAAGGTAGTGAGCGGTGGGATGGTGAAGTGAAGGTTGTAGAAGAGAAGAAGTGAGCATTCAGGGACTGGTTGTAAAGAAAATGAGAGGTATAAAGAAAAAAGAGTAGCCAAAGAAGATAAAGGAAACAAAGGAGAGCAGATGTAAAATGGGGTAGGAGTATGACAGAAAAAATTAAAGTCATAAAAAGATGATTTGGAAAGAAGTTAAGAGGTAAAGGAGGCAAGATAAGTAGAGAAGAAAAGGTAAAAGGTGCAGGTGGATGAATGTCAAAAGAGGAGGTGGTAAGGGGAAAATGGGCAGAGTATTTTATAATGTGGAAGAGGATAGGGAGAGATTGGTGGTAGCAGTGGGAGGCACTAAGAAAATGATGGTGATGGGAGAGGAAAATGGAGGAGAAATAAGAAAAGATGAGGTACATGTAGTTTTGAAAATGATGAGAGCAGCTAAAGCAGGGTTAGATGGGTGTCATGTGGAGTGTCTGAAAAAGGGGAGACGGTAATAGTGGACTGGCTAGTGAGATTATTTAATGTGTGTCTAAGGGAGGGTAGAGTGACAGAGGACTGGAGGAGTGCCTGTGTAGTTTCACTTTACAATGGAAAAAGGGGCAAATGTGAGTGTAGTAGTTTCAGGGGGGAATTAGTTTATTGAGTGTAGTTAGGCATGGGAGGGTTTTAACTGAGAAATAGAAGAGGACCAGAGGGAGTAATTTGTGAGGAATAGTGTGGATTTAAGAAAAGTAAAGGTTGCATGGATCAGATTTTTGTGGTAAGGCAGGTATGTAAGAAAGCTTTAGCAAAAGATAACGATGTTTTTTAAGCCTTTATGGATTTGAAAAAAGCTTATGACAGAGCAGACGGGTGGCACTGTGGGAGGTTTTGCAGATCTATGGGATTGGGGGAAAGCTTTTCAGGGCTGTCAAGAGTTTCAGTGGTTTAAGGTAAAGGTGGAGCTGCATCAGGGATGTGTCATGTCACCATGGCTGTTCAGTGTGTACATGGATGGGGTGATGCAGGATGTAAATGCGAGGGTAATGGGCAGGGGACTGGAGATAGTCAAAGAAAATAGAGAAAAGTGGGAGGTGAGCCATTTGTTTGCTGATGACACTGCTTGTGGCAGGGTCAGAGGGGGGATTAAGGGAGTTAATGATGGAGTTTGGGAAGGTATGCAATGGGAGATGAAGGCAAATGTGAGTAAAATTATTGTGATGAGATGTACAAAGGGATAGGATGACAGGAAGTTGGAAGTAAGTCTTAACCCCTTCAATAGGAGCCAAAATCTCACGGGCAGCATTAGTTGCCAGACGTGCGATGTAGTGTCATAATACTCGCATTATAAAAAATAAAGTCACCGCTTTATTAATCATTTTCTCTTTCACCTGTGAATTTTGATAACCATAGAAAATATGATGAAGCCAGTTTACAGAGTATGGGGGTCACACAGGTACAACTACAATAAATATAATCAAGACGCCGATGTTGGCATCCTCGCAAAAGGTGCTCCTCATGACGCCTACGTAGGCATCACCATATGGAAGGGGTTAAAGGAGAGAGACTAGAGGAAATGGATAGCTTTAGGTATTTGGGCTCTCATGTGGCAGGAAAGGGAGGAATGAAGGTAAATTGTAGACTGAGAGAAGGAAGTAAATGTCTTGGAGGATTATAAAATGTCACAAGAAATAGCCAGCTGGGAATAGATGCAAAGAGGAGATTACATGATGGAGTGATTGTCCCAACGACATTGTATGGGGCAGAGATTTGGAATTGGGAGGAAGAGAGGAAAAGTATAAATGTATTTGAGATGAAATGTGTGAGAAGTATGGTAGGAGTTACAAGGTTGGATAGAGTGAGAAATGAGGAGGTGAGCAGGAGTGGAAAAGGAGATGGCAGATAGGGCTGATGTAAGAGTATTGGGATGGTTTTGGCACATGGAAAGGATGAGTGAAGAAAGATTAGTAAAAGAGATGTGGGAGGCAGAGGTGGATGGAGTGAACTTGAAGGAACAATGGAGGATGAGATGGATGAATGAGGTGAAAGGAAGGTTGAGCAAGAGGGAAATGTCTGTTGAGTAAGGAATGAAGAAGGCAAGGGATAGGGGTGAGTGGAGAATGGTTGTTTATAGATGATACTGTGATGCAAGGAAGGGAGTGGGTAAGGGATATATGTGAAAAATATTTTGACGCAGCCTGAAGGAATTTCTCCCCTGGGCAGTGGACAGGATGCAGGGATGACCTGTCATCCAGGAGGTGCCAAGATAAGAGGGAGGGTGGAGGGGAGTGGAATATATAGGAAATGGAATGGGTGGGAGTGGTTTCTATGCCTTTTTCTTTGTGGCTACCCCCCATGTAGGGGGAAAAAGCCTTTGGTATATGTATGTATCTCATTTTCTGCATGAGGGGATAGAGAGGGGGGTCACAGATTAAGTGAAGAAGCCTTGCTGTGGATGTGCTGTGTCTTGTTGCATTGCATCTGACCTAGGGCAGTGGGTGGGATGACCTAACATCTATGATGAGCTAAGATGAGAAAGAAGAAGGGTGGTGGACAAGAATGGGCATTTGTTTTTTATTGAAATAAACACCATGTGTTTTTTGACTTGGCTACCTCCCTTGTAAGGGGAAAAATCTATTGGTATATATATATATATATATATATATATTTTGCAGAAACCACCGGGAAATTGAAAAAACAGATACCGAACGTTTTCGTCTATTAAGACATTTTCAAAGGTACGAAAACTTTCGGTATCTGTTTTTTCAATTTCCCGGTGGTTTCTGCAAAAATAGTTCGTCACGTGTGTTTTGTGATTTCTTTGCATGTATATGTGTGTGTATATATATATATATATATATATATATATACATATGTTAATTATTTGTTTACTTTTCCATTCCTCAAAGCCATGCCTTGAAAAATAGCATTGACCATATCTTATGCTTCAAGGAAATATATACATTAATATGCAGTATATATGAATACACACACGTGTGTACGTTTATACAGTATATATATATATATATATATATATATATATATATAATATATATATATATATATATATATATATACTCCCTTATAAGGGAGGAAGCAAAGTCAAGGCATGCACCATCCCCCCCCCCATTCCACTCACATTCACCCATTTCTCTCCTATCTTAATTCCACATGGATGTGTGTATTTACCTAGTTGTATTTACCTAGTTGTATTTTACGGGAAGGGGAGCTATGCTCGTGGGGTCCCGTCTTCATATCTCATTTTATCTAAACTATTTTTAAATTCATGTATTGTTTTTGCACACACCACTTTCTCATCTAACTTGTTCCAACTGTCTATTGCTCTGTGAGGAAAGCTGTTCCTTTTCAAATCTCTTCTATAGCTGTCTTTTTTTATTTTCTTTCCGTGTCCTCTTGTATTTCTGTCATCCCATTTTATCAGATTCTCTCTATCAGTAATTTCTATGCCTTTCATGATTCTGTAAATAGTTATCAAATCTCCTCTCTCTCTTCTTTGCTCTAGTGTCTGTAGTTTAAGTTTTTGTAGTCTCTCGTCATATGATAGTTTTGAGAGTGTTGGTGCCAATTTTGTAATTGCTCTTTGTATTCTTTCAAGTTTTTTTATACATTTTTTTGTACTTGGTGACCATATCGTTGCTGCATATTCCAATCTTGGTCTTATCAGGGTGATTAGGATTTTCCTCACCATTTCTTCATCCAGGTATGTAAATGCCACTTTGATTGTTCTTATTAAATTATAAGTTTCTCCAAAAATCTTATTTATATGTTTCTCAGGTGACATATTATTCATAACAATGACTCCCAGGTCCTTCTCATTTTCTACTCTTTTTATTCCTTCTTCTCCCAAATTATATGATCCTGTTATTCTGTTTTTGCTTTTTCCAAATTCCATTATACTACACTTTTTTGTATTGAACTCCATCTCCCACTTCCTACTCCATTCTTGTACTTTATTTAGATCTTTCTGTAGTGATTCACAATCTTCTTCAGTTTTCACTCTTTTCAGTAATTTTGCATCATCTGCAAAGAAGCTCATATAGCTTTCAATTCCTTCATCCATATCATTAATATATATAGCAAACATTATTGGGGCCAGAACTGTTCCCTGCGGAACACCGCTTATTACTTCATTCCATTTTGAGTGCTGATCTCTTATCACTACTCTCATTTTTCTTTCTTGCAAAAAGTCTTCCATCCAATTTAGCAATTTACCTTGTATTCCTCCTTCATATTCTAATTTCTTAAGCAACTTCTTATGTGGTACTTTGTCAAAAGCTTTTTTTAGGTCTAGAAATGCACAATCAGCCCATCCATCTCTTTCTTGTATTATATCTATTAGCCTTGAATAGAAACATATTAAATTGGTGACGCATGATCGTCCTTGTCTGAATCCAAATTGCCTTGGATTTAGTATGTTGTTTTTTTCCAAGTATTTTACCCATCTACTTTTGATAATTCTTTCACATATTTTTGCTATTGTACTTGTTAGAGAGACTGGTCTATAGTTGGTAGGTTCTTCTTTATTTCCTCCTTTATATATAGGTACTATATTTGCTTTTTTCCAATCTTCTGGAACTTTTCCTTCTTTTAAGGAACTGCTTATTATGCTATGTATTTTGTCTGCCAGCTCATTCCTGCATTCTTTCAGAATCCAGTTTGCTATTTCATCTGGCCCATGCGATTTTCTGACATCAAAATTACCCAAGTGTGTCAATATTTCATTCTTTGTTACTTCTATTTCTTCCATAGGGGGGACTTTCCTTCCACTCAATCTCTTCAGGTTGTATATTTTCCCTTGTAAACACTGATTTAAAATGTTTGTTCATAATTTCTGCCATTTCCATTTCCTCAGTGTATTCAACTCCTCCTTGTCTTAATTTCTCCAAGTCTTGTTTGTTTTTCAGTTTATTGTTTACAAATCTGTAGAATAGTTTTGGTTGATCTTTACACTTTTCTATAACATCTTTTTCATATTTTCTTTTTTCCTCTCTGCACTTTTGTACATATTCATTTCTATAACCAGTATATATTTTCCATTTTTCAGGTCTTCTGTCTTTTTTCCATCTGGTCCAGGCTTTGTCTCTTTTGTCTTTTAACTCCCTACAGCTTTTGTTGTACCAGCATTTTACATATTCTTTTTCTTGTTTTTGTCTTGGGACATACTTTTCCACTCCTTTTTTGTAAATTTTTGTCAAAATATTCCATTTCTCTTCCACTGATGTTTCTTCTTTGTATATTTCTTCCCAGTTTTCTTGTTGGAAGAATTCTCTTATTTTATCAAAGTTTGTTTTTTCATACATCATTCTTCCTTTTCTATATTGTTCATTTCTTTTGATATATTTTTCTTCATTAAGTTCCAGTTCAATCAATATGTGGTCACTTTTACCTATTGGTGTTTTATATTCAATCTTGTCCACTATTCTAGGTTCAGATGTAATTATTAAGTCTAGCCTCGATGGTTCTTCTTCATTTCTATACCTAGTGTTCTCTTGTATCCATTGTGTCATTGAATGGTCAGTAATCATCTCAAGTAGAGCATTTCCCCATGAGTCATCACCACTCTTTACTGTCATTTCTTCCCAGCAGATTTCTTTGCAATTAAAGTCGCCCATCATAACTATTCTTCCTCCATCTTCCATCATTTTAGTTAATGCTATCTTTGTGTCCTCTAACATACTTTTATGTTCACTCTCCTCCCATGAGGCTGTTTTCGGAGGCACATAATTGATCACAAATTTTCTGCTCTTCTTATCTCGGTCTTCCACTTCTATCATAATCATCTCTACTGTATTCTTTCCATATATGACACCTTTCACGTTTATATCCTTCTTAGTCAGGAACATAACTCCACCCCCTTGCTTTTTCTCTCTGTTTCTAATCCAATAATTGTATGTATCATGTCCTACACTGTTGGGTGGTAGTGGGCCTTTTAATTTTGTTTCTACAATTCCCATTATGTCCGGTTCTTTTTCTTTCAAATAATCATTCAGTTCATTCAATCCTGTTATCAATCCATCTATATTTGTGTAAGATACTCTTAGTTTTCTGCCACTTCCATTGTGTTCTCTGTTTCCCTTATGTTTTTCTTTAGTATGTCGAACTGCTTTATTTTCATGTTCACTACTCTCCAATAGAATCTCTTTCTCTGACTCCGTTCTTTCCTCGTTTTTTGCCTTAGCTTCAATTCTTTTCTGCTTTTCTGCCTCTCTTTCCTCCTTATTCATTTCTCTTTTTATCCATACCTTTTTATATTGATCATTTGTTGCTAGTTTCCCTGTCTTGGATAGAATTTTCTCTGCCGTTGTTTGTGACCTGAATTTAATCTTAATTGGTCTGGTCTTATCTGTACTATATTTTCTGAGTCTGAATTTTTCCTCAATTTCCTTTATAATTTCTGGTTCATCTTCCTGGACTAATTTTAATAAACTGCTTACTCTTTCATTTTCCTCCTTGATTCTTGCGGTTCTATCTGGGTTATGTTTCTCTTCCATTCCTAATATAATTATACATTTCTTTTTGTCAGCTAATTCTCTTACTATATTCTCCTTCTGTCTCATCACTTTAATAACTGAGTCTTCATTATGTTCTTTCAATTGTTGTTTGACTATGTCAGTGAATGAAACCTTATTCCCTTCTTGAGTTATTCTCCAATTTTTAGCTTCTGTAGCTATTTTCTCTCTGTTTTCATTACTATTCTTCTTCAATTTCTCATTCTCCTCCTTTACATTTCCTAACTGTCTTTTTAGGTCCTCTATTTCTTCAGTTAAGTTTCTGTTAGCCTTCTCTAGTTGTTCCAACCTTTCAATTCTCTGGAAAATGGAGTCTACATTACCTAACTTACGTTCCAAGTCCTCGATCACCTTATCAACTCTCTCCTCTAGTCTTATCAGTCGGGGGGGGGGGGGGGGTTGTGTCCCCCCCCCCCACTTTAAATCCCTGGAACATATTCTCGTCACTTTCTACTGTATTGCTCCTCTCTATACTTCTAATCTTTACATTTTTATTTGCCATTTCGCCATCACTGAGCTGGTCCGGTGGTCGTTTCATGTTGACCTTACGCTTGTCTGCTTGGGCCAAGTCCTCCACATCCTCATTTCCTTCCATTTCCCCAGCAATCCCTCCCCTTCTCCTCTTTTCCTACTTACCTACTGCCCCACGAGCAATTTCCCCCACCCTGTAAATACAAAAAGGTACTTCTCTTTGCGTTGGGATCCACAATCGGCACTTTTCTTCAGAACGTTCTTCAAGCCGTCCGTTCGTTGAAAGTGTGTGTGTGTGTGTGTGTATATATATATATATATATATATATATATATATATATATATATATATATATATATATATATATAACAAAGATATGTCGTAGCACATATGTAAAATAATACTGATGACCCACTTTCGGAGAAGAATAAGTGAAGATATAGAGATCTGTATATTTCGATCACTTACTGTGATCCTCTTCGGCAGATATGATCCGAAGAGGATCACAGTAAGTGATCGAAATATACAGATCTCTATATCTTCACTTATTCTTCTCCGAAAGTGGGTCATCAGTATTATATATATATATATATATATATATTTTATATATATATATATATATATATATATATGTTTATATATAATATATATGTATATATATATATATATATATATACCAAGGCTTTTTCCCCCTTTCAAGGGAGGCAGCCAAAAAGGGAAAGGCATAAAAACACTCCCACCCATTTCATCCCTAAATACACTCCACACCCCTCCCACCCTCCCTCTCATCTGAGCACCTCCTGGATGACGGGTCATCCCTGCACCTTGCCCACCGCCCTGGGTCAGAAGCAGTGTCGCAAGACACAGCACATCCACAGCAAGGCCGCTTCATTCAATCGGCGACCCCCCCTCTCCGTCCCCCCTTGCATATTTGTATTTTTATTTCTATTTATTGAGCTGATACTTAGGAGGCTGTAGCAGTTGGTGATTAGTTTAGAAAGTTGTGTGAGAGGTGAATGTTCAGAGTAAATGTGAGGAAAATTATACAAAACTTGAATTATAAGAATGTCAGGTAACAGGGTTAACCCAAAAGCATAACGTCAAATAAAGCTGAAGGGCCTGGGTTACCATAATTAATGGGTTAAAATGAATGATGTGGTTTGGAAGCTTATGTTTATTATACTTTGGAGAGTATGTAGGCTGGTGTGTGCATTTTGGCTTGACTGATTTGACTTAAAATTGTTGAAGGAAAGTATGAGATGTGATGATACAGCATGATATCATTGAACAGTTAGGGTATTGAGACATTAAGATTTTCCATTTTGTGTAATTTTTCTTGCTAGATATAATTTTTTTATGAGAAATTATGTGTACACACGCACACATATATATATGTATACATATATATATATATGTATATATATATATATATATATATATATATATATATATATATATATATATATATACACACACACACAGTGAGTCCTTATACAGTAATTCTTTATCTGGTAAATTCACATACATACATATATGAAGGCTTTTTCCCCCTTACATGGGAGGTAGCCTTTTTCTTTTTGGCAACCTCCCTTGTAAGGGGGAAAAAGCCTTGGTATATGTATGTATGTATGTGAATTTACTGGATAAAGAATTACTGTATAAGGAGGACTCACTGTATATATATATACAGTATATATATATTTTATACTCAAACTTTGTAGTTGTTTAACTTTTCATATTTATATTTGAAACACTGTAGGCAGTTGTGCAATATAAGGTGATTAAAAACTTAGGATTTTGGATTGACAGACAATTTTTCAAGTTACGTATATGTTTATTACATCTCTTGTGATCCTTAATTTTTTTTTTTTTTTTTTTTTTTTTTTTTTTTTTTTTTTTTTTTTTACCAGCCTGGGAGACTTGCCAAAGAGACTCTGAACCCTATTTTGACCCTCATGTGTGAAATGTGTCAAGCCAATCGAAGCATTCGCAAGTTTTTACGTCAGAAGATCTTACCACCACTTCGTGATGTAACTAACAAACCAGAAGATGGGGAGACAACACGAAATAAACTGTGTTCGCTAATGACTTCCCTGCTTATAGAAATCAAACATCTTTCAGCAAACTTCTTGTTTATTTTATGTAAAGAGAATGGTAAGGCTTTACAAATTTTCTAAAGAATTTAATAATTTTAGTAATTTGAGTCAGTCCCATTAGTGAGGTATGAATATAGTTGATATATATACAGTGGATGGAATAGTTGATATATATACAGGGATGGAATAGGTGGGAATGATTTTATGCCTTTTCCTTTTTGGCTACCTCCCTTGTAAGGGGGAAAAAGCCTTGGTATATGTATGTATGTATATACAGGGGTAGGATTCAGCTGGTTCTTATCAGCTTGTATGAGCTCCACAAACCAGTTATTAAAAATCAAAATTGTCTTATACAGGCTATGATACAGCCTAAGCTATATCTGCACATTACTGGCACAGTGAGAGAACCTGTTGTTAAAATTTTAGAATCCCACCACTGTACATTTATGACTTACAAGTTTGTGTGTAGTTAATGATTGGTCTCTAAATGCTACCACATACACAATTGTAAGTTTAACCACTTCCATACGGTGATGCCTACATAGGCGTCATGAGGAGCAAGTGGGTACGTGATGATGCCGATGTCGGCGTCTTGATTATATTTATTGTAGTCGTACCTACATAACCTCCATTCTCTCTAAACTGGCTTCATCATATTTTCTACGGTTATCAAAATTCACGGGTGAAAGAGAACGGATGATTGAGCACTGACTTTATTTTTTATAATGCGATTATTATGACGCAACATCACACATCTGGCAGGTAATGCTGCCAGACGTGCGATGTGCCCCGGAGTGAAGAGGTTAAAAGTTTTTGTCACATATCAATCATATTTGTTTCTATACATCCAAGTCTACAACAGAGAGTTGAAGCCACACAAGATTGAAAGATTGATTGATTGGATGTTACATATTAAATATCAACTTATCTCTCTATCCCCCAGTGGACCGTTTTATCAAGTATACTGGTTATGGCAATGCAGCAGGATACTTAGCTGGCCGAGGGCTTATGTTGGGTGGCAGAGGCAAGTCTGTAGACTATTCCTCGGACTCCGAGGAATCAGACACAGAGGAATATAATCAAATAAAAGACATGTAAGTTCTTTAGAATTTTTTCCCTCATATTATGATTTGTGAAATTAAAATACCTCAATGAATAGATTGTGTTCAGAGCTTTCTTTTTCAATATTGAGTGGTAATCAGTTAGATTAAATATTTCTTTGATTTTATTTCTGAAGATAAGATCAGTCTTCATGAAAGAAAAAAAATGCTTATCAACTTTTGTCTTCAACTATTTCTCCTTCCCATTTTCCTTCTTTGGACTTTGCTTTACTGTCTCTGCTGGTAGTGTCATTTAAATAGGTAACCTGATTAGAGGAGTGGTAGCTTGTTAGTATCATATTCCTTTGAAAATTAAAATGCATGTATTTACCTTGTCGTATTTACCTAAATGTATCTTATGGGAAGGGGAGCTACGCTTGTGGTGTCCCATCTCTATCTTGCAGTGTCTTAATTGTTTTTAAATTCATGTTTGTATGTGATTCACCATGGCCTTGGATCATGCGTTGGACTCATGATCGACAGCTATTACCCTCCCAAATGAGAGCTCAGAATTCAGATAGGACTGATCTGTGAGTAATGCTGTGACCTTAACCCCCCCCCCCCAATTCCCTGCCCACGAGAGTTGGAATATTGGCTCACAGTGCATAGATACTGAAAATATTTCAGCCCTGGGTGGGATTTAAACTCGGACCACTGGAGCAGAAGTTTTAAATGCTACCAGTGCACCTTCAAGCTGTGTGTTTACCTAGTTTTACCTAGTTGTATTTTACAGGACGAGAGCTATGCTCGTAGGGACCCGTTTTCGTATCTTTCCGCATCCAGTTTATTCTTAAATCGTGTATAGTTTTGGCACTCACTGTTTCTCCGTTTAGTTTGTTCCAGACATCAATCATTCTATATAGAAAGCTATTCTTTTTCAGGTCTTTTCTGTAACTGTCCTTATTTAGCTTCTTTTCGTGTCCTCTTGTTTCTCTTCTGTCCCATTTTAATAAGTCGTCTCTATCGAGAATTTCCATCCCTTTCATAATTCTGTAAATGGTCAACAAATCACCTCTTTCTCTTCTCTATTCCAGTGTTGATAGATGTAATTTCTCCAATCTTTGTTCGTATGTCAAATTTGATAGTGTAGGTGCCATTTTTGTCGCTGCTCTTTGGATTCTTTCTAATTTTCTTATGTTCTTTTTTTGTGCTAGGTGCCCATAGTGTTGCAGCATACTCCAGTTTAGGTCTTATTAGTGTAACCACTATTTTCTTTACTATTTCTTCATCCATGTAGTCAAAGGCCACTTTCATTGATCTTAACAAGTTAAAAGTCTCTCCAAATAATTTATTGATATGTTTATCAGGTGTCAAGTCACTTAAGATGATCACTCCCAGGCCCCTTTCTGAATCGACTTTTTTGACTTCCTTGTGTCCAATTTTTGCTTTTTCCAAATTCCATTATACTACATTTCTTGATGTTGATGTGTGTATTTACCTAGTTGTACCTAGTTGTATTTTACGGGAAGGGGAGCTATGCTCGTGAGGTCCCGTCTTCATATCTCATTTTATCTAAACTATTTTTAAATTCATGTATTGTTTTTGCACACACCACTTTCTCATCTAACTTGTTCCAACTGTCTATTGCTCTGTGAGGAAAGCTGTTCTTTTTCAAATCTCTTCTATAGTTGTCTTTTTTTATTTTCTTTCCGTGTCCTCTTGTATTTCTGTCATCCCATTTTATCAGATTCTCTCTATCAGTAATTTCTATGCCTTTCATGATTCTGTAAATAGCTATCAAATCTCCTCTCTCTCTTCTTTGCTCTAGTGTCTGTAGTTTAAGTTTTTGTAGTCTCTCTTCATATGATAGTTTTGAGAGTGTTGGTGCCAGTTTTGTAATTGCTCTTTGTATTCTTTCAAGTTTTTTTATACATTTTTTTGTACTTGGTGACCATATCGTTGCTGCATATTCCAATCTTGGTCTTATCAGGGTGATTAGGATTTTCCTCACCATTTCTTCATCCAGGTATGTAAATGCCACTTTGATTGTTCTTATTAAATTATAAGTTTCTCCAAAAATCTTATTTATATGTTTCTCAGGTGACATATTATTCATAACAATGACTCCCAGGTCCCTCTCATTTTCTACTCTTTTTATTCCTTCTTCTCCCAAATTATATGATCCTGTTATTCTGTTTTTGCTTTTTCCAAATTCCATTATACTACACTTTTTTGTATTGAACTCCATCTCCCACTTCCTACTCCATTCTTGTACTTTATTTAGATCTCTCTGTAGTGATTCACAATCTTCTTCAGTTTTCACTCTTTTCAGTAATTTTGCATCATCTGCAAAGAAGCTCATATAGCTTTCAATTCCTTCATCCATATCATTAATATATATAGCAAACATTATTGGGGCCAGAACTGTTCCCTGCGGGACACCGCTTATTACTTCATTCCATTTTGAGTGCTGATCTCTTATCACTACTCTCATTTTTCTTTCTTGCAAAAAGTCTTCCATCCAATTTAGCAATTTACCTTGTATTCCTCCTTCATATTCTAATTTCTTAAGCAACTTCTTATGTGGTACTTTGTCAAAAGCTTTTTTTAGGTCTAGAAATGCACAATCAGCCCATCCATCTCTTTCTTGTATTATATCTATTAGCCTTGAATAGAAACATATTAAGTTGGTGACGCATGACCGTCCTTGTCTGAATCCAAATTGCCTTGGATTTAGTACGTTGTTTTTTTCCAAGTATTTTACCCATCTACTTTTGATAATTCTTTCACAAATTTTTGCTATTGTACTTGTTAGAGAGACTGGTCTATAATTGGTAGGTTCTTCTTTATTTCCTCCTTTATATATAGGTACTATATTTGCTTTTTTCCAATCTTCTGGAACTTTTCCTTCTTTTAAGGAACTGCTTATTATGCTATGTATTTTGTCTGCCAGTTCATTCCTGCATTCTTTCAGAATCCAGTTTGCTATTTCATCTGGCCCATGCGATTTTCTGACATCAAAATTACCCAAGTGTGTCAATATTTCATTCTTTGTTACTTCTATTTCTTCCATAGGGGGGACTTTTTCTTTCCACTCAATCTCTTCAGGTTGTATATTTTCCCTTGTAAACACTGATTTAAAATGTTTGTTCATAATTTCTGCCATTTCCATTTCCTCAGTGTATTCAACTCCTCCTTGTCTCAATTTCTCCAAGTCTTGTTTGTTTTTCAGTTTATTGTTTACAAATCTGTAGAATAGTTTTGGTTGATCTTTACACTTTTCTATAACATCTTTTTCATATTTTCTTTTTTTTCTCTCTGCACTTTTGTACATATTCATTTCTATAACCAGTATATATTTTCCATTTTTCAGGTCTTCTGTCTTTTTTCCATCTGGTCCAGGCTTTGTCTCTTTTGTCTTTTAACTCCCTACAACTTTTGTTGTACCAGCATTTTACATATTCTTTTTCTTGTTTTTGTCTTGGGACATACTTTTCCACTCCTTTTTTGTAAATTTTTGTCAAAATATTCCATTTCTCTTCCACTGATGTTTCTTCTTTGTATATTTCTTCCCAGTTTTCTTGTTGGAAGAATTCTCTTATTTTATCAAAGTTTGTTTTTTCATACATCATTCTTCCTTTTCTATATTGTTCATTTCTTTTGATATATTTTTCTTCATTAAGTTCCAGTTCAATCAATATGTGGTCACTTTTACCTATTGGTGTTTTATATTCAATCTTGTCCACTATTCTAGGTTCAGATGTAATTATTAAGTCTAGCCTCGATGGTTCTTCTTCATTTCTATACCTAGTGTTCTCTTGTATCCATTGTGTCATTGAATGGTCAGTAATCATCTCAAGTAGAGCATTTCCCCATGAGTCATCACCACTCTTTGCTGTCATTTCTTCCCAGCAGATTTCTTTGCAATTAAAGTCGCCCATCATAACTATTCTTCCTCCGTCTTCCATTATTTTAGTTAATGCTATCTTTGTGTCCTCTAACATACTTTTATATTCACTCTCCTCCCATGAGGCTGTTTTCGGAGGCACATAATTGATCACAAATTTTCTGCTCTTCTTATCTCTGTCTTCCACTTCTATCATAATCATCTCTACTGTATTCTTTCCATATATGACACCTTTCACGTTTATATCCTTCTTAGTCAGGAACATAACTCCACCCCCTTGCTTTTTCTCTCTGTTTCTAATCCAATAATTGTATGCATCATGTCCTACACTGTTGGGTGGTAGTGGGCCTTTTAATTTTGTTTCTACAATTCCCATTATGTCCGGTTCTTTTTCTTTCAAATAATCATTCAGCTCATTCAATCCTGTTATTAATCCATCTATATTTGTGTAAGACACTCTTAGTTTTCTGCCACTTCCATTGTGTTCTCTGTTTCCCTTATGTTTTTCTTTTGTATGTCGAACTTCCTTAGTTTCATGTTCACTACTCTCCAATAGAATCTCTCTTTCTCTGACTCCGTTCTGTTCTCGTTTTTTGTCTTAGCTTCCAGTCTTTTCTGCTTTTCTTCCTCTCTTTCCTCTTTATTCATTTCTCTTTTTATCCATATCTTTTTGTGTTGTTCACTTGTTGCTAGTTTCCCTGTTTTGGATAAGATATTCTCTGCCGTTGTTTGTGACTTGAATTTAATCTTAATTGGTCTGGTCTTGTCTGTGCTATACTTTCCGAGTCTAAATTTCTCTTCGATTTGTTTCATAATTCCTGGTTCATCTTCCTGAACTGATTCTAGTAATTGGCTTACTTTTTCATTTTCCTCTTTGATTCTTGTGGTTCTATCTGTGTTGTGTTTCTCTTCCATTCCTAATATAATTATACATTTCTTCTTGTCTGCTAAATCCCTTACTATATTCTCCTTTTGTCTCATCACTTTAATAACTGAGTCTTCAGTATGTTCTTTCAATTGCTGTTTGACTATGTCAGTGAATGAAATCTTATTTCCTTCTTGGGTTTGCTTCCAATTTTTACTTTCTTTAGCTATTGTTTCTCTGTTTTCTTTACTATTCTTCTTCAATTCCTCATTCTCCCCCTTTACCTCTCTTAACTGTCTTTTTAGTTCTTCTATTTCATCAGTTAAGTTTTTATTCGCCTTTTCCAGTTCTTCCAATCTTTCAACCCTTTTTAAAATGGTGTTCATATGACCTAACCTACTCTCCAAGTCCTCGATCACCTTATCAACCTTCATCTCTAGTCTTGTCAGTCGGGGGGGGTTTGAGTCCCCCCCACTCTCTTTAAATCCCTTGAAAATATTCTCATCACTTTCTGCTATATTGCTCCTATCTATACCTCTAATCTTCACATTCCTATTAGACATGTTATCATCCAACTCGTCTTGGGGTCTTTTGTCTACCCGGCGGCCCGTCAGGGCCATTTCCTCCACCTCCTCATTACCTTCCATTTCCCCAGTAATCCCTCCCCCTCTCCTCTTTCCTTACTTTCCCTCTACCTCACGAGCAATTCCCCCCCCCCTGCAAACACAAAAAGGCACCTCTCTTTGCGCTGGTATCCACAATCTGCACCTTTCTTCAGAGCGTTCGTCAAGCCGTCCGCTCGTTGAAAGTGTGTGTGTGTGTGTGTGTGGATGGGCATTGACTTCATGTGATAATCATTTGCCCTGGCTATTTGAACACAAGGGATACAAATGCTGGCTTGAATCATAGTTAAGTTTCTTGGTGCAGGTTCCCCCAACTTTCAAGTTGCCTCTGACCAATAGTATCTTTTCCTTGACAGGATAAATCCAGTAACAGGCCAGTTCGAACCACCAAGACCCTCTCCAATGGAAGGCATGTCCGAGGAACAGAAAGAGCACGAAGCCATGAAACTTGTCTCTGCTCTCAAGAAGTTGACAGAGTAAGTGATTTTTTTTATAATTTTATTACACTCAAAGAGCGGCAAGCCTAGTACATAGGAAATTAACTATTTACATGAGAATCATGACTCAAAGGACACGCTGTTCAACTGAGGCAGCAATTTGTTGTCAAGTACAAATTTCCAGAGGTTGGGACACAGTGGTGGAAGAAATGGTAATACAATCAGGGGCAACAACAGCATGTATAAAACAGCAGTGTTGATAATATCACAGTCATTATTATATACAAAACAAAAGTATGAACAATATTAGTCATGATATAAGGAGAGTAAGTGAAAGGAAAAAGAAAATATTTAATGTTGGAGTTGTTTACATTTCACAGGGTTTTGCATGTTTCTGGGTCAAGGTGAGAGGGAGGGAGGGGTGGTGGATGGGGGTGGAATGGATGGGGATGAAATGGTTGAGAGTGGAATTATGCCTTTTGACTTTGGCTGCCTCCCTTGTAAGAGGGGAAAAATCTATGGTGTATATATGTATTGACTACATGATGAGAGGGAGGGTGGGAGGGGTGTGGAGTGTATTTAGGGATGAAATGGGTGGGAGTGTTTTTATGCCTTTCCCTTTTTGGCTACCTCCCTTGAAAGGGGGAAAAAGCCTTTGTATATGTATGTATGTACTACATTTTTATGTGTAGTCAGACCTGTACATATGTGTGTGACTTTATAGACCAGTCACACAGCAATTTTTTATGATTGAAGACAAAACACCACTCTCAGAGAAATGTTAACCCCTTCGATACGATGACACCTACATAGGCGTCATGAGGAGCAAGTGGGTACACGAGGATGCTGATGTCGGCGTCATGATTATATATATTGTAGTTGTACCTGCGTGACCCCCATACTCTGTTAACTGGCTTCATCATATTTTCTATGGTTATCAAAATTCACAGGTGAAAGAGAACGAGCAATACAGCGGTAACTTTATTTTTTATAATGTGAGTATTGTGACACAACATCGCACTTCTGGCAGCTAATGCTGCCAGCAAGATTTTGGCCTGTAGTGAAGGGGTTAAGCCACTTTTACCTCCACTTAGTTATGTCTATATACATACATACATACATACACCAAAGGCTTTTTCTCCCTTACAAGGGAGGTAGCCAAGTCAAAAGGCAAATACCCACTCCCATCCATTCCACTCCTATCCACCCCCAGTTCCTCCCTCTCATCTTATCTCCTCATGGATGACGTCTCATCTTATCTCCTCATGGATGACGGGTTATTCCCGAATCCCACCCACTGCCCTGGATCAGAAGCAATGTAGCAAGACACAATATATCCACAGCAAGGCAGTTTTGCTTAATCATCAACCCCTCCTCTGCACTATAGCATTGTACCATGATTCAGGAATGCTTTCTTGACACAAATACTGGCTGTACAACTGAGCTAATTTACAATGAACTTCTTTCAGAAGATCTGTTGATATACCAGCTTCCCAAGGTGCTTTTCCTTGTTTCATATTTTTTGAGGAAACTCTGCTTCCTATGACTTCAGTTACACTTCTAATGTCTACAGATGATGAATGAAACTCGTGGTAAAAATTATATACTCTGTTTTTACCATTCTGTCTCTGCATTTAATGATCTCTTTGTTTCTGTCTTTCAAAGATATCATTTGCCACCCTCATAAATCTTGTCTGTGCTTGGCCCCAAGATAAGAGGGAGGGTAGATGATGGAGGGGAGTGTATTAGGATGGAATGGGTGGGAATTTTTTTTTTTTTTTTTTTTTTTTTTTTTAATGGTTTTCTCTATCTCATCTGTGTTTTTCTTTCCTCTGATCTCTGCCTTTTGTTACTAAGCTTGTTGAGTTCTACTCTATTTCATCTCTTCTGGTTTTAATTTGCATAGCCCTTCTTCTTTTCGTTTGGTCATTTGTAGCTTTGAAGTATTTCTCTTCTCGAATGCTTTTTGTACTTCCTACTTTCTCTGTTGATTCCCTAATGATATTCACTGAATTCAAATTCATAACCTTCAACAGTGTCCTCATTTCTTAAGGCTTGTACATGTGATTGAGTATTGCCTAGTAGGTGTTCCCCGTCTACTGGGCAAAGGCTTTGTGCTGTTGTACACATGGGTGGTGGTTGGCAACAGTCACACATGGAGGTTGGCAGCTAGTGGTGGTCAGCATTGGCTAGTGCGGTACAATCACCATGGTGTGTCGCATGAATAACTGAAGAGCATAAGCACAGGTGCTGGTGATAGAGTTCTGTTAACACCATGTTCTGTTCTCTTGTGATAGAGTTCTGTTAACACCATGATCTGTTTTCTAGACCAATGCAGGCTTCCATGTTGTTTGGCAGATAGCATGCTGGACATTTCATACAGTGGTGACTTATCGAGAGACTGAAGTAAATGACAACCAGGGTCTCAGGGTCACCTTCATTTGTCTGGCAGAGCCGTCATACCATACCTAGCAGCAAACCCCTAGACACCAAGCATTGTCTGGGTGACAAACACGGCAAAGGAAACATGGACTGGAAGTGAAGCGTTTATTCCTGACATTTCGTGTATTGACTTCCTTTGAGAAAGTCAATAGACGAAACGTCAGGAATAAACGCTTCACTTCCAGTCCATGTTTCCTTTGCCGTGTTTATGCAACTTGTTCACATGGATTTTCTATTGTCTGGTGATGTGGGCATAGGCAATCTGATCGTCTGATTTACTCGAGTGACAAACATTTAAAAGGAGCTGGGAGATAGGGTTGATGAAAGAATATTAGGATGGTTTGGACACATGGAAAGAATGAGTGAAGAAAGACTAGTAAAAGAGGTATGGAAGGCAGATGTGGAGGGAGTGAACATGAGGGGACGTCCTAGGATGAGGTGGATGGATGGGGTGAAGGGGGCTTTGGGGAAGAGGGGAATGTCTGTTGAGGAAGGAAGGGAGAGGACGGAAGACAGAGGTGAGTGGAGAATGGTTGTATATGGATGATGTTGTGATTGCATGAGGAGGAATGGGCGGGGGGGTGGGGGGTGGGGTAGTATGTGTGAGTAAATTTTGACGCAGCCCGAAGGGATTTCTCCCCGTCCTCTCCTTATATGCAAGGGGGGACGGAGAGGGGGGGTCGCCGATTAAATGAAGCGACCTTGCTTTGGATGTGCTGTGTCTTGCGACACTGCTTCTGACCCAGGGCAGTGGGCAAGGTGCAGGGATGACCCGTCATCCAGGAGGTGCTCAGATGAGAGGGAGGGTGGGATGGGTGTGGAGTGTATTTAGGGATGAAATGGGTGGGAGTGTTTTTATGCCTTTCCCTTTTTGGCTACCTCCCTTGAAAGGGGGAAAAAGCCTTGGTATATGTATGTATGTATGTATGACAAACATTTAGCAAGTGTCCGTCAGGCAGTGCTCAATCATATGTATGGGCCTTTAGAATTTTAAATTATGATTTTTAACTGAAATTCCTTCTTGTTATCCATAACCTTTGCAAAGCTTATTTTCTTTTTCAAAACTAGTTTATTTCTCTTGGCTCTGAAAAGTTAACTTAGCTGTGCAACCTATCATTCCATGGTCACTCCTTAAATTTACTTTATTTATGACTTAACATTACTATTGCTCTTGCTCTCATCTCCTAATATGAAGTTTATTTCATTCTTTGTTGTTCCATTTGGACTTCTCCAGATCCATTTACAACCTATGTGCTTTTGGAAGAAAGTATTCATTATGCTCATGTTGCAGTTCTTTGCAAAATTGACCAACATTTTGTCTTAGTCATTTCTCTTACTTGCTCCAAACTTTCCAATGCACAACTCATCTCTCATCTTTTCCCCATATTTAGCATTAAAATTGCCTATTACCAACATGTATT
Organism: Oratosquilla oratoria; assembly: GCF_046742065.1. Lineage (NCBI taxonomy): Eukaryota > Metazoa > Arthropoda > Malacostraca > Stomatopoda > Squillidae > Oratosquilla > Oratosquilla oratoria. The sequence goes on along the minus strand of NW_027467717.1, from coordinate 1,364,443 downwards.
CACCTTTTTCTTGATCCATTACCTGACTTAAATCATCATAGAACTCAATTTAATTGTCTGCACTCTGTGAAGTCGGTGCATAAACCTGAATTATTTTTAGTGTACCTTTTACATACCTTTATTACAATCCAAAACTATCTTATAAACTAATGAACTTTACTATGTTACCAGCAACCTTTCAGTTTATCAAGAATCCTACACCACTAAATCTTTCTTTTTCCTTACTTGCATAGTAGAATAGGTAGTGACTATGTTGTAACTACATCAGTTTTTCTTCCGCTCTTTGGACTTCACTCAGTCCCACAATGTCCCACATGATTTTGTCTAGTTCTTTCATTAAACTCTCCACCTCTCTGCCAGTTGGTTTCTGGCAGTGTGTGTATGTGTATGTATATATATATATGTATACACACAGTCATATAAGTGTTAATATTTATTTCTTGTGCAGATTATTTACTTATTAAATTTTTATCCATCTATTTTTTAAATTATTCCTTATCTTTTAATCATTTATTACTATTAATTTAGGATATAGTATTAGGATGGTTTGGACACATGGAAAGAATGAGTGAAGAAAGACTAGTAAAGGAGGTATGGAAGGCAGATGTGGAGGGAGTGAACATGAGGGGACGTCCTAGGATGAGATGGATGGATGGGGTGAAGGGGGCTTTGGGGAAGAGGAGAATGTCTGTTGAGGAAGGACGGGAGAGGACAGAAGACAGGGGTGAATGGAGAATGGTTGTATATGGAAGATGTTGTGATGCATGAGGTGGATTGGACGGGGGGATGGGGGGTGAGGTAGTGTGTGTGAGCAAAATTTTGACGCAGCCCGAGGGGATTTCTCCCCGTCCTCTTATATGGGGGGACGGAGAGGGGGGGGTCGCCAATTTAATGAAGTGGCCTTGCTGTGGATGTGCTGTGTCTTGTGACACTGCTTCTGACCCAGGGCAGTGGACAGGGTGCAGGGATGACCCGTCATCTAGGAGGTGCTAAGATGGGAGGGAGGGTGGAGGGGTGTGGAGTGTTTTCGGGGATGGAATGGGTGGGAATGATTTTATGCCTTTTCCTTTTTGGCTACCTCCCTGGTAAGGGGGAAGAAGCCTTGGTATATGTATGTATGTACTATTAATTTTTATGCCTTTCACTTTGGCTACCTCCCTTGTAAGGGGAGAAGGCCGTTGGTATATGTACGTATGTATTTATTTATTTATTCATTTTCCCTCATATATTTTAATTTTTTCACCCATACAGTCAAAAGGTTATTAAGCCCTGTCGTATCGATGCGGATGGAAAAGTGCGAGCAGTGGACCACATTTTGGAGCTCCGGGAGGGGCTGAATTGCCCACCATCCAACAGAGCGAATCATAACGACTCAGACTCAGACTGAAGAGACCACAGAATTGACGCAAGCTGTGAATCTTCTCTCAAGTCCAGAGGAACACACGGTGGTCGTTGCAACCTCCCAAGGGACGGGATTCAGTACTGCGTGTATGCTCCTGCCGTATAATGTGGAGGAACCTTTGAAATCTCAGTGTTGACACTTAGATTCTTCAGGGTGAGATTCAGATCCTTATATGTGGATTGGAATCGAGGAAAGATGGAGTAATGTGCCATAAGGAGTTGTGATAATAGGAATCAAGTCATCTGGCAGTAGCGACCCCTCTGCAATGGTGAACCTCCCTGTGTCTCTTCACATTCTTTCTTAATATGGTGAGAAAACCTTGATATGTCTATGTCCCATGTAAGGAAAATATTGAGAAAAAAAGAAAGAAAAAATATATATATGTATATTTATATTCATATTCAACAGATGACCCAGAAAAAGAGTACACACTACTCTCACCATTGAATAGGCTGCTAGCCATATGTGAAATGTGATTTTTTTTTTCTGAGAAAGTAATAAAATGTAAAGGAAAAGTTGTAGAAGATTTAAAACATTGCAGATGTATTAATTTGTCATACTGTCCACTTAGATTTTTTGTTGTTGTTGTTGAATAATGTTATCAGTAGTCCCTTTGAAACATGTGACTGTTTATCATAGTTTTTTTGTTAGCTTTAAAAGCAGTATATGGTTTGGGTATTAGGTGATAAAGAAAATATTCAGGTCAAAAGAATTGTAATACTTTTAATAGGAGAGTACTATGGCAAGGTCATCATCTTTAGCAAGTGAGTCTGCATCCAGTTGAGTAATTCTGTTAACCTCTTGAATATGATGATGCCTACATATGTATCATGAGCCGCAAGTGCGGCATATGATGATGCTGGCATTGGCTTCCTCATCATATTTATTTTACCATTGTAGCTGAGTGACCCCCGTATTCTGTGAACAGCCTTGATCATGTTTTCTGTAACGTTATATTTGTTCAGGGTGAAAGAGAACGTATTTTGTAATGAGTGAATTTTGAAGCATCATCATACATTAGGCAGCCTGATGTGTGCATGAATATTTGACTTATATTGAAGAGGTTAATAGTCTGACTTTAGTCTGTATATATATATTTTTTTTTATGGCACTCATTAGCTACTTGTGTCCTCCAAAGAGACATGCTCTCTCAAATAACCCCTTCTTGTAACACCCTTTTAACTTTAGATTGTGTGAATTTATTGTCATCTCTGAACCTCTGAGATTAATAGTGATTGATCTGCAAGGGGGAGGAAGATCTGAAAAAAGTAGAGGTGTATTCACTGATGCAGGCAGTACACTACAACCAACAGGGCTGGAGGAATGAAAGATTTTCCTTGGCCTGTTAAAGCCAATAGTGAGTCATAAAGTTTTGACCTAATATGTCATCAGAACAAAGTTCAGTCAATTCACCCAGTAGATTTAGGTTGACTGTGTAACGTCCCTTCACAGGGGAGATAAGGGCTGTATTACACCCTCAGTCTAGGTACATGGCAACCAATGGGCTTGCAGTGCCTGCCTTTTGGATTGTGACTAAAGGCCAGTTACTTTATTGACATGGCAACCTTCCCTCATCCTCTTAAAGTGAAAACAGAAAAGACGAGGTGAAGTCGCTTCTGGCTCCATCAATTTATATTCTATTCACAGCCATTCTCCACTCACACCTATCTCTTCCCTTTTCCTTTCCATGCTCAGCAATCATTCCCCTTTTATATAAGACTCTATTCACCAAATCCGTCTCATTCTTGGTCTTCCCCACAAGTTCATTCCCGCCACCTCTAGCTCCCACAGTCTTCTTGCTAGTCTCTCTTTATTCTTTCTTTTCATGTGCCCAAACCATCCCAGTATTCTTTCATCTACCACCTCCCTTTCCACCCAGTTCTCCTCCACCTCCTCATTTCTCCTTCTATCCATCCTAACACCCACCATACTTCTTAAACATTTCATCTCAAACGCCTGCCAGCTGACAGACATATCAACAGGATTGTGGGAGAGACATATGGACTACTGCAGAAGGTGAAAGTGGCATTCCATTATATGGATGAAGAAATGATGAAAAACTCATCACAACCCTGATACATCCAAGACTGGAATATGCATCAGTGGTATGGTCCCCACACAGAGTGAAGGATATGAGCAAGATTGAGAGAATACAAAGGTCAGCAACCAAACTTGTCCCCAGCCAGGCAGATAAACCATACGAGGAGAGACTAAAAGCAGTGAGTCTACTAACTTTGAAAGATCGACGAGAAAGAGGTGACATGATTCCAGTGTTCAGGTCACTAAAGGGGATAGATTGCGTTGTTAGAAGACATCTCCTGATTAAAGATGAGAGGGCATTAAGAGGTCATAGAAGTAAATTAAAAAGGACCACATGTCGAAAGGATGTGAAGAAATACACTTCCATATAGATGTATAGATATGTGGAATAGCTTAGGCGATATAGCCCAAGCTCAAACAATACATGAGATCAAATCTAAATATGATAATTGGAAATCAAAGATATAGATTAAGATGGAACCATACGTGAATTTGAGTCTATATAGGTATGTATGTTAAAAAGTTAGAGAATTGGAGACAGGCGGGACCCAACAAGCATTGCTCCTTTCCTGTATAATATAATTTGGTAAATAAATACATTAAAATTTCTCCTTTCTGTCTCCCTTAAATAAATCTCTGCCCCTTAAGGTGTCAGGCACAATCACCTCTTTGTGCAGTATTCTTTTTGCATCCTTCTCCAGATATCTCGTGACATTTTTCATTACTCCCAGACATTTACTAGCATGCCCCCACTCTTCCATTCTCTGCTACATTCTCCAGTTTGACATACAAACAAAGATTGGATGACCCCCACTCTTCCATTCTCTGCCACACTCTCCAATTTGACATACAAACAAAGATTGGACGAACTAAATCTACCAACCCTGGAACAAAGAAGAAAAAGAGGTAATTTGCTAACCATCTACAGAATAATGAAAGGGATGGACATTCTTGATAGAGATGACTTGCTACAGTGGGACAGAAGAAAAACAAGAGGACATGAGAAAAAACTTAAGAAGGATGGTTACAGAAGAGATCTGAAAAAGAATAGCTTCCCACACAGAGTGATAGATATCTGGAACAAAGTGAATGAGGAAACAGTGAGTGCTTAAACTATTCATGACTATAAGAACAAACTGGATGCGGAAAGGTACAACAGCGGGTCACTATGAGCATAGCTCTCTTCCCGTAAAATGCAACTAGGGAAATACGTATGACCCTACATATTTAAAACTATCCACTTCCCCTAATCTCTCTAAGACTTCTAGCTTATTGCCACCCTCACCTCTTGTGTTTCCCATCATGTTTTTACCCAAAATTTACCTTTAACTTCCTATCAAATACCTTCCTAAACTCTGTCACTGCTTTAGACCCTTCTCTGTCAGAAGATAAATATATATGTATATATAAGTGGTATTAAAATTAACAACATTCTGACAGTTGATCTTGTTTGTATTTTCAAGGTTTCTGACAATAATCGTGCCATTTGGGTGAGTGGGCAAAGAAAAGTTCACCAAATACATCCATTTAATTTTCAATATTTTATCTACATGGAGACATCAGGAAAAATATGGAATATGCAATAATAAATGTTTTGGTAGTAGGAGATTTGCTGCTAAAGTAGGAGATAAACCAATAGACAGAGTGGTTAGGAAGTGTGGAGTGACAGGAAAAAATCAGGGGAGAGTTGATAGTGGAGACAAGCACATGTACACATGGGAGAGGGTGGTTGGTAGGAAGAGTATGAAGAGTCTTGGATGTACATGTTCTTAGGGGAGAAGGTGGGGGAATACCAGATAATTTTTTGGTGGAAGGTAAGTTGAGTGTGGAAGGTAGATGGAGAAAGAGGAAAAGGATAGAAGGTATGGAGGTGCTTAGAGTAAACTGCTTCAATGAGAAGTACAAGAAGCTGAGAGAAGAGTGGGAGGAGGTGAAGGATAGAGGATTAGGAGAGGGACAGAGGGAATAGGTGAGGAACAGTGGGTTTTGGAAAGGTAGGAGTTGCATGGATCAAATTTTTTGTTGTAAAACAGACTTGTAAGAAGGCTTTAGCAAAGGGTTAGGATGATTTTTAAGACTTATGGATCTGGAAAAGGCTTATGGCAGGATAGACGGGCACTGTGGGAGGTTTTGCAGATATATGGTATCAGAGGAAAGCTGTTAAGAGCAGTCAAGAGTTTTTACTAGAGAAGTAGAACCTGCGTTAGAATTAGAAAAGGAGAGTGGGTAGTTTGAGGTAAAGGTAGGACTTCAACAGGGATGTGTTATGTCTCCATGGCTGTTTAATATGTACACAGATAGGGTGGTGTGGGAGGTAAATTCAAGAGTAATGGGCAGGGGATTGGAGATGGTTAAAGAAAATGGAGAAAAATGGGAGGTAAACCAGTTGTTGTTTGCTGATGACATTGCACTAGTGGCAGGATCAGAGAGGAAATTAAGGAAGTTAGTGTTGGAGTTTGGGAAGGTGTGCAAGAGAAGAAAGTTGAAGGTACATGTGGGTGAAAGTAAGGTGATGAGATGTACAAGGAGAGAGGATGCCAGCAATTTGGAAGTGATTATTAGAGGAAAGAGGCTGGAGGGAGTGAACAGCTTTAGATACTTGGGGTCACATGTGGCAGGAATGGGAGAAGTGGAGGTGGAGGTAGATTGTAGATTGAGAGAAGCAAGTAAGTGCCTTGGGGGATTAAAATTGTCATGAGAAATAGACATTTGGGAATGGAAGCTAAGAGGAGAAGGGGTGGTTGAGCTGACAGCACTATATGGGGCAGAGACATGGAACATATGAGAGGAAGAGCTTAAATGTGTTTTGAGATTAAATGTCTGAAGTATGGTAGCGGTTACAAGGTTGTATAAAGTGAAAAATGAGGTGAGGAGGAGAGTGGGGGTGGAAAAGGAAATGGGAGATAGGGTTGATGAAAGAGTACTGGGATGGTTTGGACACAATGAAAGAGTGAAGAAAGTAAAATGTAGACATGGATGGAGTGAATGGGAAGGGAAGACCAAGGATGAAATGGATTGGGTAAAAGGGACATTGAGCAAGAATGGGATGTATATTGAGGAAGAAAGGGAGAAGAATGAAGATAGGGGTGAGTGGAGAAAGGCTGTGTGTGGATGATGATGTGATGCATGGAAGAGAATGGGTGGAGATAGGGGGAATTAGGGAGCAGTTGTGTGTGAATGATATTTTGGTGCAGCCCAAAGGGATTTCTCCCTGTCCTTAACCTAAATGTATGAGGGGACACAGAGAATGGGTCACTGATTAAATGAAACAGCCTTGCTGTGAATGTGCTGTGTCTTGCTGCATTGCCTCTGACCCAGGGCAATGGGCGAGATGCAGGGATGATCCGTCATCCAGGAGAAGCTAAGATGAGAGGAATTTAGGGAGGTGGGGGTGAAAGGGGTGGTATGGGTGGAAGTGGAATTATGCCTTTTGACTTTAGCTACCTCCCTTGTAAGGAGGGAAAAAATCCCTTGGTATATGTATGTACAAACATACAAAGATGAAGACAAAAGCGTAAGAGGTTACAATGATTCAACATAATGGGAGTAGTACAATAAGGAATTTAACTCGAGTTCACTAGCATACTGGTTTATATTGTTCTGAGGAGCAGAGATCTTGTAATGCATCTGATAGTCATTTGGAGGGTTGGGGCAGTAGAAGTAGTGTGAGAATGGTGGAGATGGGGAAGATGGAGGGATTGGGTGAGAGGAGGAGGAGGAGGGTTGGTTCACCTGCCTCAGTGGGTGGAGAGAATTGTTGTTGAACAGGCTGATGCTTGAAATCATGTTAGATTAGATATTGATTTTTTTTCTCTTACATGCATGGCTTCTAAAAGTTATAGTCTTCATCAGTCTCTACTACTAGCAGTTATTTTCATGCATTTAACTAAGTTCTCTTGGTTAATGACACATGACACATTTATGATAATATTGCATGTGGTGTTTGATAGCCCCATTTTGTAAATGCATGGAAATTCACCCATTGAGACTGCACCTGGTATATCCAATGTAGATTGAGTTGTGAGGTATGTAGTCCTTGATTAAACACTTAAATTTGAATGCTACATTAGTGTTAGAGGTGGCCTTAGTAATACATTACAAATTATTTCTTATAACCGATGAGTTAGTTTTTGGATACGTGTAGTAAAGTACCACACAGATTTGTTCATCAGTAGTGGTGGGGAGACAGTTCTTAGTCATGATGTCTTTTATTACTTTTTCATCTTTTATAGACCTCTGTGTAATACATGTTAATGTATTGAGTCTTGGGGGGATTTTTTGGGAAGAAAAATTATCATGCAACAATAACATCTATTACCACAAAATTTTCACAGAGGCAAATAAAAAGGATGAAAAAATAACAAAAGACATCATTACTAAGCTTAAAATGTAACCCCACCAGTAAGGTAGTTTACTACACTAACCCAAAAACTAGCTCAATGGTTATGAGAAATAATTTGTCTTGTAATATTGAAGCCACTTTCAAGACCATAGTATATGAGTTTAAGTTTTTAATTGAGGACTGCATACCTCACAACTCAAGCTACATTGGACATACCAATTGCAGTCCCAGAAGAGAAATTTCCATGCACTTACAAAATGGGGCTATCAAACACCACATGTAAAATTATCATAAATGTGTCATTAACTGGGAGAACTTAGTTAAAGGCACAAAAATAATTGCTAGTATTAGAGATTCATGAAGACTAAAACTTTATGATGCTATGTATATAAGAGAAAAAAATATTATCAATATCCAATCTAACAGGATTTCAAGCATTAGCATACTCAATGACAGTTCTCTTTCTTGCAAACCTCATGTGATAAATCCTCCACCCCCCCCCTCCTCTGCCACAGAGGTGAACCAACCCTCCCCCTCTCACCCAATCCCACCATCCCCCCCCCCTCCCTAACACTGGTCAGGTAGAGGCAACTGTTCCCATCTCCACCACTATCCCAAATGACCATTAGATGCAATACACGATCTCAGATCTCCAGAACTACGTAAGCCAACACACTAGTGAACTTGAGTGTCATTTGTTATTGTAAGTCACTGTTTCCCAACCCTGGGGTTGCGACAAGCATTTTTCCTGGGGTTGCCAAGACATATTGTATAGTAAATTTTTTTGTTGCTTCCAAATTCGTATTGCTATAATAAAATTCAATGATGTTAACTTTGTCTTTTATAACCTTACATTACCTTTCTTACACACGTAGCATAATGGAATTTGGAAAAAGGAAAAATAGAGTATCGGGTCAATATAGAATTGGAAACAAAGAAGTCAAAAAGGTTTATTCAGAAAGGGATCTGGGAGTGATCATCTCAAGTGACTTGACACCTGATAAACATGTCATTAAATTATTTGGAGAGACTTTTAACTTGTAGATCAATGAAAGTGGCCTTTGACTACATAGATGAGATGGTTAAAAAAATTGTGGTTACATTGATAAGACCTAAACTAGAATATGCTGCAATACTGTGGGCACCTAGCACAAAGAAGAACATAAGAAAATTAGAAAGAATCCAAAGAGCAGCGACAAAAATGGCACCTACACTGTCAAATCTGACATATGAACAAAGATTGGAGAAATTACATCTGTCAACACTGGAACAGAGAAGAGAAAGAGCTGATTTGTTGACCATTTACAGAATTATGAAAGGGATGGAAATTCTCGATAGAGATGACTTGTTAAAGTGGGACAAGAGGACATGAAAAGAAACTAAAGAAGGGCAGTTACAGAAGAGACCTGAAAAAGAATAGTTTCCCACATAAAGTGATTGATGTCTGGAACAAACTAAACGGAGAAACAGTGAGTGCCAAAACTATACATGATTTTGAAAATAAACTGGATGCAGAGAGATATGAAAACAGGTCACAACGAGCATAGCTCTCCTCCCGTAAAATACAACTAGGTAAATACATGTATTTATTATACTTGTCCCCTACTTTTTACAGTCAGGAACTAGTCATATATATTAACACATATACAAATACTGTAGATTAGTGGGGTCACAGTCATATCATGAGGATCATATTGGGGTCGCCTGAAAAAAAGGTTGGGAAACACTGTTGTATTACCGTATTTTATGGCTTACAAGACACACTTTTTTTTCCTAAAAAATACCCTGAAAAATGCTAATGCGTCTTCCAAGACGAATGTTGTATTGCAAGGCAATACCTAGGCTCATGTAAGCTTGGACACTTGACCGATAGCGACCTGGATTTGTATGTTGAGTCATTACACTATGATGTTAGCTTAAGTACTATTCAATTCAACCTTTTATATTATGTAAACTCAGTACTTAGCTGTTACAAGTATTTCCAATACCATAATCCTTCCTGGAGCCTACTCGGCGTGTGGAGAAAACGGGCCGTTCCCTCGTCTCATAGCAACACACACACACACACACACACTTTCAACGAACGGACGGCTTGAAGAACGTTCTGAAGAAAAGTGCAGATTGTGGATCCCAACGCAAAGAGAAGTGCCTTTTTGTATTTGCAGGGTGGGGGGAAATTGCTCGTGGGGTAGTGGGAAAGTAAGGAAAGAGGAGAGGGGGAGGGATTGCTGGGGAAATGGAAGGTAATGAGGAGGTGGAGGAAATGGCCCTGACGGGCCGCCGTAAGGTAGACAAACGACCCCAAGACGAGTTGGATGATAACGACATGTCTAATAGGAATGTGAAGATTAGAGGTATAGATAGGAGCAATATAGCAGAAAGTGATGAGAATATTTTCAAGGGATTTAAAGAGAGTGGGGGGGGACACAAACCCCCCCCGACTGACAAGACTAGAGAAGAAGGTTGATAAGGTGATCGAGGACTTGGAGAGTAGGTTAGGTCATATGAACACCATTTTACAAAGGGTTGAAAGATTGGAAGAACTGGAAAAGGCGAATAAAAACTTAACTGATGAAATAGAAGAACTAAAAAGACAGTTAAGAGAGGTAAAGGGGGAGAATGAAGAATTGAAGAAGAATAGTAAAGAAAACAGAGAAACGATAGCTAAAGAAAGTAAAAATTGGAAGAAAACTCAAGAAGGAAATAAGATTTCATTCACTGACATAGTCAAACAGCAATTGAAAGAACATACTGAAGACTCAGTTATTAAAGTGATGAGACAAAAGGAGAATATAGTAAGGGATTTAGCAGACAAGAAGAAATGTATAATTATATTAGGAATGGAAGAGAAACACAACACAGATAGAACCACAAGAATCAAAGAGGAAAATGAAAAAGTAAGCCAATTACTAGAATCAGTTCAGGAAGATGAACCAGGAATTATGAAACAAATTGAAGAGAAATTTAGACTCGAAAAGTATAGCACAGACAAGACCAGACCAATTAAGATTAAATTCAAGTCACAAACAACGGCAGAGAATATCTTATCCAAAACAGGGAAACTAGCAACAAGTGAACAATACAAAAAGATATGGATAAAAAGAGAAATGAATAAAGAGGAAAGAGAGGAAGAAAAGCAGAAAAGACTGGAAGCTAAGACAAAAAACGAGAACAGAACGGAGTCAGAGAAAGAGAGATTCTATTGGAGAGTAGTGAACATGAAACTAAGGAAGTTCGACATACAAAAGAAAAACATAAGGGAAACAGAGAACACAATGGAAGTGGCAGAAAACTAAGAGTGTCTTACACAAATATAGATGGATTAATAACAGGATTGAATGAGCTGAATGATTATTTGAAAGAAAAAGAACCGGACATAATGGGAATTGTAGAAACAAAATTAAAAGGCCCACTACCACCCAACAGTGTAGGACATGATGCATACAATTATTGGATTAGAAACAGAGAGAAAAAACAAGGGGGTGGAGTTATGTTCCTGACTAAGAAGGATATAAACGTGAAAGGTGTCATATATGGAAAGAATACAGTAGAGATGATTATGATAGAAGTGGAAGACAGAGATAAGAAGAGCAGAAAACTTGTGATCAATTATGTGCCTCCGAAAACAGCCTCATGGGAGGAGAGTGAATATAAAAGTATGCTAGAGGACACAAAGATAGCATTAACTAAAATAATGGAAGACGGAGGAAGAATAGTTATGATGGGCGACTTTAATTGCAAAGAAATCTGCTGGGAAGAAATGACAGTAAAGAGTGGTGATGACTCATGGGGAAATGCTCTACTTGAGATGATTACTGACCATTCAATGACACAATGGATACAAGAGAACACTAGGTATAGAAATGAAGAAGAACCATCGAGACTAGACTTAATAATTACATCTGAACCTAGAATAGTGGACAAGATTGAATATAAAACACCAATAGGTAAAAGTGACCACATATTGATTGAACTGGAACTTAATGAAGAAAAATATATCAAAAGAAATGAACAATATAGAAAAGGAAGAATGATGTATGAAAAAACAAACTTTGATAAAATAAGAGAATTCTTCCAACAAGAAAACTGGGAAGAAATATACAAAGAAGAAACATCAGTGGAAGAGAAATGGAATATTTTGACAAAAATTTACAAAAAATGAGTGGAAAAGTATGTCCCAAGACAAAAACAAGAAAAAGAATATGTAAAATGCTGGTACAACAAAAGTTGTAGGGAGTTGAAAGACAAAAGAGACAAAGCCTGGACCAGATGGAAAAAAGACAGACCTGAAAAATGGAAAATATATACGGGTTATAGAAATGAATATGTACAAAAGTGCAGAGAGGAAAAGAGAAAATATGAAAAAGATGTTATAGAAAAGTGTAAAGATCAACCAAAACTATTCTACAGATTTGTAAACAATAAACTGAAAAACAAACAAGACTTGGAGAAATTGAGACAAGGAGGAGTTGAATACACTGAGGAAATGGAAATGGCAGAAATTATGAACAAACATTTTAAATCAGTGTTTACAAGGGAAAATATACAACCTGAAGAGATTGAGTGGAAAGAAAAAGTCCCCCCTATGGAAGAAATAGAAGTAACAAAGAATGAAATATTGACACACTTGGGTAATTTTGATGTCAGAAAATCGCATGGGCCAGATGAAATAGCAAACTGGATTCTGAAAGAATGTAGGAATGAACTGGCAGACAAAATACATAGCATAATAAGCAGTTCCTTAAAAGAAGGAAAAGTTCCAGAAGATTGGAAAAAAGCAAATATAGTACCTATATATAAAGGAGGAAATAAAGAAGAACCTACCAACTATAGACCAGTCTCTCTAACAAGTACAATAGCAAAAATTTGAGAAAGAATTATCAAAAGTAGATGGGTAAAATACTTGGAAAAAAACAACATACTAAATCCAAGGCAATTTGGATTCAGACAAGGACGGTCATGCGTCACCAATTTAATATGTTTCTATTCAAGGCTAATAGATATAATACAAGAAAGAGATGGATGGGCTGATTGTGCATTTCTAGACCTAAAAAAAGCTTTTGACAAAGTACCACATAAGAAGTTGCTTAAGAAATTAGAATATGAAGGAGGAATACAAGGTAAATTGCTAAATTGGATGGAAGACTTTTTGCAAGAAAGAAAAATGAGAGTAGTGATAAGAGATCAGCACTCAAAATGGAATGAAGTAAAAAGCGGTGTCCCGCAGGGAACAGTTCTGGCCCCAATAATGTTTGCTATATATATTAATGATATGGATGAAGGAATTGAAAGCTATATGAGCTTCTTTGCAGATGATGCAAAACTACTGAAAAGAGTGAAAACTGAAGAAGATTGTGAATCACTACAGAGAGATCTAAATAAAGTACAAGAATGGAGTAGGAAGTGGGAGATGGAGTTCAATACAAAAAAGTGTAGTATAATGGAATTTGGAAAAAGCAAAAACAGAATAACAGGATCATATAATTTGGGAGAAGAAGGAATAAAAAAAGTAGAAAATGAGAAGGACCTGGGAGTCATTGTTATGAATAATATGTCACCTGAGAAACATATAAATAAGATTTTTGGAGAAACTTATAATTTAATAAGAACAATCAAAGTGGCATTTACATACCTGGATGAAGAAATGGTGAGGAAAATCCTAATCACCCTGATAAGACCAAGATTAGAATATGCAGCAACGATATGGTCACCAAGTACAAAAAAATGTATAAAAAAACTTGAAAGAATACAAAGAGCAATCACAAAACTGGCACCAACACTCTCAAAACTATCATATGAAGAGAGACTACAAAAACTTAAACTACAGACACTAGAGCAAAGAAGAGAGAGAGGAGATTTGATAGCTATTTACAGAATCATGAAAGGCATAGAAATTACTGATAGAGAGAATCTGATAAAATGGGATGACAGAAATACAAGAGGACACGGAAAGAAAATAAAAAAAGACAGCTATAGAAGAGATTTGAAAAAGAACAGCTTTCCTCACAGAGTAATAGACAGTTGGAACAAGTTAGATGAGAAAGTGGTGTGTGCAAAAACAATACATGAATTTAAAAATAGTTTAGATAAAATGAGATATGAAGACGGGACCCCACGAGCATAGCTCCCCTTCCCGTAAAATACAACTAGGTAAATACAACTAGGTAAATACATACACACGAACGCACGCAAATGCCAGGTGCCTTTATCAGTTACCACCAGGCTATCACACGTGTCATAAGATTTTTTGTCCTGGAAATTACCACCCATGGCTAGTTCATCAAAACGGTTTAGTTATACTATCGCATACAAGCTACAAGTTATATGGTATGCCAAAGAACACTGTAAAAGAGCAGCAGAAAGACACTTTGGACTGCCGCCTACCGAAAAAATGATTCGGCAGTGGAGTTCTATATATCTACATCCATATTTTTGACATTTTTATTTTATTTTTATGAAAATAAAACCACCCTTGGACGATGAAAAATGTATAGTATATTTACTAATCACCAACCAGTATCATCGCCATACAAACAAAATCAGACAAGTGATTTCATAATGTAAACAATACGTCCAATACGTGTCGTCCTTGCTTCTTATGTTTTTGTGTTCAGTGGTTGGGTATATGGTGAATGTGTTCTTGTATGAGAATGACTTCTTTTTTTCTTAGAAATTTCTTTCAAATATTAGGGTGCGTCTTCCATGATGCAGCGTCTTGCAAGCCGTAAAATACGGTACATCCTTATTTTATATCATTGTAATTTTTTTTCTTTTTCGGATATTCCAGATTTTTCCTGAGGATGTCTCTAGACAAAACATTGAGAATTAAATGGATGTATTTAGTGAACTTGTCTTTGCTCACCCTCCCCAAATGGTTGGATCATTGTCAGAAACCTTAACTATGAACAAGATTATCAACTGTCAGAATGCTGTCAATTTTAATACTACATGTATACAATAGAATCTGCTTCTATACAGGACAGAAACATGGAACATGAGAGAGGAAGAGTGAAGGAGTTTGAATGTGTTTGAGATGAAATGTCTGAGAAGTATGATAGGGGTTACTAGGCTAAATAGTGAGAAATGAGGAGGTGAGGTGGAGAACAGGGATGGAAAGCAAGCTGGGAGATAGGGTTGATGAAAGAGTACTGGGATGGTTTGGACACATGGAAAGAATGAGTGAGGAAAGATTGGTAAAGGAAGTGTGGAAGGCGGAGGTGGAAGGAGTGAATATGAGGGGGCATCCTAGGATGAGATGAATGGATGGGGTGAAAGGGGCTTTACAAAAGAGAGGAATGTCTGTAGAGGAAGGACGGGAGAGGACAGAAGATAGGGGTGAATGGAGAAGGGTTGTGTATAGATGAGGCTGTGATGCATGAGAGGGAGTGGGTGGGGGATGGGGGGTGAGGAAGTATGTATGAGAAAAAATTTGACGCAGCCCGAAGGGATTTCTCCCCGTCTTCTCCTTTTCTGCAAGAGGGGACGGAGAGGGGCGGTCACCAAATTTATGAAGCAGCCTTGCTGTGGATGTGCTGTGTCTTGCGACACTGCTTCTGACCCAGGGCAGTGGACAGGGTGCAGGGATGACCCGTCATCCAGGAGGTGCCAAGATAGGAGGGAGGGAGGAGGGTGGAGGGGAGTGGAATATATAGGAAATGGAATAGATGGGAGTGGTTTCTATGCCTTTTTCTTTTTGGCTACTCCCCCTGTGTAAGGGGGAAAAAGCCTTTGGTATATGTATAAAAGCCCAAAAAACATTCTTACCTTTTGCTTAGGCTTTCTTGCATATCTGCCTTACCAGGAAAGTAGAAACTGATAAGGACTGTGAAGCACTGCAGGAAGACCTGAACAAGGTATGGAACTGGAGTCAGAAATGGGAAGTGGACTTTAATACTAAGAAGTGTAGCATAATGGAGTTTGGAAAAAGCAAAAACAGAATATCAGGAAAATATACAATTGGAACCAAGGAAGTAAAGAAGGTAGGATCCGAAAAAGATTTGGGGGTAATTATCACAAACGACTTGTCCTATGATAAACAGATTAACAAAATTGTCGGGGCGACTTACAACTTGCTAAGATCAATAAAAGTGGCATTTGCATACTTGGACGAAGACACAATAAAAAAAATATTGGTTACATTGTGGTCCCCCAGTATCAAAACGAATATAAAGAAAATAGAAAGAATCCAGAGAGCAGCTACAAAAATGGCACCTGCACTTGCAAACCTATCATATGAGGAGAAATTGGCTAAACTGGAGTTACCGACGCTGGAGCAAAGAAGAGAGAGAGGTGACCTACTGACCACCTACAGAATCATGAAAGGCACAGAGATACTTGATAGAGAAGACTTACTAAACTGGAACAAGAGAAGCACAAGAGGGCATGGATAGAAAATAAAAAAAACAGCTATAAAAGAGAACTGAAGAAAAACATTTCCCACATAGAGTATTGGACACTTGGAACAAACTGGACAATGAAATAGTATGCACAAAAACCATTCATGAGTTTAAAAGCAAACTAGACACTGCGAGATACAAAGGCAGGACACCACAAGCATAGCTCCCCTTCCCGCAAAATACAACTAGGTAAATACAAAAATCTGATCCACACAACCCCTACCTTTCCTAAACCCATACTGTTCTACACCAATTACTCCCTCTGTTCCTCTATTAATCCTTTAAATCAAAACCCTCTCATAAGCCTTCCTAACGACACTCAACAAACTATATATGCATGAATATACAGTACATTACATGCATATACCAAAGGCTCTTTCCTCCTTACAAGAGAGGTAGCCAAAACACAAAGACATAAAATCCACTCCCACCCATACCATCCCCCACATACTCCACTGCCATTTACCCCCCTCCCTCCCCCTTATTTGGGTCCTCCTGGATGATGGGTCATCCCTGCATCTCACCCGCTGCCCAGGGTAAGAAGCAGTGGGCAGCACATACACAGCAAAGCTGCTTCATTAAATCACCAACCCGCCTCTCTGTCCCCTCATGCAGAAATGTAGATGGGGAGAAATCCCTTTGGGCTGCATCAATTTACACATATGAATATATATACATAGGTAAACACCTAGGAGATAGCACACCTACAAAAACACTTATATTTTTCAACAAAATCAGCTCCCAGTATAGTAGCAGCTTTTTTTACTGCAAATGATAATAAAAAAGGAAACCTGCAATACTATTATAGTTTATTGCAGCCTGCCACACTATTGGATAATGAAAATATTACAAGAGCTTTAACTAGAAATCTGACATAAAAAGAAATAACCATTATGAAATGTTATGTTCATAACATTTTCCTGAGACAAAGTGTAAAATTCAGTCACCTAAATTGTGACTAATAAGAATTTCAAATAAAAATATCTATAGTATAAATATGGTATGTGCTATACAAAAATTATATTCACTAATATAAGCCACATGCAATATAAAAAAGTTGACCTATTACAGTCCACTGCACAACCTATGCCACAACAGATCACAACCTATTCCTGTGACTGCCAGGACCAATGATGAATATCCGGAAGTTGTGGTCCTGCAAAATGTGTCGGAGTCATTCCTGCCAACCATCCTCGAAACCTGTCAATACTCTTTCATCTAGAGGTGTGCCTCTGAAGGCATGACACTTACGGTGGTATTCTTGAAAAAAATTCTTTCCTTATATAAATCCTTGGAAGGGAAAGATTTATATAAGGAAAGAATGATTTTTTAAGAATACCACTATAAGAATCTTAGTGGAAGGGAAAGATTTATATAAGGAAATAATTATTTTTTTAAGAATACCACTGTAAGAATCTTACAGTGGTATTCTTAACAAAAATTCCTCCCTTGTATAAATCTTTCCCTTCCAAGGATTTATATAAGGAAAGATTTTTTTAAGAATACCACTAAGTTTCCAGACCAAGCCATCTCTCTACCAACTTTTGACTGCATTTCCTCCATCTTTGCACAAAAAGATAAACATCTAAGCAAGATGCTGTAATGACTGCCATTTATTTTCTATTGTTTGTTTGTTATTATTTGTCTGTTTATTTGCTTGAATTTCATTTATTATTATTTCTCTGTCAATTTATTATTATTTACTATTTACCTGTTTGTTTATTATTTCACTATACCTAAGCATTTATTTTATTCATTATTTATATTATTATAATTTTTATTTTTTTATCATTATTATATTTCATTTTGCATCCGACCTAGTTATGGACCAAAAAGTCTCCTGTTGGCATGCTCCGCCTTTGTAATCCTTTGTAAAAGAGCTGACAATCAGCAACTGCTCCCCTCCTCATGCTCCTATAAACCAGCAATTAGAAACAGTCCCACACACAAAATAATTGTTGCCGCAAGTATCAGTGTGGAAAGCCTGCAGCCCCACAATAGCTGCCACGAACCATCAGACCCTCTGGAAAGAAACCTTGAATTGTTGATTCTGTTGTATTGATGTATTTACCTAGTTGCATTTTGCGGGAGGAGAGCTATGCTCATAGTGACCCGCAGTTGTATCTTTCCACATCCAGTTCTTTCTTAAAATCATGTATAGTCTTAGCACTCACTGTTTCCTCTTTCAGTCTGTTCCATGTATCCATTACTCTGTGTGGAAAGTTGTTTTTTTCAGATACCTTCTGTAACTGTCTTTCTTAAGTTTCTTCTCATGTCCTCTTGTCTTTCTTCTGTCCAATTTTAGTAAGTCATCCCTATCAAGAATTTTCATCCCTATGTCATCAGCTCAAAGTACTGGGAGGAAGTGAACAACTGCCAGCTGTCAGCTCTCAGTGTATGGAAAAGCGTAAGGACCACATGTGAAGTTGTTTGAAATCTTGACCCCAGTCTGGAGAACAAGTGTCAATACTTCAGGGCAGCTGATGGAGGTGAGGGGGTTGTGAGGTTTTGAATAATAGGAATCTCCATCCTCCAGAATCACTATAAGCAAAGATTTGCCACTGATCCCTCCCACACTCGTGCAAAAGTCCAAAACCTCTTCCTATAGAGATCAACAGGAGGGGGGACAAGGACTGTTACCAGCTGTTGCAGGGCTGGGATTTTATGTCATTTGAATTCAAGGAAACAACTGTTATTATTATTATTCAATGACTACTTCTGAATGGAATTACTGGGTGGAAAAAGTCTGTAGCAGTTGCATGGCAATCAAGAGTGGTCTAGTTAGATGGGGCCATGATTTGTTTTGCCATAGAATGTGTCTTTGTTGTTGTTGGTAGTAGTAATAAATAAAAATAATTATCTATATACAAAAGGCTTTTTCACCCCTTACCAGGGAGGTAACCAAAGTCAAAAGGCAACTTCCCATCCCCCACCCATTCCACTCCCATCCACCACCCCTTTCCTCCCTCTCATATTAGGTCCTCATGGATGACAGGTCATCCCTGTGTCCCACCCACTGCCCTGGGTCAGATGCAATGCAGCAAGACAAAGCACATCCACAGTAAGGCCACTTCACTTAATCTACAACCCCCACCTCCTCTCTGTCCCCTCATGCAGGAAAAAAAACAGACGGGGAGAAATCCCTTCGGGTTGCATCAAAATGTCATTCCTACACATAACCACTCCCTACCCCCCTCCCCCAATTCCCTTCCTTGCATCACAGTATCATCTATACACAGCCTTTCTCCACTCACACCCATCTCCTACCTTCTCCCTCTTGCTCAATGCCTCTTTCACCCCATCCATTCATCTCATCCTTGGTCGCCCCTTCACATTCACTCCATCCTTCCACACTTCTTTTACTAATCTTTCTTCACTCATTCTTTCTTTCTTCAAGTATATTTCATATATATATATATATATACATATAAAATTAGGTAAACATATATACATATACATATATTATTATACGATGTTTAGTTTTGTGTAGTTTCTTTCCTTATTCAATCAATACATAGTTTTTTCCTTATTCAACCAATCACATATTCAAAATAATTAGTGCTAGTCCTTATATTTACATAGACAAACATACTTAACCAATAATGGCATGTTCCTCACATTGATATACATATTTCATATATAATTCCTATCACTCCACATATTTAAAGCTAAATTTTCTTTAACAACTAATACTACAATACTCAGCGTATCATACAATTCATAGAACATCAGTCAATCTTCACTATAATTGAGTAATAATATAAGGATTTGTAGGCAATGCTGCCTCCACATGAGTCTAAATGGCTCTATCCTCTTTCCTCATGTCTTACAGTAATTTTGTTTCTTCTTTGTGTTTCACATCTACATTTGTCCTTCCACCTACTTTTTCTTTATATATTACTTATTTATATAAACATAAGACAAATAACTTCTATTAACTCTATGATGAAATATTAGTTTCCCTAAGCTGAATATAACTTCCTTGCAGTAACCAAAATTACCAGAGTTGAATATAGATACCAAAGGGTTGACCATCAAGAATCTAAGGCATTGAAAGTGATAAACAATGCACAGTTTTTTACCACATCAACTATGAAGATGTTATAATCCATATATTTGTTCCAAATGCCAAATATTTTCCTGCATTTGGATCTTACAAAATTTAAACACACTCTTCACCAATGACTTTCTGACATGAGCTATGGCCCTTAGAGACCTAAAATACCCTAATTTATATAAATCCTCCAGAAATATAAAAGGAGTGACTATTTTGTTGCAGAGTATTGGGTAATGTCACCCTTTAATTTTGTGCTCTTGAGCAAAGCATGGCTGCCAGCTGTTCGACGTGCTGTCTCCTTCTGTGGATATATTCCATAGCCTCCCACAGCATGTTCACCAGGATCTCGTCACTGGTTTCATCTAGCTGTATGTCAAGGGAAAGCTGTGGGGACAGTCTTGAATATTTTATGCCGCACATGGCGCACCAGGCTCGAGCACGGTCTACAGTTCGGTTGTCTGCCATAGTCGCCTAAAAAAAGAAATCAAAATTATTCATAATTGAAATATCTGACTAGTGTGTGTCATGTATTCGCCTAAAAGAAGAAATACAAAATTATTCGTAATTGAAATATCTGACAAGTGTGTGTCATGTATAGTCGCCTAAAAGAAGAAATACAAAATTATTCATAATTGAAATATCTGACAAGCGCGTGTCATGTATAGTCGACTAAAAGAAGAAATACAAAATTATTCATAATTGAAATATCTGACAAGTGTGTGTCATGTATAGTCACCTACAAGAAGAAATACAAAATTATTCATAATTGAAATATCTGATAAGTTTGTCATGCATAGTCGCCTGAATAAAGAAATACATAAGAATATAAGAATGAATGAGACTGCAAGAAGTCATAAGGCCTACATTAGGCAGTTCCATGTCTATTACCACCTGTCATCCCCATCCATAAAGTTGTCTAACCATTTCTTCAAACAACTGATAGTTTCAGCGCTCACTAGATGGTTACTAAGTCTATTCCGTTCGTTGACCACCCGATTAGTAAACCAATTCTTGCCTATTTCCTAACTCTACAGAAAAGGAGCTATATTCCCTGTTTCCACTGACCAAACTTATCTATAAATTTGTTAATTATTCTAGATCAGACTATATACTCAAGTACAAGTCCATTTTATATAAAGGCAAACCCATTCTGGTTTAGAAATCATTGATTTATGACTGCATTGCTCGATCCAAGTTTCTGAAAGTAATGGAGTACCAAAACAAAGTAATCAATATGCTGACATATAAAATTTACTTCAGAAAACTCCCACTAAAAAATACTT
Source organism: Oratosquilla oratoria (assembly GCF_046742065.1). Lineage (NCBI taxonomy): Eukaryota > Metazoa > Arthropoda > Malacostraca > Stomatopoda > Squillidae > Oratosquilla > Oratosquilla oratoria. The sequence goes on along the minus strand of NW_027467717.1, from coordinate 1,342,923 downwards.
CATAATATATAACATGGTCACTATAGTTACCTGATCAATCAGGAGTTTGGCCATGTTTGATAACCCAAAGGCCATTCTGACAGTTCCCCAAATACTTTCTGGTCTGAAGCAATCAATAGCTTCTACCTGCAATAATAACAAATGTTAATTGGTCAAATTGATGATATGTAAAAGGTGAGACTGATAATGTGAGGCTGTATTTATTCTATTTTATTTTTCATTATATTTATATATTTATTCATTTATTGATACACATACTTCTGTGTGTGTATATATATATATATATATGATGTAAGCAGAGTAGGAAACACAGGAGTCTTAGTCTTGAGTTTATTCCCGACTAGTTTCGCAGGTATGCTTTTTCAAAGGAATGGGTTTACAAACGGGCTGAGGGCATTATATACATGGGGTGGACCTCACTACCTCCTCGTGTTACCATAGTTGGTGACGAGTGTGAACATTACATTGTGGCTTTTAACAATGATGAAATTTTACAATCAAATATGATGATAACACTAATAACAAAGAAATTATTAATAGTAATTGTAACAATAGTATATATATATATATATATATATATATATATATATATATATATATATATACACACACACATCATGAGCTTTTTCCCCTTTACAAGGTAGGAAGTTAAAAGGCAAGTACCACTCCCACCCATTCCACTCCCATCCACCACCCCATTAACCACTCTCATCTTAGATCCTCATGGATGATGGGTCATCCCTGTATCCCATCCACTGCTCTGGGTCAGAAGCAATGCAGCAAGACACAGTACATCCATAGCAAGGCCATTTCACCCCATTCCATCCCCTCATGCAGATAAAAAAAAATAATAATAAAAAAATAAATAAATAAATAAATAAATGAAAAAAATGGAGAGGAGTCCCTTCGAGCTGCATCATAATATTCACACATAACCAATTCCTGTCCTACATCCCCCACCCTCTCCCATCCTTGCATCACAATATCATCTATGCACAGCCATTCTCCATTGAGCCCTATCTCCTGCCTTCTACCTTGCCCAGCAAACATTACCCTCTTGCTCAATGCTCCCTTCACCCCATCCATCCATCTCATCCTCAGTCATCCCTCCAAGTTCACTCCATCTACTTCTGCCTTCCATACATCTTTTACTAATATTACTTCACTCATTCTTCCCATGTGTCCAAACCATCCCAATACTCTTTCATCAGCCCTATCTGCCATCTTTTCCATCCCTGCTCTCCTCCTCACCTCCTCATTTCTCACACTATCCAACCTTGTAACTCCTATCATACTTCTCAGACATTTCATCTCAAATACATTTAAGCTTTTCCTCCACTCATAAATTCCAAGTCTCTGCCCCATACAGTGCTGTTGGCACAATCACCCCTTCATATAGTCTCCTCTTTACATCCATTCCCAAATGGCTATTTCTCATGACACTTTTTAATCCCCAAAGGCATTTGGTTCCTTCTCTCAGTCTACAATCTACTTCCATCTCCACACCTCCCTTTCATGCCACACACTTAAAGGTTGGTAGAGGCTCAGACTCTCAGCACGGTGGTACCGGGTTCAAATCCTGCACAGGGCTGAAATTATTTCAGTATCGCTGTACTTCGAGTCGTTACTCCAACTCTCTTGGGCGGGGAGTTGGGGGTGTGTGTGCATGTAGGGTCATAGCATTACCCATAGATTGGTCATACGAGCTCTGAACTCTCTTTCGGGAGGGAAATAGCTGTCAATCACGAGTCCAACATGTGATCCAAAAAGACCAAGTGAATACCTCCTCCAGCTTGCCTCCTTTAAGACTTACTTCCAACACACTGCCATCCTCTTCTCCAGTGCACCTCATTACTTTTTACCTACATTTACCTTCAAATTTCTCCTTTCACATAGCCCCCAAAACTCCATCATTAACTGGCTTAATCCCTCCTCTGACCTTGCCACAAGTGCAGTGTTGTTGGTAAACAACAACTGGCTCATCTCCCACTTTTCTCTATTTTCTTTAACCATTTCCAGCCCTCTGCCCATTACCTTCTCCTTTACCTCCTACATTACGCCATTCATGCCATGGCAATGTGACACATTCCTGTCACAGTCCCAACTTTACCTCAAACAACTTGCTCTCTCTTATTTCCAATTTAACTTGGGCTCTGCTACTATTGTAAACACTCTTGACTGTTCACTTTCCCTTAATCCCATATATCTGCAAAATCTCCCACAGTGCCTTTCTGTCATAAGCCTTTTCCAAATACATAAAGGCCCAAAAAATATTGTTACCTTTTCCTAAAGTTTTCTTGTTTCCAGATCCATAAAGGCCCAAAAAATATCCTTACCTTTTCCTTAAGCTTTCTTGCATATCTGCTTTACCACAAAACTCTGATCTATGCAATCCCTACCTTTCTTAAATTCACACTGTTCCTTACCAATTACTCCCTCTGTTCTTCTCCTGATCCTCTCAATTAAAACCTTCCCATATGCCTTCCTAACCACACTCAACAAATTCATCCCTCTGAAACAACTACACTCACACTTTTCCCTTGTAAAGCAGAACTATACAGGCACTCTCCCATTCCTCTGGCATTCTATCCTCCCTTAGGCAGACCTTCCCTTAATGTGGTTGTTTAATAACAACCTCACTAACCAGTCCACTATTACTGTACCTCCCTTCTTCAGACATTCCACATTACACACATCCAACACAGGTGCCTTACCTACTTTCATCATTTTCAAAACTACTTGCACTTTATCTTTTCTTATTTCTCCTCCATTTTCCTTTCCCATCACTGTCATTCTCTTAGTGTCTCCCACTGCTACTACCAATCCCTCCTTATCCTCCTCCACTAAATACTCTGCCCCTCTTCCCCTTACCACCTCCTCTTCTGTTAACATTTGTTCATCTGTGCCTTTTACCTTTTGTTCTCCGCTTTACTCACTGCCCCTTCCTCTCTTAACTTCATTCCAAAACGTCTTTTTATTAATTTCAAAACTTTGTCATACTCCTCCCCCATTTTACATCTGTTCTCTTTTACCTTTTATTTTGCTTCTCTTCTTTTTTCTTTTTACCTCTCATATGTTTCTCTCATCCTACTTTGCAACCAGTCCTTGAATCCTTGCTTCTTCTCTTCTACAACCTTCTTCACCTCATCATCCCAATCTTTCCATCTATTCCCTCCCATCCTTATATATATATATATATATATATATATATATATTCATATATACACATATATGCATATACCAAAGGCTCTTTTCTCCTTACATGGGAGGTAGCCAAAAGACAAGGCATAGAAACCACTCCCACACATTCCATTCCTTACATACTCCACTCCACTCTACCCTCTTCCCTCCCTCTTTTTGAGGGGGGGTTGTCATTTACTTATCTCAACACAATGAATTTCTTTATTTGATAAAGTCACTATCTAGTTTGGGAAGTTGGAATAAATAATGTTACAATTCTTTATGATTACAGTGAACCTGTAAATCAAAATCATGATAAACATGTTTGTATAAAAAAAAAAAAAAAAAAAAAGTGAGTACATGGAAAACATTGTGGGGCTTAATTAACTACAGGGTGGTAGCTACAGCCAACAAAGTTAATAAAATTCTACTTCTTAAAGGTAGAACACATTCACCTGGGTTGACAAAAGGTTTTAAAAGTATGGCTATCACACACTTTAAGATGCTGGTTTATGAAGACTGTGCATGAGTCAGAAACTACCTGTAGAAGATCAAAGACATTACCTTTGAGACAGGAGGTTTGCCAGTGCCAAGGGACACAACAATGATTGGTTTGGAAACTTCTGACCCACGACCTACTGCATTTAAGGCTACATTGTGCTCTGCAATTTCTGTTAACAAGTCCAAGGTTGGGTTGTTTGATATCAAGCCACCATCAATGAATCGACCATAAGCTCTGCAAGGATAACAATGTAATACCTTTGGTCAGTAAAAAAGAATCCTGTTTATCAAGAGGCTTCTTCCCCCTAATAAGGGAAATGGCTGGCTATGGCATGCACCCAGCTCTAGTCATGCCACTCCCATCCATTACCCATTTGTCTCCCTTTTATCTTATTTTGTGAATGAAGGGTCATCCTTATCCTGCATCCACTGCCTGTGCCAGAAGCAATGCAGAACATGAAGCATATGCACAGCAGGGCCAGCCACTTCATTTACAAGGAGACCCTATTTCCTCCTCCTCTCACACAAAAATAGAGAAGACAAGATGTTCCTTCAGGCCATGTCAATTCATAGTCCATTCACAATCATTCTCCTCTTACGCCCATCTCGTCTTCTTCCTTCCCTGTTCAACAGACATTCCCCTTTTACTCAAGGACCCCATCCATCCATCTCATTCTCAGTCTTCCCCAAAAGTTCACTCAATCCACCTCTGCCTTCTACATTCTTTTTGCAAATCTTTCATCACCAATTCTTTACATGTGCCTAAACCATCCCAGTATTCTTTCATCAGCCCTATTTACCATCTCTTTTTACACCCCCCCCACACTCTGTCATCACCCCTTCATACAGCCACATACATTCTTTTCTTTGCATCCATCTACAGATACCTATTTCTCACAACACTCTTAATTTCCCCCCAAGATATTCACTTGTTCCCTTCGCTCTCCAGGTTACCTCCACCTCCACTCCTCCATTCCCTGCTACATGTGGCCCTAAATATCTAAAACCATCCATTTCCTCTAATATCTCTCCTTTAAGATTTACCTCCAGCTTACTGCCACCCTCTCCCCTTGTACATCTCATAATCTTGCTTTTACCCACATTAACTTTCAACTTCCTCCTATCACATACCATCCCCCACTCTGTCAGCAACTACCTCAGACCCTCCTCTGAACCAGCCATATGCACAGAGCCATTCACAAACAACTGACACCCTTCTACCTCCACTCTTTCCAACCACCTCCAATCCATTGCCCATCACCCTTGTGTTTACCTCACATACCCTCCTATCCACATACACATTGAACAGCCATGGCAACATAACACAACCCTGGCTCAGCCTCACCTTCACTTGAAACCACTCACTCTTACCATTCACAACCCTAACACAAGCTCTACTTCTCATGTAAAAACTTTTGAATGCCTTTAACAGCTTTCCCCCTATCCCATACATCTGCACAGCTTCCTACAATACCATCCAGTCAACCTCATCATATGCCTTCTCTAAATCCATAAAGGACCCCAAAAAACATCCTTACCTTTTACAAAAATAAAATGAAATGAAAAATCTGAAATATACCATTGCCCTGAAATCTGTACCAACACATTTTTATTTTTATTTTATTCATTTTCTATTTTATTACTTTTTCTATCATTATCATTATTATTTTTCTTATAGTTCCTCTTTACAAGGGAAAAGGGGACAAGTGTGAATGTAGTAATTTCAGAGGGATTAGCCTGTTGAGTGTAGTAGGGAAGGCTTATGGGAGAATCTTAATTGAGAGGATTAGGAGAGGAACAGAAGGAGTAATTGGTGAGGAACAGTGTGGATTTAGGACGGGTAGAGGTTGTGTAGATCAGATATGTGAGAAAGCTATAGGAAAGGGGAAGGATGTTTTTTGGGCTTTTATGGATCTGGAGAAGGCTTATGATAGGGTAGACAGAAAGGCACTGTGGGAGGTTATGCAGATTTATGGGATAGGAGGAAAGCTTTTGGGAGCTGTCAAGAGTTTTTATGTGAGTAGTAGAGCATGTGTTAGGATTGGAAATGGAGAGAGTGAGTGGTTTGAAGTAAAGGTGGGACTTCGTCAAGGATGCGTTATGTCGCCCTGGCTGTTCAACTTATACATGGATGGGGTGGTGCGAGAGGTGAATGCTAGGGTAGTGAGTCAGGGATTGGAGATGGTTAAAGAAAATGGAGAAAAGTGGGAGGTGAGCCAGCTGTTGTTTGCGGACGACACTGCGCTTGTGGCAGGGTCAGAGGAGGGATTGAGGAAGCTGGTGGCAGAGTTTGGGAGAGTATGTGATAGAAGAAAGCTAAAGATAAATGTGGGTAAAAGTAAGGTGATGAGATGTACAAGGGGTGAAAGTGGCAGTAGACTGGAAGTGAACATTAAGGGAGAGCGACTGGAGGAAGTGGATAGTTTTAGATACTTGGGTGCAAGTGTAGCAGGAAAAGGTGGAGTGAAGGTGGAGGTAGAATGTAGATTGAGAGAAGCGAGTAAATGCCTTGGTGGTTTAAAGAGTGTAATGAGAAATAGACATTTGGGAATGGATGCGAAGAGGAGACTGTATGAAGGAGTGATTGTGCCAACAGCACTGTATGGGGCAGAAACGTGGAACATAAGAGAAGAAGAGAGGAGTTTGAATGTGTTTGAGATGAGGTGTCTGAGAAGTATGATGGGGGTTACTAGGCTAGATAGAGTGAGAAATGAGGAGGTGAGGAGGAGAACAGGGGTGAAAAAGGATTTGGGAGAGAGGGTTGATGAAAGAATATTAGGATGGTTTGGACACATGGAAAGAATGAGTGAAGAGAGACTAGTAAAAGAGGTATGGAAGGCAGATGTGGAGGGAGTGAACATGAGGGGACGTCCTAGTATGAGGTGGATGGATGGGGTGAAGGGGGCTTTGGGGAAGAGGGGAATGTCTGTTGAGGAAGGAAGGGAGAGGACGGAAGACAGAGGTGAGTGGAGAATGGTTGTATATGGATGATGTTGTGACTGCATGAGGAGGAATGGGCGGGGGGGTGGGGGTGGGGGGTGGGGTAGTATGTGTGAGTAAATTTTGACGCAGCCCGAAGGGATTTCTCCCCGTCCTCTCCTTATATGCAAAGGGGGACGGAGAGGGGGGGTCGCCGATTAAATGAAGCGGCCTTGCTGTGGATGTACTGTGTCTTGCGACACTGCTTCTGACCCAGGGCGGTGGGCAGGGTGCAGGGATGACCCGTCATCCAGGAGGTGCTCAGATGAGAGGAAGGGTGGGAGGGGTGTGGAGTGTATTTAGGGATGAAATGGGTGGGAGTGTTTTTATGCCTTTCCCTTTTTGGCTACCTCCCTTGGAAGGGGGAAAAAGCCTTGGTATATGTATGTATGTATTTTTCTTTCTTTCTCTTTCTTCCTTTCTTAAGGGGAGACATGTGAACTAACCCATTAAAGACAACTGCAAAAACAAAAATGTTCACCTTTACCTGAAATACGAAGGTGCAGCACCAGATGCCCGAGCTGCACGCCAGACAAGCTGCTGATCCGGGCTAGATGTGGGGACAAATCCATTTCCTTCTGTAGCCTGCAGGATCTGTTCCCCACTCTCATAGTTGCGGAAAAGATGGAGGTCGGCTGGGAACCGGTCTGCTAGAACACCTGTCACAACCACTCTGTAGGTCACAATGATACCCATTGTATCAGTGTGATGAGTCAAAATGGGACCAATTCACTATGGTCTTGGATCACATGTTGAACTTGTGATTGACAACTATTTCCCTCCTGGAAGATAGCTCAGAGCTCGTATATGAGGTCTATTAGAAAAGTATCTGACTTTTTTTTTTTTTTTTTTTTTTTTTTGCAAAAACCTGATGGATTTGAATTAAGCGCGCTTGCATGAGCCAACTTTGAACCTTCGTGCGCATGTATGAACTTTTTCCTGTCTGTTGATAGCGTCAGTTGCTGGCAAGCAGCATTTGCGTGAGGTAGTGTGTCGTGCTCTCGACGGTTTTTCATTGCAAGAAAAATGACAGAATGGCTGGAGCAGCACCACTGCAGCAAATTTTGCTAGAAACTGGGCGACAGCCATGGAAACCATTTGAAAGATTCAGACGGCTTTCGGTGATGATGCTATGGGCATCATACAGATTAAAGAGTAGTACAACCTGTTTAAAGATAGCCATACAACAGTGGAGAGCGAGCCACACTCCAGTCAGCCATCAACATGCCGAAATGACTAGGTCATTGCCAAAGTGAATGCTGTGGTGATGTGGGAATGTTGTGTGACTATCTGAGAAATTGAGGAAGAGGTGAGCATCAACACTTTTTTGGTACATTCCATTGTGACCGAAGATTTGGCCATGAAGAGAGTGGCGGAAAAATTCGTGCTGATGCTGCTGACGGCAGAGCAAAAGCAACTTTGGGTTGAAGTCTTACAGGACATGCTGGACTCCACAAACAGTGACCCCAACTTCATGAATACTATAATCACTGAAACCAAATCCCAGTCGTCATCATAGTGGAAGCAATGAAAAACTACCGAGAGTACTACACACTACCTCATGCAAATGCTGCAAGCAGGAAAAAATTCATGCATGCACGCAAAGGTTCAAAGTTGGCTCATGCAAGGGTGCTTGATTCAAATACATCAGGTTTTTTAAAAAAATAAAAAAATAAATAAATAACTAAAGTCCAATACTTTTCTAACAGACATCGTAAGACCGATCTATGGGTAATGCTATGACCTTACACACACACACACACAAACACATTCGGAAAAGGACCTTGGAGTGATAATCAGCAATGACATGATACCGGACAGACATTTAAACAAAATAGTAGGTGAAACATACAACCTACTAAGGTCAATGAAAGTGGCATTTGAATACTTAGATGAAGAAATTATAAGAAAAAAAATATTAGTCACATTGATTACACCAAAACTGGAATATGGAGCGACACTATGGACACCCAGTACTAAAAAGAATATAAGGAAACTAAAAAGAATACAGAGAGCAACAACAAAGTTGGCACCAGCTCTTTCCAAATTAACATATGAACAAAGATTATTGAAACTAGAACTACCAATGCTATAGCAAAGAAGAGAAAGGTGATCTACTGACTATATATAGAATCATGAAAGGAATGGAAATCCTTGACAGAAAAGATTTACTAAAAAATGACAATGGAAAAACAAGGTCATGAAAAGAAACTCAAAAAGGACAACTATAGAAGAGATAGGAAAAAGAACAGCTTCCCACACAGAATGCTGGATATATGGAACAATTTTGATGAAAAAAGTGTGTGCAAATACTATTCACGATTTTAAGAATAAACTTGATGCTGAAAGATACAAAGACAGGTTACCATGAGCATAGCTCCCTTCCTGTATAATACAACTAGGTAAATACACACCCACAACTCCCCGTCCATGAGAATTGGAGTAACAACCTCCAGTGCATCGACACTGAAATTATTTCAGCCCTGGGTGGCATTTGAACCTGGACCTCCGTAGTGGCAGCCGGGAACTCTACCAACTGTGCCTCGAGTGGTATTCATGCAGAATGGACATCAGAAAGAATCTTCATCTTCCTGCTACCCATCCTCGAAATCTCTCAACTCTCTCACCTCCAGATGCAACCTCAATGGAAAGTCTTTGGACTGGTCCCATGATTTCTTTCCGTCAATTTCAATTGTATTTCCTCCACCTTTTCACACGTGGAGTGGATGATAACCGGTAATTGTGTCCTTCTTCCTCTTGCCGCTGAAGGCCAGTGACATTATAATTGTACCACAAAGAAGAGAAAGAGGCTATTTATAGAATCATGAAAGGAATGGAAATCCTAGATAGAGATGATTCATTAAAATGGGACAATGGAAAAACAAGAGGACGTGTAAAAAAAATCTAAAAGAATAATTATAGAAGAGATCTGAAAAAGAATAGCTTCCCACACAGTGGTGGATACCTGGAATAAATTAGATAAGGAAACAGTATGTGCAAACACTATTCATGATTTTAAGAAAAAATTTGATGCTGAAAGATACAAAGGTGGGTCACCACGAGCATAGCTCCCTTCTCGTATAATACAACTAGGTAAATACAGTAATATAACACAGAAGACAACAGTCATCCAAACTTTCTTTCCAAGGAGATCTATGGGACGATTCCAGGACTGTTGCCAGCTATTGTGGGGTTATGGGTTTCCAGTCAAGGAAATCAAAGAAATAAATATTATCATTAAACAAAATATTGTACAAATCACTGACATTTCTGTATGTATATGAGCTGGTGTCCAACCCCTCCTCAAAAATGAAAGAAAACCAAATATTTTTAGTGAACAGGGCAGCCAAGGGTAAAAATACTTTTCCATTAAATTTGATTAAATACTAATCAAGTATTTAATCAAATTTAATCAAAAGTTGACGCAGCCCAAAGGGATTTCTCCCCATCCTCTCCTTTTATGCATTGGGGAGACGGAGAGGGGGGGTCGCCGATTTAATGAAGCGGCCTTGCTGTGGATGTGCTGTGTCTTGCAACACTGCTTTTGACCCAGGGCAGTGGACAAGGTGCGGGGATGACCCGTCATCCACGAGGTGCTAAGATGGGAGGGAGGGTGGAGGGGTGTGGAATGTTTTCGGGGATGGAATGGGTGGGAATGATTTTATGCCTTTTCCTTTTTGGCTACCTCCCTAGTAAGGGGGAAAAACCCTTGGTATATGTATGTATGTACTATTTACCTGTTTATTATTTAACTATACCAATGCATTTATTTTATTTATTATTATTTATATTATTATAATTTCTATTGTATTTTATTTATTTCATTTTATTATTTTATTTCTTTGTCATTATAATATTTTTTTTTTTGCATCCGACCTAGTTATGAACCAAAAGGTCTCCTGTTGGTATGCTTCATCTTTGTAATCCTTTGTAAAGGTCTATGGGAAGGCCACAGGAATATTGCCAGTCAGTATGGAGCTATGGATTTCCAGTCAATGAAATTCAAAGCAACAGTTATTATCATTATCATCATTATCACATAACACTGAATAATGCATAACTAAAATGTCAACATTTCTCTCACTTGGGGCCTCGTAGTTCTGACATAACTGTGTGTTCCCCAAGCTCTTCCATTAATATCTTCTCCAAGGGTTTCTCGTCATATGGCCTGGTGCCTTTAAATACTGCGTCTTTCATTCGGAAATATAGCCCCTGCATGTACCTCGTACTTTTACCTGTAGAGGAGAGAAGTAAATTAAAAGAATATTCCGAAGGCCCTTTCCCCCATCTGATGGGGTTGACCTAAACACCTCACTCTCAAAGGGTCATCCCTGTTCCCTATCAAACTCGAGTTAAAAGTAGTTTATCTACCTAAATAGCAAAAGGCTTCCTCCCCCTCACAAGGGAGATAGCTGGCCAAGACATGTCCCCACCCTTCACCCATCCATTTCCCTTTTATAAATATTAAGCTTCTTGTGGATAAAGGACCATTCCCTGCCCCCTGTTTGGGTCAGACAATGTAACAAGAAACTGCACATCCACAGCGGGGCCCAAAAGCCAAAACTGGTTTACTTGCACCACTATTTACGTGGCAACTCTCCCTTCTTGTCCCCGCACAAGGCAAAGGAGAAGACGAGGAGAAATAACTTTGGACCGCATCAGTTTATTGTCCAATCACAACCATTCTCAACTCACACCTTCTCCAACCTCTCCTTTCCCTGATAAATAGCCCCTTTCATACCATCCTATTCTCGGTCTTCCACTCATGTTCACTTCATCCACCTAAGGCTTCCGGGCTATTTTTGGTAGTTTTCTTCACTCATTCTTTCCATGTGCACAGACCATCTCATTATTCTTTGATCAACCCTACCTGCCGGCTCCCTTTCCACATCTGCTCTCCACCCCATCTCCTCATTTCTCATTCTATCCTTGTACATACATACATACTGTATACCAAAGGCTTTTTCCCCCTTACAAGGGAGGTAGCCAAAAAGAAAAAGGCATAAAAACCATTCCCACCCATTCATTCCCTAAATACACTCCACTCCCCTCCACCCTCTACCCTCCCTCTTATCTTGGCACCTCCTGGCGGGGTACCCACTCTCGCTTCATGACGCCTACATAAGCGTCACCATACTGAAGAAGTTAAGATCGTCTCCATCTTTTGTCACATTAGAAATCACACCACCATAGCAAATCAGTTTAACATTTCATCTCAAACACATTTAGCTTATTTTCTACCTCCTTGACATTCCAAGTCTCTGTTCTATACAGTGCTATGGGCACAATACCCAAACTCCATCCCCTCATACAGCCTGCTCTTTGTGATCAGCCCTAGATTCATAAATACACATAACCCTCGATTTAACGGACAAATGCATGCAGACCCTTGTCTGTTATTTGCAAAAGTCTGCTATTTGAAAATTGGGTCCGTCCATTACCAATACTGGATACCGTTAGGTTTCGGCATGCACATACGTATTAGATATGTAATAAGAAGCTACAGTACATATGTATAATGATGTACATTACATATAAAGAAGAAATTGAACCATTTCTTACCTTAAATCTAGTTGCTGCTATTTACATATGTACAGTACAGGACACACTTTTTTGTCCGCTAAATCGAAAGTCTGCAAATTCGAGGTCCACTAAATTGAGGGTTGAGTGTATTACTGTCATGGGCTACTACTTACCCTTTACGAGCCCAAGGGCTAGGATACCTCCTGTACTGGTGCCAGCCACCCAGTCAAAGAGATCCAGGACACCACAACCAGAAACCTCTTCCAATGCTGCCAACAGCTGGATCAGCACCAGGCCCTTCATGCCTCCACCATCGAGGCACAGGATCCGACACCCACGATCCGGTGTAAACCTGTATAAAAGATTTCTTTGTACCCAAGCTTTGAAGACAAATATAGATTCGAAAAGTAAATGCTACTTTGTCAAAATTAACTAGATAATGTGGGATTCTTCCCAAATGTTTCTTTACTCAATAATATATAATTGCTGCCTTGAGTTTCAATGACCAGAAACCTACAGAAACCACTGCAGTTGAGACACACCTCAACATCCTTCAGACCATACAAAACAAAGCATTAAAAACAATTACAGGCTGCACATATACAACACCTACAGACCACCTACACTATGAAACAAAAGTCCTTAGAGTCAAAGATCACCTTGACATGAGAGGCACACAAACACTTGCTGCAGCCTCCACAAACACAGCACACCTGCTACACTGCATAGTAGAACACCCACACACACCAAGAAATATAAAAAAAAACACCCAAATACTCTCTTCTCTTCCTCCAAAACCACCAAATACCAGCCTCCAGAATCATATTCATAATCACATCACTCACTGCTCCATAAACACACTAAAAGACAACACATTGTTGCATGCCAGACCCCCTGATATCCATCCCTCTGAATCCTCTCTCCCACGAAAGGACAGAGTCCACTAGGCCAGACTGCGATGCGGCCACCACCCAGCCCTTCTAAGCTACCAGAAAAGACTGGATGACTGCATTGTGGACAAATGCCCAGGATGTAACACTTCACCCCATACTATTCAACACGTCATAGAAGACTGCATTATACACAATCACGCACGCAAACAACACAACATATACTCCATAAAGGATTTGTGGGAAAACCCTGTTTCGGCCGTGGCATTCCTTGGGGAGACGGGACTGCTCCGACAGACAGCAACAACAACTGCAGTTGACAACAGTCCTTGGGCCCTCCTATAGATCTCACTGAGAAAAAAATTTGGAATGATGTCTATGTATGAGACTCTTCTGTTCCTATGCCACCAGTTTACTGTAGTACAAGGAAGGGAAGAGACGCTTGCTGTCAGTTCTCCTTAAATGAAAAGGTGAAGGAAATACAAAACAGTTCTGTCTTGGGTATGGAGACAGTGGCTACACATCCAGGTGAAATTGAGGGTGCTGACAGGCTCAACGATGAGCAACAGGGAGACGCTTCTCTCAGACATCCATCTTGCAGGACTACTATATGCAGGTATCATTGCCCTCCCCCCAATATATTTATATTCATTGTATATGGATGATGCTGTGATGCATGAGGTGGAATGGGTGGGGGATGGGGGGTGAGGAAGTATGTGTGAGAAAAAATTTGATGCAGCCCGAAGGGATTTCTCCCAGTCTTCTCCTTTTCTGCATGAGGGGATGGAGAGGAAGGGTCGCCAAATTTATGAAGCGGCCTTGCTGTGGATGTGCTGTGTCTTGCAGCACTGCTTCTGACCCGGGGCAGTGGATAGGATGCAGGGATGGCCTATCGTCCTGGAGGTGCCAAGATAGGAGGGAGGGAGGAGTGTGGAGGGGAGTGGAATATATGGGAAGTGAAATAGGTGGGAGTGATTTCTATGCCTTTTTCTTTTTGGCTACCCCCCCATGTAAGGGGGAAAAAGCCTTTGGTATATGTATGTATTAAACCTGTATACATTGGACCCCCATAATGAGGAATGCTTTCAATGAACTGATTTATGTGCTGCATCCATTCACACCGCATTGAATATTTGCAGTGTATTAACCACTTCCATACGGTGACGCCTACGTAGGCGGCATGAGGAGCAAGTGGGTACTCGTTGTTGCCGACGTTGCCATCTTGATTATATTTATTGTAGTCGTACCTACGTAATTTTCATTCTCTCTAAACTGGCTTCATCAGTTTTCTATGGTTATCAAAATACACGGGTGAAAGAGAACGAACGATTGAGCATTGACTTTATTTTTTATAATGCGATTATTATGACGCAACATCGCACGTCGGGCAGCTAATGCTGCCAGACGTGCGATGTGCCCCGTAGTGAAGAGGTTAATCTATCAATCAATCTGTTGCCCAGGTGTCTCTTCCAGGGGCCCCATAGCCTCCAAGTAACTGGCAATGGCAGTGTACATATGAATCGACTTTGGAGCAAAGAAGAGAGAGAGGCAACCTACTGACCATCTACAGAATCATGAAGGGCACAGATATACTCGATAGAGAGGACTTGTTAAATTGGGACAAGAGAAGCACAAGAGGACATGGAAAGAAACTCAAAAAAGATAGTTATAGAAGAGATCTGAAGACAAACAGTTTTCCACACAGAGTGGTGGACACTTGGAATAAACTGGATGAAAAAATAGTGTGTGCAAAAACCACTCACGAATTTAAGAGCAAACTAGACACTGCGAGATACAAAGGCAGGACACCACTAGCGTAACTCCCTTTCCTGTAAAACATAACTAGGTAAATTTGCTGGGATTTAGGGGGATAACTCTGCAAGCAGCAAAAAACTGTGAATGTTTGTCCCCCCTGTTTGCACAATTGTCTCACAAAACAGGCCACTGGACTCATATTTATTTGTATGTAACTCTTATTCACTAATAAATCATATACCACACAGAAGTTACTTGAATTAGGTAACAAATAACAGAGAACTGGGGCAGTGAGAACACTGATAATGGCAGGCACTCTGAATGGGC
The DNA here is from genome assembly GCF_046742065.1 of Oratosquilla oratoria. Lineage (NCBI taxonomy): Eukaryota > Metazoa > Arthropoda > Malacostraca > Stomatopoda > Squillidae > Oratosquilla > Oratosquilla oratoria. The sequence goes on along the minus strand of NW_027467717.1, from coordinate 1,327,768 downwards.
GAGACAGAATAAAGTCTGACATAACACCCACGCACTGGCAGAAATGGGTCACCAATGCTTGGCCTGATTAGGGATGTGGCAGGAAGCACAAATGTACAACATCATGCCCAGATTGTAGCAGGAAGAAGCTGTTGTCACATGGGCCCCATGAATGTATGAATCACAAACCCATGATCAGTGAATCAGCAAACAGTGGGGTTCAGGTGTATACATACCAATGCTGTCACCAATGAGTATTCTGAACTTACATGACTTCTCTGGAAATCTATCTTCTATGTCTTTCCTAATGACACATATGTTAAGGAAATCTCCACTTTTAGGGGTTGATAGTAGAGTCCTGTGACCCATGATTCAGGTAAGCCAACAACCCTTTGTGGTAGGTTTTCCTGAGGTGAATACAACTATTGGTCATTCCCCTTATATGGAGGAAAAGGTCCTTTGTTATATGTATATATGAATGTATGTAACAATCCCCAAACAACAACATAATATATCTTCCCCAAGTTATGTGTGGAGCCACCCAGAGGCCATTATCAGTTACCTGAATACTATAGGTCTTTCGCAAAAGAGGTCAGAGGTAACAGATTGATTGATTGTATGTATCTATAAAGTGGTCCAATGGAAACTGGAGAAAACTTATTGTTGCAATCAGGAGTTGGATTATGGAGGAGAGGGAGGGGGTGGGACCTTGGTGGTCTCTCGAGCCAAACGAGGTCCACAATGACATCACTGCCAAGGGTTAACATAAGAACATGAAAATGAAAAACACTGCAAGAGACCACAAGGCCTACAGTACACTAGGCAGTATCATGTCCATTACCACCTGTCATCACTATCCATAAAGTTGTCTAATCTTTTCTTAAACAATTGATAGTTTCAGCGCTCACTACGTGGTTACAAAGTCTATTCCATTCATTGACCTTTCTATAGGTAAACCAGTTCTTGCCTATTTCCTTCTTAAATCTAAATCTGGTGAGGGGTGAGGTAGTACTGTATGTGTGAGTAAATTTTGACGCAGCCCGAAGGGATTTCTCCCCGTCCTCTCCTTATATGCAAGGGGGGACGGAGAGGGGGGGTTGCCGATTAAATGAAGCGGCCTTGCTGTGGATGTGCTGTGTCTTGCAACACTGCTTCTGACCCAGGGCGGTGGGCAAGGTGCAGGGATGACCCGTCATCCAGGAGGTGCTCAGATGAGAGGGAGGGTGGGAGGGGTGTGGAGTGTATTTAGGGATGAAATGGGTGGGAGTGTTTTTATGCCTTTCCCTTTTTGGCTACCTCCCTTGAAAGGGGGAAAAAGCCTTGGTATATGTATGTAGGTAAATCTAAATCAGTCCAATTTAAATCCATTACTGTGAGTCCTGCCCTGTTGTCTTAATATGATGACCTTGTTTGCATCACCCTTGTTAAAGCCTTTGATCCACTTGAATACCTCTACTAGATAACCCCACACTCTGAATCTTTCCAAAGAGTGTAAGTTAAGGTGCCTAAGCCTGTCCTCATAAGGTAGATTTCTGAGCCCATGTATCATTTTGGTCATTCTCCTCTACAGTGATTCTGGCGAATTGATATCCATTCTACAGGACGGAGACCAAAACTGTACCACATAGTCAAGGATGGGTCTAATGCCAGATAAAGTTTAATAACTACCTCTGCAGTTTTATTAGTAAATGTCCCAGCAATGAAACCCAATGCTCTATTAACTGTGTTCCTGGAGCTAATGCACTGTTTCCTGGATTTAAGGTCAGGACTCACTAGAACTCCCAAGTCTCCCAAGTTTTCTCTAAAAAAGTGTTATCTACACTATACCTGCTTTCTGGGTTGTGTAAACCTATGTTTAACACACTGCACTTTGAGTTATTAAAGTCCATTTGCCATTTCACCGACCATGTGAACAATTTGTTAACATCCTCCTGCAGAATCTCGATGCCTTCTCCTGACCTAATTAGGTGTCCTACTTTAGTGTCATCTGCAGACTTACTAACATCACTATCAATCCCATTGTCCAAGTTGTTTACATACATAATGAACAATAAGGGATCCAAAACTGAGCCCTGGGGAACTCCACTAGAAACACTCCCCCATTTGGATTTTTTTTACCAATAATGGTGACCCATTGTTTTCTGTCACTGATCCAAACTCTAATCCACTTTTCCTCCTATGCTATGAGCTTTGACATACTTAATCTACACTGATCTCTAGGAACCTGAATACCTCGGTGTTTATACTGACCCTATGGGTGGTGGCTGCCTAAGGGCAGATGAAAGTTCTCCACACATTGCCTCATCTAAAAGGTCATCGTAGTTGGTTCTTGCCCTCCCAAGGCTGTTTACTTCTGGAGGCACGCCATCAAAGGACCCATTGGGCCAGCACCCTTGTGTGCATGTGGACATACGCCGAAGGCATCGGGTGGCTCCAACAGCATGGAGAAAGTACAACATCTGGTCGCTGTCACGGATCTTACGGGAGGCAATGAGGTGACGTGCTGTTTCTCCCTATCAAAGGTATGGTCAAGGTTAGTTCAAGGAATTTGATTATTCAGTTCAAGTCTGAATCTTATATAAATGAAAATCATATATGCAAGAGTGCCTGGTAGCTAATATGAACTTCTGTCTCACGGTCATGTTTTATAATCTTGTTGTGGCCAAAGACAGAACTTACGGTGGCGGCACACTAGGCTAGCATGCTACTTGCTTTTGCTACTTCATTCGAGTAAAGACAACTTTGGTTACAATATTCTAGATTTCCATAAGAACATCTCAACAATGTGTCTCACATTTGCATAGGTTTAATTTCTCTTAGTTTGTCACAGCTTTTCACTGTATGATGCAAAAGTAATTTGACATTTGGAAATTTACAAAGCAAGAGATTGTAACTGAAGTAGTTTCTACTCAAACAAAATGTCAAAAGCATGAAGCATACTAGCAAGCATTGCTTATACTATTTCCATTATCTTGTGACCCACAAAGTGTTGTTTTCCATATTGTCACGTACTGAATCAAAACATTCAGCATATACCGGAAGCTGTCCACTTCCCCGAGTATGTTAACGTTGAATATTCTAAATGCTTATTGATTTTTTCATTAAATGGTAGGTGATATGAGTAATTGTTATACATGTAAAGAAAAGAAGAGACTTGTTAAAGAATGTGGCATCTCAGGTCAGGCAACATTGCCCCAGCTCCCAACCAGGTACACAGGTCGCTCATAGAAAATTACATAGAGAAGCTGAGTGCCGGCCTTCGGGCTGCTTGCAGTCTCTTTAATTATACCAGTCATACATGCAAATATAGAGAAAACGGTGTCTCCCCTGTTTTCTCTGGAGATGGTTTTGCCAGCCACATCCTATGGGTCACCAGATAATGGAAAAAGTATAGCGTGACTTCACATTTATTCTGTTCGAGGAAAACTTTTAAACAGTGAAACTAAAGTTGTTTACTCAGCCACTGTAGATCAGTGGAATATTTTGCACTTAACAATGACAATGTTATTAAGTTGATCTGCCTAGTTAGTTCACTCACTTTATTATTCTCACGGTTGATGTCTGCCCCAAAGACAAGGAGTGCCTGGAGGACAGCTGGTGATGAAGCCAAGTGTAAGGGTGAGTTACCGTCATCATCTTGGACCCGAATGGCTGCTCCATGACTCAGCAATATAATCACACATGGTAATAGGTTGTTGAGGGCCTGTGGGGGATGCAAAAATCTGAAACTGTGGTCTGTGGACAGTGGACAAGGTGCAGGAACAAGGTGCAGTGGACAAGGTGCAGGGATGACCCGTCATTCAGGAGGTGCTAAGATAAGAGGGAGGGTGGAGGGGTGTGGAGTGTATTCAGGGATGGAATGGGTGGGAATGATTTTATGCCTTTTTCTTTTTGGCTACCCCCCTTGTAAGGGGAAAAAAGCCTTGGTATATGTATGTATGTATGTATGTATGGTCTGAGAACGTGCATGAGGTTCTTAACCTTTCCTTTGTAGGGGATGGTTCTCCCGTGCTAATTAGAATTGCCTGGTGGCTATAAGAAAAATAAAAAACAAAAAATATAAGATACAGTAAAAAGGTTAATCAAGATATCCTAAGGATAGTTTTTAACCCTTCACTGCAGAGGAGGTTTCTCTTACTTGAATGAAATCAACTGGTAGCAGTCAAAATAAACAATGAACACCATCAAATCTGGATGAATCCTATGAGGCTGTGACCATGCAAGAGGATCTTGAGGTCAACCCAGAGACACTGTGAATGTGCATGTGAACAAATCTCCAGCTGGACTCTGACAGTCTATGAAGATACCAGAGAAGGTCTCAGGCTTGTGGACAGTTGAAACTGAGTGAGGGTCTCAAGCTAAACTCTGATGTCTCAAGTGATGATGATGTTAAGGTTTAACGTCACAAACTCTCCTCTATCACAAGGCTAGGATGGTGCCCCTCACAGAGGACTTTGTAGCATGGAATCTAATAAACCATGCCCTTGGTTCAACTTCGCCAGTGACAGGATTCGAACCGCCATCCCCTCAATCTTTGTCGCAAGTAATGACGCCCGAACCCGCTCAGCCAGTGAGCTTCCAAGTCTCAAGTAAGTGACATAAATAGTTTCACAAGTCACATTTAGTATTTACAAGAATGAAATATTAGGAGGCTCATCAAAGTCAAATTTCCTAGCAGCAGTCTGCACAAAATGATAAACTGGCTATCACATAAGACATGATGATGATTGTCTTCAAACATCATTTTTGGTTGCTGTCTTACAATTTCACAGATGAGCAGCATTCCCCTCATATGCTGAGGTGACCAATATAACTGAATCATATTCTGTCCCCTCTGTTCTTCTTTCTCTTCCTCTCACTTCTCCATTGACCTTCTCATGATAATATTAACAATAATGATAACAATAAGATAACAAAACTATCTACATACCAAGAGATTTTTTCCCCCTTACAAGGGAGGTAGCCAAGTCAAATGCATGTACAGCGAGGCCTCTCATTAACGGACGTTAATTAGCTGTGTTTGCGGTGTTTTCGCTGTGTTTTCGGTGTTTTTGGTGCTGTTGTTTAGTGCGTGCAATCACTATGCCACCCAAAAACCACTCCAAAACACCAAAAAACACAGCAAAAACACCACAAACACTGTACCTACTTCCACCCATTCCACTCATCCACCACACATTCCTCCCTCTCATCTTAGGTCCTCATGCAGACAAGTAAATTCCTGGGGTGATTAAAAAGTATTAGAGGCATCTGGAAATGGATGCTAAATGGAGACTGTATGAAGGGGTGCTTGTGCCAACAACACTGTATAGGACAGAGACTTGAAATTTAAGAGAGGCAGAGAAGAAAAGTCTGGATGTGTTTGAGATGAAATGTCTGAGAAGTATGGTAGGGATTACTAGGTTGGACAGAGTGAGAAACAAGGTGGTGAGGAGGAGAGCAGGAATGGAAAAGGAGATGGTAGATAAGGCTCATAAAAACTCTTGACAGCTTTCCCCCAATCCCATATATCTGCAAAATCTCCCACAGTGCCTTCCTGTCTACCTTGTCATAAGCCTTTTCCAAATCCATAAAGGCTCAAAAAACATCCTCACCTTTTCCTAAAGCTTTCTCACACATCTGCCTTACCACAAAAATCTGATCCATGCAATCCCTACCTTTTCACCCAGACTGTTCCTCATGAATTACTCCCACTGTTCCTCTCTTAATCCTCCCAATAAAAAAAATAAAAAAAATCCCAACTATACTCAACAAACTGATTCCTCTGAAACTAATACACTCACACTTGTCCCCCTTTCCCTCGTACAACAGAACAATACAGGTGCCTCTCTAGTCCTCTACCCTCCCTTAGAAACATATTAAACAACCTCACTAGCCAGTCCACTATTACTGTACCTCCCTTCTTCAGACACTCTGCATGACACCCATCTAACCTAGGTGCCTTACCTGTTCTCATCATTTTCAGAGCTACTTGCACTTTATCTTTTCTTATTTCTCCTTCATTTACCTCTCCCATCATTGTCATTTTCTTAGCACCTCCAACTGCTGCCACCAATCCCTCCCTATCCTCCTCTACAACAACAACAATAATAATAATAATAATAATAATAATAATAATAATAATGACAATAATAGTAAAGGATTACACAGGAGATACATGCCAGCAGGAGACCTTTTGGTCCAAAACTAGGTCGGATGCGAAAAATTATAACAATGATATAGTTAAAAATAATATAAATAACTGATTGATTCGGTTCAATGTCACGAATTCCCTCATCAGGAGGCTGGGACGGTGCATTTTACAGAGGATTTTGTAGCATGGAATCCAACTCACGGCAGGTTTTGAACTTCCATCACCTTGACCTTCGACGCAGGTGGCGACGCTCTAATCCTTATAATCTTTCCCAACTTCCCTATCAGAACTCACCATATTGTGCAGAGCCGTCATCCCGTTGGAGTTCCTGGCGTTTATATTGCAGCCGAGTTCGATAAGGGCAAGGGCAATTTCCTTGGAGGACGCCCAGTGCAGCGGCGTCCCACCGGCTTTCATATCCTGTAAACAAATCAAGAGACATCACACATCCCTGTCGCTAGGCATTAAAGGAGTGACGGCCAAGTCACGGCAGCGGTGTTTGTGAAACACAAGAGGAACAAATTATCGTTCTATATAATATAAATGTAATGTTGGCAATTTAGATCTGCTTCTTGCTAAAAAAAAAAAAAAAAAAAAAAAAAAACGGACATTATTAGCATACCTGTCTTGCCCTAAGAATTTGCGTTAGAGACCGTTTGTGTATAAAACGGTAATTATACCATAAGAAAAACATATTCTTGTCGTTCAAGATTTGTTTCAAAACAAATGCTGACTAGAAACAAAATGTAAACAAATGCATTGGTATGAACACTGGAAAATGGGAATTTATTTCAAATTGTTTAAAACATTAAAAAAGCATTAAAAAAGCATTAAAAAAATGCATCACATGCGAAGAAAAGGCGTAAGATTTTCAACTTACGCCATAAGACTTGAAAATCACAGAAATTACGCAAGACACGCAAAAATAAATAAATAAATAAATAAATAAATAAATAAATAAGACTTCACAGGTATGCATTAGCTTTGATCTATCTTTACCTGAGATGAGAGAATGAAGCCATGGAATAAATCACACAATCAAGGCAGATTCAAATTTGGGAAGAGAAACCATACAAGGCTGAAGAAATTATTTGAAGATTGGGAGGATTTCATAAATACTACTGGAACCATGAGGAAATGGGGAATCTTTCTCTGTCTATATCTACAAACTGAGAGTGAACAAACATGTGTCGAATATTGTAGAAACAAGATAGTTCAACAAAAAATGAAATTATATATATATATATATATATATATATATATATATATATATATACATATATATATATATTGCACACTTTTTTGCCCAAAATAAACATACTATATCAAAGCAGTACAAGATATAATGATACACAACTATACACAAAAAATGAGAGTATAATCTTTACATTGTATATTTGTTCTCTTAGAGACAATTGGAATTCATACGCATTCTGAAAAATGTCGACCTTTTCGCTCATGGGACCGCGGAAGTGACCGCGGAAGTGACGTCAGGTCGTTTCGGCATTACAGTTTCAAACTTTGTCGGAGGAAATAATTCTTTGTGACCTTCCATTGGTGAGAAGGCGCTCGATTTTGAATATTAACCTACATTACTATTCACCTAATGTAATATCGTGACTGAATTACATTTGCATGTAAGAACTCAATTCCTCATTATATGTTTGTCTAGATTCAAATGGAATGTCCTTTTCAATTATAATAAACAGAAAAATGTACCAAGTTCGTGAGGTTCCCATTGATCAAATCTTATCTATTTATTATTATTATTATTTTTTTTTTTTTTTTACATGTTATGATTGGAACGTTTCTTCATTCATGTTATTTCACAAGTATTTTCTTTTTTGTATGGAAAATCATTTCTTAAAATCCTTCAAATATTCTGTTTTCTTCAGTTTCTTACTATGTTTCATTGTTCTTCCTTCCCATATAACGAGATGCTCAACCTTGATTGTCTCCTGTTTTCAAAGCTCTTAATACGACAATATCCCCTACCTTTCTCCTAATAAAAGCAAGTCCACTTATTCAACATTTGGCTGTTCTTTGCATCTTATTTATTTATACATTCACTTGTTTTGTAGGATAACACGGTACCGCTACACCAGGAAGCCGATGTGTGTGATTCACCATGGTCTTGGATCACGTGTTGGACTCGCGATCGACAGCTATTTCCTTCCCGGAAGAGAGCTCAGAGCTCATATATGACCGATCTATGGATAATGATGTGACCTTACACGCGCGCGCGCGCGCGCACACACACACACACACACACACACACACACACACACACACACAAAACTCCCCGCCCACAAGAGTTGTAGTAACGACTCACAGAGCAGCGATACTGAAATCATTTCAGCCCTGGGCGGGATTCAAACCCGGACCGCAGTAGTGGCAGCCGGGAACTCTAACCACTGCGCCACGAGTCGTGAGATAGATAGATAGAGAGAGAGAGAGAGAGAGTGTGTGTGTGTGTGTGTGTGTGTGTGTGTGTGTGTGTGTGTGTGTGTGTGTGTGTGTGTGTGTTTCTACCTAGTTATATTCGGAGTTTGAGCTGTGCTCATGGACCCGTCTCTATTGCTCCACTCAGCAAGTTTTGCCTCAAATTGATTGGTGCTGTTGGCCAGGATCATATTTCCATCCAAGTTGGATGTGTGTATGTATACATGTATATATCTATGTACGTACGTATGTACCTATGTATGCATGTATATGTACCGTATATATGTACTCGTATCTATGTATGCATGCATGCGTGTGTGTGTGTGTGTGTGTATTTACCTAGTTGTACCTAGTTGTATTTTACGGGAAGGGGAGCTATGCTCGTGGGGTCCCGTCTTCATATCTCATTTTATCTAAACTATTTTTAAATTCATGTATTGATTTTGCACACACCACTTTCTCATCTAACTTGTTCCAACTGTCTATTGCTCTGTGAGGAAAGCTGTTCTTTTTAAAATCTCTTCTATAGCTGTCTTTTTTTATTTTCTTTCCGTGTCCTCTTGTATTTCTGTCATCCCATTTTATCAGATTCTCTCTATCAGTAATTTCTATGCCTTTCATGATTCTGTAAATAGCTATCAAATCTCCTCTCTCTCTTCTTTGCTCTAGTGTCTGTAGTTTAAGTTTTTGTAGTCTCTCTTCATATGATAGTTTTGAGAGTGTTGGTGCCAGTTTTGTAATTGCTCTTTGTATTCTTTCAAGTTTTTTTATACATTTTTTTGTACTTGGTGACCATATCGTTGCTGCATATTCCAATCTTGGTCTTATCAGGGTGATTAGGATTTTCCTCACCATTTCTTCATCCAGGTATGTAAATGCCACTTTGATTGTTCTTATTAAATTATAAGTTTCTCCAAAAATCTTATTTATATGTTTCTCAGGTGACATATTATTCATAACAATGACTCCCAGGTCCTTCTCATTTTCTACTTTTTTTATTCCTTCTTCTCCCAAATTATATGATCCTGTTATTCTGTTTTTGCTTTTTCCAAATTCCATTATACTACACTTTTTTGTATTGAACTCCATCTCCCACTTCCTACTCCATTCTTGTACTTTATTTAGATCTCTCTGTAGTGATTCACAATCTTCTTCAGTTTTCACTCTTTTCAGTAATTTTGCATCATCTGCAAAGAAGCTCATATAGCTTTCAATTCCTTCATCCATATCATTAATATATATAGCAAACATTATTGGGGCCAGAACTGTTCCCTGCGGGACACCGCTTATTACTTCATTCCATTTTGAGTGCTGATCTCTTATCACTACTCTCATTTTTCTTTCTTGCAAAAAGTCTTCCATCCAATTTAGCAATTTACCTTGTATTCCTCCTTCATATTCTAATTTCTTAAGCAACTTCTTATGTGGTACTTTGTCAAAAGCTTTTTTTAGGTCTAGAAATGCACAATCAGCCCATCCATCTCTTTCTTGTATTATATCTATTAGCCTTGAATAGAAACATATTAAATTGGTGACGCATGATCGTCCTTGTCTGAATCCAAATTGCCTTGGATTTAGTACGTTGTTTTTTTCCAAGTATTTTACCCATCTACTTTTGATAATTCTTTCACATATTTTTGCTATTGTACTTGTTAGAGAGACTGGTCTATAGTTGGTAGGTTCTTCTTTATTTCCTCCTTTATATATAGGTACTATATTTGCTTTTTTCCAATCTTCTGGAACTTTTCCTTCTTTTAAGGAACTGCTTATTATGCTATGTATTTTGTCTGCCAGTTCATTCCTGCATTCTTTCAGAATCCAGTTTGCTATTTCATCTGGCCCATGCGATTTTCTGACATCAAAATTACCCAAGTGTGTCAATATTTCATTCTTTGTTACTTCTATTTCTTCCATAGGGGGGACTTTTTCCTTCCACTCAATCTCTTCAGGTTGTATATTTTCCCTTGTAAACACTGATTTAAAATGTTTGTTCATAATTTCTGCCATTTCCATTTCCTCAGTGTATTCAACTCCTCCTTGTCTTAATTTCTCTAAGTCTTGTTTGTTTTTCAGTTTATTGTTTACAAATCTGTAGAATAGTTTTGGTTGATCTTTACACTTTTCTATAACATCTTTTTCATATTTTCTTTTTTCCTCTCTGCACTTTTGTACATATTCATTTCTATAACCAGTATATATTTTCCATTTTTCAGGTCTTCTGTCTTTTTTCCATCTGTTCCAGGCTTTGTCTCTTTTGTCCTTTAACTCCCTACAACTTTTGTTGTACCAGCATTTTACATATTCTTTTTCTTGTTTTTGTCTTGGGACATACTTTTCCACTCCTTTTTTGTAAATTTTTGTCAAAATATTCCATTTCTCTTCCACTGTTGTTTCTTCTTTGTATATTTCTTCCCAGTTTTCTTGTTGGAAGAATTCTCTTATTTTATCAAAGTTTGTTTTTTCATACATCATTCTTCCTTTTCTATATTGTTCGTTTCTTTTCATATATTTTTCTTCATTAAGTTCCAGTTCAATCAATATGTGGTCACTTTTACCTTTTGGTGTTTTATATTCAATCTTGTCCACTATTCTAGGTTCAGATGTAATTATTAAGTCTAGCCTCGATGGTTCTTCTTCATTTCTATACCTAGTGTTCTCTTGTATCCATTGTGTCATTGAATGGTCAGTAATCATCTCAAGTAGAGCATTTCCCCATGAGTCATCACCACTCTTTACTGTCATTTCTTCCCAGCAGATTTCCTTGCAATTAAAGTCGCCCATCATAACTATTCTTCCTCCGTCTTCCATTATTTTAGTTAATGCTATCTTTGTGTCCTCTAACATACTTTTATGTTCACTCTCCTCCCATGAGGCTGTTTTCGGAGGCACATAATTGATCACAAATTTTCTGCTCTTCTTATCTCTGTCTTCCACTTCTATCATAATCATCTCTACTGTATTCTTTCCATATATGACACCTTTCACGTTTATATCCTTCTTAGTCAGGAACATAACTCCACCCCCTTGTTTTTTCTCTCTGTTTCTAATCCAATAATTGTATGTATCATGTCCTACACTGTTGGGTGGTAGTGGGCCTTTTAATTTTGTTTCTACAATTCCCATTATGTCCGGTTCTTTTTCTTTCAAATAATCATTCAGTTCATTCAATCCTGTTATCAATCCATCTATATTTGTGTAAGACACTCTTAGTTTTCTGCCACTTCCATTGTATTCTCTGTTTCCCTTATGTTTTTCTTTAGTATGTCGAACTGCTTTATTTTCATGTTCACTACTCTCCAATAGAATCTCTCTTTCTCTGACTCCGTTCTTTCCTCGTTTTTTGCCTTAGCTTCAATTCTTTTCTGCTTTTCTGCCTCTCTTTCCTCCTTATTCATTTCTCTTTTTATCCATACCTTTTTATATTGATCATTTGTTGCTAGTTTCCCTGTCTTGGATAGAATTTTCTCTGCTGTTGTTTGTGACCTGAATTTAATCTTAATTGGTCTGGTCTTATCTGTACTATATTTTCCGAGTCTGAATTTTTCCTCAATTTCCTTTATAATTTCTGGTTCATCTTCCTGGACTAATTTTAATAAACTGCTTACTCTTTCATTTTCCTCCTTGATTCTTGCGGTTCTATCTGGGTTATGTTTCTCTTCCATTCCTAATATAATTATACATTTCTTTTTGTCAGCTAATTCTCTTACTATATTCTCCTTCTGTCTCATCACTTTAATAACTGAGTCTTCATTATGTTCTTTCAATTGCTGTTTGACTATGTCAGTGAATGAAACCTTATTCCCTTCTTGAGTTATTCTCCAATTTTTAGCTTCTGTAGCTATTTTCTCTCTGTTTTCATTACTATTCTTCTTCAATTTCTCATTCTCCTCCTTTACATTTCCTAACTGTCTTTTTAGGTCCTCTATTTCTTCAGTTAAGTTTCTGTTAGCCTTCTCTAGTTGTTCCAACCTTTCAATTCTTTGGAAAATGGAGTCTACGTTACCTAACTTACGCTCCAAGTCCTCGATCACCTTATCAACTCTCTCCTCTAGTCTTATCAGTCGGGGGGGGGGGGGGTTGTGTCCCCCCCACCCTCTTTAAATCCCTGGAACATATTCTCGTCACTTTCTTCTGTATTGCTCCTCTCTATACTTCTAATCTTTACATTTTTATTAGACATGTCATCCTCACTCAGTCGTTTGTTTACCTTCCGC
>NW_027467717.1:1300000-1310000 GCF_046742065.1 Oratosquilla oratoria | reverse complement strand
CGCATTCACGCTTACCTGTCTCTGTATGTGAATAAAATCGCCTGGCGACAGCAAAATACTCTTTTAAAGTTAAAATGCAACTTTTTTTTTTCTTCTTTTTTTTTACAGGACGATAAGTATATTTTGTTTTGCTACCTTAGCTATAAGGGGGAATAGTCTTTATATGAACTTGTATTTTCGTCGTTCAATCTATGTTTCGCCCTTAGTGTTAATGTGCACATTCTATCAAAATTGTCACTAAAAGAATCTATATTTTTTCAAATAACCTTTGCCATGCTAAAACTGACTATAGTCACTCAAAAAGCGATTTTATCAAACAAAGTTACAACTAAAGTTTCTATAGTAACTAACGTTACAGTTCCAACAGACCAAGTCCTAACGAATGTAACGGACCCAGTGAACGTGACGGTCGTAACGAATGAATGCAACGGCCTGAATAAATGTAACGGTTACAAAGAACGTAGCGATCCTAACCAATGCAAAGTAATGTAACGGTTCTGGGCGTAACGGCTACAACGGTCGTAACAAGTGCAACGGTCTCTATATGCGTCACGTAACGGCCCTAACGAATGTTTGAATTCATGTAACGGTCTTTTCTCTTACAATTCTAGTCAACGTAACACAATTGTTCCTATGACTGTAACGGTTTGGACGAATATAACTATGTGTAACGGTTCGAACGAATGTAACGGCGCGTAACTATTAGAACGAATGTAGCGGTTTGAACTAATGTAACGGCGCGTAACGGTTAGAACGAATGCAGCGGTCCCAACGAATGTAACGGCGCGTAACTCTTAGAACGAATGTAATGTGTAACGGTTCGAACAAATGTAATGGTGCGTAATGATATATATATATATATATATACATACATACATATATATACATATATATATATATATATATATATATATATATATATATATATATATTGGAAATTGGTATGTTATAACACATTTGTAAATGTTCACTATAGTAGGTTTATAGTGAACATATATATATATATATATATATATATATATATATATATATATATATATATATATATATATATATATATAATAACGGTCCTAATAGATGTAACAGTTCTAACAAAGTCACTAGCACAAACGAACGTAACGGTTTTAACGAACGTACGTTTTTTTTTTCTTTTCTTTTCTTCTTCTTTTTTGGCAAAGACAAACATTCTCCACAATCAAACCCGTATCCCAGCACTTCCCCTCATCTACCACACCACCACCAACTTCCACTTCCTCCACTGCCTTCCCGCCCTACTCCACCTCCGGCGACGTTTCTCCTCCCTCCCTCCCTCCCTCCCTTCCGCTATGACGCCTCGCCTCATTGGTCCTTCTCCTATCGTCGCGGCAGGACATGCAAGAACCAGAAGGTCGTCCTACACAGAAACTACTGGACCATACGTGCAGAGGCAGCAGAGACTACGAGAGTGGGCCCAAGAGATACTCCCCTCCCCCTCCACCTCCCCAGCAGATTTCCTTTCGGGGCTACAAGGAAAAGGTCTCCTCCCAGGGGGACATTCGTTCTATTGGTCATTCCCTAAGTGAAGTGGTGACTCAAGGAATGTGGGACTCGCTGCCGATGACACAGGACTACGGTAGGACCGTGACATTTGACGCCTCTGAGACGATCTGAAAGACCAGCATAATACCACAGGATGTACACCATACCATAAACACAACACCACATCCCAGGGCCTCAGAATACCACAAGACCTGCATCCAAGAGCCTTCGCGAGGCAAGAGGACCTCCGACCCAACGAAGAACCACCGCGATGTCTTCTTGAAACCCTGAGGGCCTGCGAAGTACCGCAGACGCTGCGTCCTACAACAAACACAGCGCTCCATTCCTGTTGGCGTTTTCAGTGGTTTACCGGCGATTCTATCCTTAAAGACAATCTCGCGCTCTTGAAGTGCCAAGCAAACACTCCGAAGTGGGACATACATATTCCGCGTAGTATAGTTATTACATAAAATGAGTGAAGCGAAGATCATTGAACAAAGACAATGTGAATCAGACAAGTCCCATTCTATGACGGAGGTAGCGTGGTGCTTGTATTTCTAAGTACGATACGGGGATTACACAAAGTAAATCTGCATAATTTATCTTAACTGGAAGTTCAGTAACCACTGCAAGGCTCCCGTTAGGTTCAATGTCAATAAATTACGAAGAGGTCTGTGAGTGGGTCAGGGTAAACCACGAACTTTGACCCGCGAAGTGTAAATCTGTGACCTACTGCTCGTGAACCACGGACCACAATCTGTGAACCACATCAGAAACTCGCTCCGCGAACTGGACTTAGTGAACCGTAGACTGAAAAGAACTCCGAACTATGAACCACGACCTATAAGTAGCGAACCACAAGGCGAGCGAAGTCCTGTGCTCCTGCCGTAGTTACAGTACACCGAGGAGCTACGATGACACCCCGGGTTGTCCTCGAACTTAAATAACAGTCGCAGAGGTCACACTCCAAATGAAATGAGTGCCTCACGAGTGACGCATACGTGGAGAGGATACTCCTGCAGGAAGGATCCTGTACAAGGAGCCAGGAGTACCATGTCCGGAGGTGCCAAGCGCACGGTGCCACCCTTCTCCTGGCACTGCGCCGCGGGGTCTGTTCGAACACCCTGCCCGGCCTCCGTGCCACGCACAACGAGTAACGGGAAGAAGGGCGGGAGGGCGTGGAAAGGGAGTCACCAGGCCCTCGCCACGCTCCCCCTCCTCCTGCTGCTCCTTCTGCAGTGCCAGCTACTTGATGCTAGTGCCTCCGACGCTGCCTCCTTCCTGTCTGCAAACTCAGGTAAGTCAAGAAGGTAGCGACCGAGACCAAAACAAGTCCTCCTGAAGGGTGGAATGGCCGATCTCCAGCCTCCTCCTCCTGAAGGGGGAATCGTCGATCTCAAACTTCCTCCTTCTCCTCCTCCTCCTCCTCCTGAAGGGGGAATCGTCGATCTCGAACTTCTTCCTCCTCCTCCTCCTCCTCCTCCTCCTCTTCCTGAAAAGGGGATCGTCGATCTCAAACTTCCTCCTTCTCCTCCTGAAGGGAGAATCGTCGATCTCGAACTTCCTCCTCCTCCTCCTCCTCTTCCTGAAGGGGGAATCGTCGATCTCAAACTTCCTCCTCCTCCTCCTGAAAAGGGAATCGTCGATCTCAAACCTCCTCCTCCTTACCTCCTCATCCTGAAGGGGGAATCATCGATCTCAAACTTCCTCCTTCTCCTCCTCCTCCTCCTGAAAAGGGGCTCGTCGATCTCAAACTTCCTTCTCCTCCTCCTCTTCCTGAAGGGGAAATCGTCGATCTCAAGCCTCCTCCTTCTTCTTCTCCTCCTGAAGAGGGAATTGTCGATCTCAAACTTCCTCCTTCCCCTCCTCCTGAAGGGGGAATCGTCGATCTCAAACCTCCTCCTTCTCCTTCACCTGAAGGGGGAATCGTCGATCTCAAACTTCCTCCTTCTCCTCATCCTCCTGAAGGGGGAATCGTCAATCTCAAACTTCCTCCTTCTCCTCATCCTCCTGAAGGGGGAATCGTCAATCTCAAACTTCCTTCTCCTCCTCCTCCTCCTCCTCCTGAAGGGGGAATCGTCGATCTCAAACTTCCTTCTTCTCCTCCTCCTCCTGAAGGGGGAATCGTCGATCTCAAACTTCCTCCTTCTCCTCCTCCTCCTCCTGAAGAGGGAATCGTCGATCTCAAACTTCCTCCTTCTCCTTCACCTGAAGGGGGAATCGTCAATCTCAAACTTCCTTCTCCTTCTCCTCCTCCTCCTCCTGAAGGGGGAATCGTCGATCTCAGACTTCCTTCTCCTCCTCCTCCTCCTGAAGGGGGAATCGTTGATCTCAGACTTCCTCCTTCTCCTCCTCCTCCTCCTGAAGGGGGAATCGTCGATCTCAGACTTCCTTCTCCTCCTCCTCCTCCTGCTGAAGAGGGAATCGTCGATCTCAAACTTCCTCCTGAGGGAAGAATGAGTGGTATGTCGGAATGCAAACATGGAAGTGTGTCTATATTCCTTTTCTGGATCGTCATCAGAAATGATGTTATCGTTTACAAAACTAATAATCTAGAAAAAGGTTTTAATTTTACAAGCGCGTTGAAATAAATAGATAAATAAACAAATTAACAAATTAACACACAACTATTGAATAAATGAATAGAGATGTTATGCAGTTTTCAAATCTGATAAAATCTTTATCTTATTTATTATCTATTTATTATTTATCTATACAAATTTATCTTCAAAAATACATTCTACTAGCCTTGCGAGTAATTATGTTCTATTGCTGTTGTTTTTTATCATGAAATCAAGGGTCTGCATATAAAAGAAAATAATTATCTCTGCCACTACATCTCTTCTTACGGTCGAACTTATCCAATCGCTGCGTCAGAAATTCAGTGTAAAATGCTTGCGACAAATATATATATATATATATATATATATCCACAAGTATCACAAAACACACGTGACTTCACCGATATGCTGAACACCAAAGGGAAAAAAAAAATTCTTGGAGTCCGAGCGCTTTCGTGATATTTTCACATCTATTGTAATCCTTGAAGATGTGAAAATATCACGAAAGCGCTCTGATCCCAAGAATTTTTCTTTTCCCTGTGGTGTTCATATAATATATATATATATATATATATATATATATATATATATATATATATATGTGTGTGTGTGTGTGTGTGTGTGTGTGTGTGTGTGTGTGTGTGTGTGTGTGTCTGTGTCTGTGTGAACTTGTCTCTTCCGGTCAAAACAAGTCGTCGTTGGAAAGAAAGGGGTTCCTTCACGTTAAAGATGCTCATTTGACACAGGAGAGGGCCGAGGTGGAAGTCGTGAGTGTTACTCGGGAATGCGACATACATCTACTTCTCTATTTACTTTTGTTTCTATTTTCAGTTCCTGTTGCAACAATGAATGGTATTTCTTTTTATCTGTCTACATAAATCATAAAAGAATTCCTCGCGCGCGCGCGTATATATATATATATATATATATATATATATATATATATATATATATGATGGTGGAAAAAGAAGTCACGGGTCTAGTTCCGAGTTCCTGAGTTTATTCCTGACCGGTTTCGCTCTATGCTTCCTCTGAAGAAGCATAGAGCGAAACATTTTTCCACCTTCATAAACTTGTCACAATGTACCAGCATATATATATATATATATATATATATATATATATATATATATATATATATATATACATATCTATATGTATATTCTTCTTCTTCTTCTTCTTCTTCTTCTTATGACAGATTTGTCTGACCAGAGTGTAGGACCATCAAGAATGGGTAGTGCTTGTTGTCACGGGGTGGAAAGGGGGCTATCACACTGGGCTATTTTTCCTCCGACATTCTACCTCCAACCTCCATTGAAATAACTAGAATATGACATCCCTTACATAAATCTAGACTTCTCTAAGAACATTTCAACATTATATCTAACATTCATCTAGGTTTACAATCCCATAGTTCATCATTCAGCTTCTGTATATACGACGGATAGATAATTTGATATTTAGAGATTTGAAAATTCAAATATTGTGACCGAAGTCGTCTTTACTCTAACGAACTTTTAACGGTCGGCGCTGCTGAAGCCCGTGGGAGCTGCCCAGTGATAACCCCTTTCAAGGGAAGATGGGGGAAAGGGGGGGGGTTAGGGGAAGGTGGAGGAGTGTGGGGGGTACTGAAGGGGGGGAGAGGGATTTAAGTAGGTTGTGATTCACCAGCGCTTTTATCCTAATCCTAGTGACTGATGGAAGGTCTTGGATCAGTCGAGTAAGGAAGGGTAAGGAAGGGTAAGGAAGGGAAAGAAAGGGAAGGAAGGGGGAAGGAATGGGAAGGAAGGGCAAGAAGGGGAAGGAAGGAAAGGGAAGGGAAGGAAGGGAAAGGAAGGGGAAGGAAGGGGAAGGGGAAGGAATGGGAAGGGGAGAGAAGGGGAAGGAAGGAAAGGGAAGGGGAAGGAAGGGGTGTTAAAGTAAGGGAAGGGAAGGGGAAGGAAGGGGTGTTAAAGGAAGGGGAAGGAAGGGGTGTTAAAGGAAGGGAAGGGGAAGGAAGGGGAAGGAAAGGGTGTTAAAGGAAGGGAAGGAAGGGGAAGGAAGGGAAGGGGAGGGAAGGGGAAGGAAGGGGTGTTAAAGGAAGGGAAGGGAGGGGAAGGAAGGGGAAGGAAGGGAGGGGGAAGGAAGGGGAAGGAAGGGGTGTTAAAGGAAGGGAAGGGGAAGGAAGGGGTGTTAAAGGAAGGGAAGGGGAAGGAAGGGGTGTTAAAGGAAGGGAAGGGGAAGGAAGGGGAAGGAAGGGGTGTTAAAGGAAGGGAAGGGGAAGGAAGGGGTGTTAAAGGAAGGGAAGGGAAGGAAGGGGAAGGAAGGGGTGTTAAAGGAAGGGAAGGGGAAGGAAGGGGTGTTAAAGGAAGGGAAGGGAAGGGGAAGGAAGGGGAAGGAAGGGGTGTTAAAGGAAGGGAAGGGGAAGGGGAAGGAATGGGTGTTAAAGGAAGGGAAGGGAAGGGGAAGGGAAGGGGAAGGAAGGGGTGTTAAAGGGAGGGAAACGTAAAGGGAGAGGAACATGTGAATTGGGAAGAGACGGGGAAACAACACCAGTGATGAAGAGGACAACAGGAGGACAACAGGAAGACAAATCCTGCAGGAAAAATTGGAAAAAGATAAATCAAAATCAAGTGATTAAAGGATCATAGGTCCCACGCCCCGCAACCGCAACCGCAACCGCCGCCCTAATAAACCAGGCCGCAGGGTGGAACATAAGCGTCACGACCCAGCGGGCACCCCGCAATACATCATCCACCATTTAACCCCTTTGACTGGTGACCCGCTTTGCTTAATCTCGTTCTGGAGACTGAACGAGATTAACTGCAGTTCATCGCGTTAAACAATAACGCCTCCACCACCACCACCAAAAAAAAAAAAACAAAAAAAAAAAAACACTAATGATGATACCAATTACCGATTCGAGTTTGACTGGAAACCCGCAGCCCCGAAGCAGCCGGCAACGATCCCCGGACCTCCATTTTCCCCCCCTCCCACCCCACAGAGAGATCCCTGGATGGTAACGGTGTGTTGTCTTTACGTGCATCTGTGTCACCCGGCTAATAGGGAGAGATCAGTCGCCGGTTGTCCGTTTTCCTTCTACGTTGTGGCGGTTTCGGCCGCGTTAAAACCGCGGCGGTAGCACACATTCCAGGAAAACCTGCTCGGTTATGTGTGACCGCCTCCATTGACTTACATAGTAATTGAACCGCAGCGGATCAAACCGCTAGTGTGAACAGGGCCAATGAGATCTTGAAGTCCCAACCACACACCGAGTCCCAACCCCTCAAGGTTGCACCTCCAGATGGAAGTGAGAATGCTGAAGATGTGCGACAGGGGGAGGATACACTCCGACGTCCGGCATTAGCCAATTCAGCCAGTCACCATCCGGATAACTCAGTGTCGGCAGCCGATTTTATTCATCTAGAGGTAACCGCCTTTGCCCATCAACATGGCCGCAAATATAATGGGATATTTTGTATATTTATTCTGTGACTTCATGTGATTTTGTATAAATACACACACGTACACACACACACATATATGTATATGTATATATATATACATATATATATTATATATATATATATATATATATATATATATATATATATATATATATGAAGGTGGAAAAAGAAGTCACGGGTCTAATTCGGAGTTTTTTAGATTATTCCTGACCGATTTCGCTCTATACTTCTTCAAAGGAATGTCCCAGTATATATATATATATATATATATATATATATATATATATATATATATATATACTTTTTTTTTCACTATTTACCGGTTGGATTTGCAGCCCTTGGGCGATCTTATTCAGAGACGATAAACCCAATCTTAGTTAACCAAGTATTTAAAACTTCATTCTACCCTTTACGTCACCCCACGATTTCATTCAGCCCAAGTAGGACCCCCCCCCGCCCCCACACGGGGTGCAGCTGCTCGTTTCTCTCACGCCCAACGGCGCAGCTGTTCCTCCTCCTGACGCAGGCGCTGACGGAGGAACTGCGGTTCGGTGGCCGGCCGGCCGCCGCCCTCCCGAGGGCAAGAAGTGAGAGCGACATACTCGCCCGGCCACGCGACACTAAAGTAATTCTATTAGTCACGCGTAGCCTACGCACGTCCGCTAATATCCGACAATGACATGATGGATGGAAACATGTACTGTACAATGCATACATACATACATATGCGTAATTAACCACTAGGAAAAGTAAACTAACGAAGCAGAGCGCTTTCGTATAATTACAGCTTCAGTGCTGATACAAAGAAGGAATTATAAAATGAAGAAACAAGGTACAGAATATATAATTCCTTCTTTGTACCAGCCAGCACTGACAATGTAATTTTACGAAAGCGCTCTGCTTGGTTAGTTTACTTTTCCTAGTGATTACGCATTTGTGAACACACGTTCCTAGTGTTTTTATTGCATACACACACACATACACACACATGTATATATATATATATATATATATACATATATACATATATATATATATATATACATATATACATATATATACATATATATATATATATAAACATATATATATATATATATTATATACATATAAATATATGCACACACGCACACACGACTCGTGGCGCAGTGGTTAGAGTTCCCGGCCACTACTATGGCGGTCCGGGCTCGAATCCCGTCCAGGGCTGAAATAATTTCAGTATCGCTGCGCTGCGGATCGTTGCTCCAACTCTCACGGGCTGGGAGTTGTGTGTGTGTGTGTGTGTGTGTGTGTGTGTGTGTGTGTGTGTGTGTGTGTGTGTGCGTGTGTGTGTGTGTGCGTGTAAGGTCACACCATTACCCATAGATCTGTCATATATGAGCTCTGAGCTCTCTTCCGGGAGGGAAATAGCTGTCGATCACGAGTCCAACCCATGATCCAAGCCCATGGTGAATCATATATACACACACAAACACACACACAAGCACACATATATATATATATATATATATATATATATACACATACACACACACACACACACATCGTATGAAAAGAGACTTGACGAGTTGGGTTTACCCACACTGAAGAGAAAGTAGAGACCCGATGGCTGTCTTCGGAACTTTGCAAGATGTAGACAAGACAGACAAAGAGGACCAGTCGGTATGGGACGAGAGCATACGAAAAGAACACTGAAAGAAACTAAAGAAAACGGAATCTTTTAGAGACTAAGTAATATATTTCCCGAACGTCAGCATTAAATTGGGTGTGTGGGGTGGGTGGGATTTTACGCGGGCAAAATTATTTGATTCAAAACAAAGATTAACTGGAGACGCAGCGATGGGATGCCGTGAGCTCCTGTCCTTTTTGCCAGAGGTTCTTTCGTTTATTCATCTATTCATTTATTCTATTTATTTATTATCATTATTATTATTATTTTGTTGCTATCCCTACTATCAATTAATTACTTCGATATTTTCGCGACCCGCTCTTCCCCCCCCCCCCAAGTCCAACAACAAAGCATTTCTGAAAATCATTATAACACATTTCCCGATCTCTGTGCATCTGCTTGTCTATCTACATATTTGTACTTTTTGCAGTGAAGAGGTAATATACGAAAGCGCTCTGGTTCGTTAGTTTCTTTTTCCAAGCGGTCTACTTTGCATAAGTGAACACACGTACCCGTGTTCTTATTAGCATATGTATGTATGTATGTATGTATGTATGTATGTATGTATGTATGTATGTATGTATGTATGTATGTATGCATGTGCGCATGTAAGGATGAGGGGCTATAGGGCATCGCGGCCCCTCTGGGGGTCGGGACCCCCACTTTGAAAACCCCTATCTTATACTACAATTAGGTAAAAACATGCATAGAGGTCTTTTTCCCCCTTATCAGTGGGGTAGCTTGACGTAAAAGATCTATTAAAATGGGACGAAACACAGCAATTAGGTAAGTTCACACACGACCGC